>NW_024426663.1:6342128-6733515 GCF_017311325.1 Ursus maritimus
TCGAACAGATGAAACAGAGAAATCTATTTGTAGAATTCCTGTGTCAAACTTCCTTTATTCTTTTTCCCTCAATATTCAAAAAGAATAAGTGGCAACGATGTTTCCTTTAAAAGTTGGAACTTTACTATTTGATAAGAATTTTTGTTCACAAAATAAGCCTTTGAGGTTATTTTTAAGACTGATGGGAAATACTCATGGACCAAGAGCCATATGTAGTTGCTTAAGGCTTCTTTGAGAAACCATAAATTCTTCTCTGTTGATGTAATATTTATGACCGTAATTTGGTGGAGGAAAGGGAAAATCCAGACTTTATCTTTCTGGTTTTTCTCCTTTAATTTTGATTTTGAGCAATTGATTCAGGCAGTACCAGACAACAGGTAAAGTAAGATACTTTCTTTTTGATTCCTGTGATATTCATAGAATTTCATGTAAGTTATAATAAATAGAGATGATTGTCTTTTCATTGGTTTAATAGTTTCTTCCCGACGTTTATCACATCTTATCATTTAAATACTTGCTTTCTTCTGGTGAAATCACATCTGTTATGCTTTTTACTGAAACCTTCTCTTCTGCAAGAGATTAAACAATCTGAAGTACGAAAAATAAGTCTACTGAAAGAAATCATAGATTTTGTTTTCTTCGTCTTGGAATAAGATGCCAAAAAAAATAGAATAAAAAAAACAAAATTCTCTAAAATCAGACTATTTTCATTAATTTTTATCTAGAATACATATGGACCCCAAAATTGAAATCTCTTACCATATTGATAGCTATTCTTTATTTTTGTACTTGATCAAAATAGTAAATACATCTTGCAATTTTTTCTTAAACTTTCTATAATTTTTTTCATAAACTATATAATATCTCAACAGCCTACATACTAATAATTAACATACAACAAGTGTTAATATAAGCACAGACACTCCTTAAATGGAGTATTTAAGGTATCATTTTTTGATGCCCACCCTTTCAAAGTTACTTACCATTCTTTATTTCCTTTAGCTATTTTATCACATTAAGCAGCTCTTTGACTTTCTTCTTTGTATGCACAGTTCTAGTTCTTTTGATTTTGAGTGTTTAAAATATTAATCTAGGTATCTGGGAATGTGACTTCTTCTTTAATCCTCCCCTAGATCTTATAGACTTTTTCAATATAAAATTTGTACATTTTATGCTTTCTAAGACAGTATATTCTATTTTTTATTGTGAACTATATAAGCTTTCATTGTTGGGTTTTGCATTTTCTATTAGTTGGAAACTAAAACTGCTGATATGGCACTTATATATCTTTATTTTCCATATATAATATATTTATATTTTTGTTTATTCATTTCTTCTGTGTTATTAAACATTTATTCAACATGTATCACAGATTTATTAAATTTATTGAATTTATTTTAATTATACTCTAATTTCCAAAGTCTCTTTCATAATATTCTTTAAACAGACTTTTCTCCTAGGATCCTTTTCATCTTCTCAAAATTTCACTGAGGTTATGTCTCACAGTGTTTTTAAAGTTTTCTTCTTAAAGGTCTCGTGTTTCATCAACCATCAAGGGCTTTTTTTCTTATTTGCAATCTTTCTCCTATATTAATATGTGTTTCCCTAAAGTGTGGTGATTCTTCTTGGACCATTAAGAATATGGGATCTTGCCAGAGTAGTTAAGAATGAAGAATTATATTGACTTTTCTAGGTGGCTGGTGCGGATTTCCTCAGCTGTTTTTTAAATTGGTTTGTTTGCCATTAGGCTTCCCTCAGGAATGGGAGGAGGCCGGCTGGTTGTTCTTATGGAGTGGGGAAAGACCGACCTTGTGGACGTTACATTGTGGACTGTTACAATTCACAAAACAATTTCAGAAAGGACTTTAAATTGATATGGAAAAAGATTTACACAGTGGTGTTTATTTTGTGAAGTGAAGCTCTGCAGATAACCTAGAAGTCCATCATTGGAAATGGGTCTGTAAAACATGGTTAATCCGTGCTTTGGAGGGCCATATAGTGATAGGTGTATACAACAAATGTTAGGATAGAAATTTAAGATAAATCTTTTTTTTTTTTTTTAAAGATTTTATTTATTTATTTGACAGAGAGAGACAGCCAGCGAGAGAGGGAACATAAGCAGGGGGAGTGGGAGAGGAAGAAGCAGGCTCATAGCGGAGGAGCCTGATGTGGGGCTCGATCCCATAACGCCGGGATCACGCCCTGAGCCGAAGGCAGGCGCTTAACCGCTGTGCCACCCAGGCGCCCCGAAATTTAAGATAAATCTTAATCATATTCTAATTTCAGTAAAGACTGAATGAGAAGTGGTGAATGAAGTCAGTCAGTATGTCCTTTCAGACAATAAATTACTCAAACCTTTATTCTGTTTTTTTTGTTTTGTTTTGTGTTTTTTTGTTTTTGTTTTTGTTTTGGTGCCTCGTGCAGATTGCTTACTAAGTAGTACAAATTATATAATAGTAAAACCCACACTTCACATTTTATTTTCCTGATTTTCTGTCACCCAGATAAAACTGACAAAACATTGCTTCATCTGGGCATTCTCTTGTCTTTCCATGTGTATATGTGTAGACATCAGGAATAAACCATGGGTTTTGAAATGTTTCACGGAGAAGCATTCTCTTAGGCATGGAAGTAATCTTCTCCCAAAATAAACATTGATTGCCTAAGTACATTTTGTTTGGCCATTTAGTTTAATTTCTTCACACCTTTAGGAACACTGGGTGTTGATTGTTAGTAAAAGCTAATCATTCAGCTAGTTATCATGCACTGCTTATATTCACCCAGACCCTCCCTAAAAGAATAATAGCTTATCTAGTCTCTAACCTCTTTCAGAAGAGAGTCTTAGTGACTTCTAACATTTCTGTAGAACAAATGTTTATTATTAAGTAGTTTAAGTGGCTGGAGTAAGAAGACATGAGAAGCACAATTTACCACTCCCTATCTCCCCTATTGTCAACTTTAAAATAAAGCAAAATTAGATTTTTGCTATTTATTTAATTATTATTACATAATCAGTGACTTTACAAGTACCCCTTAAAAAGAATAACTATTTTGGATACGTATTTTTCTTATATTTCCCTTAAATGACAATTAATCATCTGTCTCACTCTCTTTTCCTTTTATGTTCTGTTTTACCAGATTGGAAGATAACATACATCACTAAGAAAAATGCACTTATAGATGTTTTCTTATTCATCAATGATTTTAAAATTGACAAGGGCTGCTGGGGCCCCTGGTCATCTCATATTTGTAATCTCTCACTTGTGGAAAACGAAACCTCTAACCTTAAATAAAATAAACACTAGGTTCAACTCTTATGAGTTTTTCCCCTCTTCTCAGATTATCAGAGGCATGTTTTTATTAACAAAACTAACAACAAAAAATTCTAAATGCTCTGTGAAATTGGTGCCATTTCCTCATTTTCTCCTGTTTATTAATTTTTTAAAGAAATATTTCTGCATGATAAAGCGTATGCTTATGCATACATTTGTTAGTCTTAGCATTAGTAACTTCTTCTCAATACTGGCTTTCCCTTTTCTCAATTTGAGGAGCAAAAGTCCTCATCAAAGTGTGCCTGGGGTTAAGATGCAGTAATTTCACTTTGAATGATACCTTTTGTTCTAGCAGCTGAGCTCCATTTACTCCCTTGCCTGCCAAAGACAGCATTTTTGTACCCTATCCATGACATACTTTTCTCTTTTTTCTTCTTCACTTACTTTTTTTCTTTTGTATGGGCCAAGTTGGTCCCACATTCTAAACTTAATGAGTATGTACAGGTTGGCAGGCAAGAAAGAGTCATTTATCTGGAGTTCTGAGCCAGCTGCAAGGTACAGAGCTTTTGTTTTGTCTTGAGGAAATAAAACAAGAAATACTAATATTATACTAATCTTCATGACATAGGGGAACATTTTAGGAATCTTTGGAAATATGGAATAGATTAGGGACACCATTAAAACTACCAGCATACTACAGTGGTTGACACCTATTATGAAGTAGTATCCAAAAGAAATGAAGGTATCTTGTTGGAATCTGTATCAAGTAGAGTATATTAAAGAAATTGGCCATTATGTAAAGATTTAGTTTATATATTTTTTTCCTCTGGAACTATGCTTTAGAATTTGAATGTGAGGGGCACCTGGGTGGCGCAGTCGTTAAGCGTCTGCCTTTGGCTCAGGGCGTGATCCGGGTGCTCTGGGATCGAGCCCCACATCAGGCTCCTCTGCTATGAGCCTGCTTCTTCCTCTCCCACTTCCCCTGCTTGTGTTCCCTCTCTTGCTGGCTGTCTCTCTCTGTCAAATAAATAAATAAAATCTTTAAAAAAAAAAAGAATTTGAATTTGAAAAGATATTAGAATAGCTACATAATGATTAGAAATAGGGCTCAGAACTAGGAAAATCTTACCAGAACAGTCTTTTTAGCTACCATAGTGACTTTTGTTTCTTTCTTTCAAAATGATGTTTTATGATAAGTTTTCCTTATTATGATTTAAGAGGAAATATTTCTGTTTCAGATATAAAGATAAATCAACAGAGATATAAACTAAAGGGAATGAAAGTAATTAGTGTGACTAATTTAGGAAAAATACATTATCAGAAATAGAAACCGACTCATACAAATTATAGTTGACTCTTACATTATTTTGCATCTCTTTTATATAAAAATGATATAGGGCTGTTACCTATACCCAGGAAGTAAATAGCTAGCTATACGTACTAAACGTCTTCAAACTAAATGTGCTGTTTACAATACCAGCTCACAAATAGTTACCCCAAACCTGTTTTATTCCCATGATATTTACATCATGTCCAAATTACTACCTAACCAGGTATTGAAAAGGAAATCAAACAAATATTTGTTTGTTTTTAGGGACTTGTGAGAACCTGGCAAATTATATTCGTATACGTTTTCCCTTCTATTCTTGACTTTTGTGCATTAAGTGTAAGGTAAATTGAACATATGGGAAAGTTTTGCGGACCAACTGGTAAATCTAAGTACCCCACCCCACCGCTACTATCTTCCATGATGCTTTCCTAAGTTAGTAGTCAGCTGTCTGCTGTGTTTCTTCTAACAGTGTTTTGCTTCAGAGAAATCAGTCACATTTAATTCATCTCACTCATGTCTGTAAGTTTTTAAAACTCACACTTTAATTGGTGTCCTCATGAAGTGGCATTTAATGTAAGTATAGTGTGACCCAAATAACTGTAATATATATACAATGATTACTTTTGTCAATTACCAAGATGTTAGTCATCAGAACAATGCATTGATTTATTGCGTTTGCCAATATTAAAAGCAGTTATTTTTATCCTCTTAAAATTGTATCTAAGCTAGATATAGGAAATCTATCATTCCCTCCACTGCTTAGTACCAGTTTAGCTAAGCATTCATGGCACTTTTTCAGGATCCTCCCTTAACATAATATTCCCAGCAGCCAATCTTCATTGTTCAAAACTTGTGATGAAATAAAAATGACTTAACATTTCTGCTATAAATAGTGACAGTCATTGGGGTTGGGAGGAATGAATACATTTTTGTTCACTGTAAGGTTAAAAAGTCTAACCTACTATCCATGACTATGTTTTCCAGCTTCCTCTACATCCCCACTGCCCACAGAACAATTGCTCCAACAGTAAATTCATTGAAATTCTGCCACTGTCTTTGGGGAAGAGAAACATAGCTGGATGGGTAATGAAGAAAATTAGCTTTTCAGAACAAATTCTGCTTTCCAGGCCTCAGCTTTCTCAACTGTTAAAATAGGGAATTTATACTTAACACTTAATGGTCACTTAGTTCCCGTCTGGTTCTGTAGTATGACAACTCAGTGCCAAGGTAGGTCATGGCTTCTGGGAGGTGTTATGAATTAGGCTTCAAGTTTCTTACTTCTAAGCTCTTAATAATCTGCTATACTTTTTATGGTTTTATAGTATGAGACTTTCTTTTTTTTTGTATTAACATATAATGTATTATGGGTTTCAGAGGTACAGTTCTGTGATTCATCAGTCTTATATAATACCCAGTGCTCATTACATCACACGCCCTCCTTAATGTGCATCACTCAGTTACCCATCCCCCCCAGCAACCCTCAGTTTGTTTCCTATGATTAAGAGTCTTTTATGGCTTGTCTCCCTCTCTGGTTTTGTCTTGTTTTATTTTTTCCTCTCTTCCCCTATGTTCATCTCTTTTGTCTCTTAAATTCCACATATCAGTGAGATCATAGGATAATTGTCTTTTCTCTGATAGACTTACTTTGCTCAGCATAATATCCTCTAGTTCCATCTACTTGTTGCAAATGACAAGATTTCATTTATTTGATGGTAGAGTAATATTCCAATATATATATATACCACATCTTCTTATCCATTCATCTGTTGATGGACATCTAGGCTTGTTCCATAGTTTAGCTGTTGTGGACATTGCTGCTATAAACATTGGGGTGCAGGTTCGGATCACTACATTTGTATCTTTGGGGTAAATACCCAGTAGTGCAATTGCTAAGTCATAGGGTAGCTTTATTTTCAACTGTTTGAGGAATCTCCATAGTGTTTTCCAGAGTGACTTCACTAGCTTGCATTCCCACCAACAGTGTAGGAGGGTTCCCTTTCTCTACATCCTCACCAACATCTGTCGTTTCCTGACTTGTTAATTTTAGCCATGCTGACTGGTGTGAGGTGGTATCTGATAGTGGTTTTGATTTGTATTTTCCTGATGCCGAGTGATGTTGAGCATTTTTTCATGTGTTTGTTGAGCATTTGGATGTCTTCTTTGGAGACATGTCTGTTCATGTCTTCTTCCCTTTTCTTGATTGGATTATTTGTTCTTTGGGTGTTGAGTTTGATAGACCGCATGCAGAAGAATGAAACTGGACTATTTCCTTACACCATACACAAAAATAGATCAAAATGGATGAAAGACCTAAATGTGAGACAGGAATCCATCAAAATCCTAGAGGAGAACACAGGTAGCAACCTCTTTGACCTTGTCTGCAGCAACTTCTTGCTACACGTGTCTCCAAAGGCAAGGGAAATAAAGGCGAGGGAAAAAAAGGCAAAAATGAACTATTGGAACTTGATCAAGATAAAATCTTTTGCAAAGGAAACAGTCAAAAAACCAAAAGAAACCGACAGAATGAGAGAAGATATTTGCAAATGACATGTCAGATAAAGGGCTAGTATCTCAAAATCTATAAAGAACTTAACAAATTCAACACCCAAAGTATGCGACTTTCATACAAAGAATTGTGTAGTTATTTAAAACATCTGAATTATTACGATGATTCCTCTGCTAATATGATGATCTGTTTCTGGTGAAATAGAGTTGCTTTTATTCCTACACAACTCTCCTGAAAAGAAATTATGGTGTGGGTAAAAATAAACTTCTGTTATTAAAGTATTATAATAACTCTTTAATATATATATATTCATGTCAAAATTGCTCTGTCTACACACAGGCAAAATATGGTGGTGCACTAAAACCACACAACTGGCACATTCAAAGCCCAAAGACTTATTTTGCATTTTTGTCTCTTTTTATCCAAGAAAATAAACTTTGTTCTTGAATTCTAAACGTAGAAGGAAGTGGAAAGGATTGTCATTTCATTTTGACTATTTCCTGTTATTTGGATTTCTTCATGAGAAAATATATATGATGTGTTATCAAAGAAAAAGTAAAACATAAAAATTACACCTGTATAAACAAATGCATAGAAAAAAAGTCTGAAAGAAAATATATCAGATGTGGGGTGCCTGGGTGACTAGGTTGGTTAAGCATCCGACTCTTGATTCGGGCTCAGGTCATGATCTTAGGGTCGTGGGATTAAGCCCTGCTTCTGGCTCCAGGTTTGGTGTGGAATCTGCTTTGAGATTCCCTCCCTCTCTCTCTGCCCCTCCCCCCTCAAATAAATAAATAAATCTTAAAAAAAATAGAAAATATATCAGATGTAACAGTCGCTTTTGGTGGAGTTAATATAGGTGATATGGTGTTTTCTTTTTTCTGTAAATTTTTAACTTGCTAATATTTTTAAAGTTTTAAAAATAGTTTTAAAACTAATATTTTTAGTTTAATTAACTAATTTAAAATTAACTAATTAAAAAACTAGTTTTAAAACTAATATTTTAAGGTTTTTTCCCCCAATAACTAAAAATGATTGCAATGTTATAAATAATGTGTTATCAATTTAAATGAGCAAGCTTTATTAAAATGTTTAAGGGTTTCTAAAGGAAAGAAAAAATGAACAAAGGGAAAAGTTTCTAGTTTCCTTGCATTCACTCCACACGTCCTTTCTGTCTTAAACCAGCATATACAGGATTCGAGTTAATTAATGTTTTTCCCTGTCATGTCATGTATGTGGCACTTTCTTTAATGCCAGGTTCAAATGGTGTATATCTATAATGTTTTCTCTATCTATCTATAATGTTTTTCATTCTTTCTGTCCGTCTCTTCCATAGGCCTTATTCAGGGCTGTTACCCCTTTCCTCTGTGTTTCTGCTGCACTCTTTTGTCTTATTTTTGGTAGCACTTCTGCTGTCTTGTGGCATGTTTTTTGTTTCCTTATCTAATTACTTCAAAAGATTGAAAATTTCTTCCATTTGGCCAAGTTTTATTTTTTTCCATACTTCCAATTTGTTTAATATTAATTGGTATCTTAAAAATATTTTTTGATAATTCTCAATTTATACTAGAAGGTTCGCATTTTCTCCTTCACACTATTAAAGACAGAGAATGAAGAAACCAGAAAAAAAAACACACCAGAAAAATTGTAAATTTATATTTTTAACTCAATTCACCCTTTTGCATAGGTAATGGACATTCTAGCCACACCCCTTGTCTTCTTTCACTGTTAGCCACTTTTTTTCTTGAATGGCGTTATGTGTTACCTGACCTGATTACATTGCATAATTCTTTGACTAAAAGGTCTAGATAGTCATTTTAAATGTTGATAAAATCACAGCAATATAAATGCTAATGAATCCTCCGTTCAAAAAGTACCAATAAATATTAGGAATGAATAAAAACGCCGGGCAACACAATACAAGGGGGTCTTTCCTGGTTGGTGACTTTAGGTTTATACAAGCTACGAAAGTAAGGAGATGTTATTATCCTGCTCTGACTCTGCTCAGGTCAATGATGAAGCATCCACAGCAGGGAATATTAAAATTCTCATGACAGCATCACACAACATGTTTAATCTTAGTCAGGAAAGGCAGCTTTTTCAAAAACTTTTACAACTTCCTTAGAAACTGTAGCATCAAAATCAAATACCACTTAGCCAAATGTATCCAATTATTCAAATATATAATACCATATTTTACAACTAATGACGTATAAAGTGTTGAGAGCATTAGGAAAACCTACAAGTCATAAAAAAGTCACTATTTCTTGATCTTGGATTGGGTTTTTTTAATAACACGATGGGAATACTTTAGTGTTTGGGAGCAATATATAGTACTAAAATCAATGCTTCAGTTGTTCTTTAAACTTTATGATAATATAGTCATTATTTCTTAGATTCATATTTTAATAATTCTAAATTTTTCAGTTTATCTTTATTTTCATTGAAATTTCCATAACCTAACAGTAAAAAGTTTAGAATAATTTTTTTTTTAAACAACTAAACCAAATTTCTCATATTATTTGAATTTCAGCTTCTTTGCCTTTAGAAATCTGTTTCTCTCAATCTTTAATCTCATCAGTATTTTTCAGGTTTTTTCTCAGTAGAACACAATTTTATAATTAGTGTAATTTTATGAACATCTTTTTTAAGTGTAAAAAAGTGTAATAGCAATGAAAAATTATAAAATGTAATAGAGTGTCTATGCCTCAAAAAATGTTATGGAAAAATTATTTTTCCTAGTTTGACTTCCTAATTGGTCTATATGTTTTAGGATAGAAAATTCAGTTTGTTTTCTTTATAATTTACTTACAATAAATTCACCAATTCAGAGAGTTTAGACATACAACAACTGCCATAATCATGATATAGGGCATATCTACTATGCTAAAAAGTTCCCTTGTGCCTCCTTGTAGTCAATCCCCTTTCCCAACTACTAGCTTCTGGAAAACAGTGTTATGCTCTATAATTTTGACTTATCAACAATTTCATAAAAATAGGATTAAGAAAGTATATAGTATTGTAGCCAGTTTCTTTCATTTAATGTAATGATTTTAAGATTCTTTTAGATTGTTACCTGTATCTATACTTTGGTCTTTTTCATTGCAAAGTAGTAGTCCATGTAGTGGACATACCAGATTTGTTTTTATTATTTTCCTCCTATGGACATTTAGATTGTTTCTAAATGGGCTATTATTAGTGAAGCTGCTATGAATGTTTGAATACAAGTGTTTTTATGGACAAATATTTTCATTTACCTCGGGTAAAAGAGTGGATTGCTGAATTTAGGGGAGGTGTATATTAAAATTTATAAGAAAATGCCAAAATGTTTTTCAAAAGAGATATAGTATTTTTCATTACCACTATCAATTAATGAGACATTTAGTATTGTCAGTCTTTTTAATTTTACCACTGCTTTACTGTTGTCAATTAATATCTTACTATGATTGAATTTTTGTTTCCTACTGATAATGTTGACTATCTGTGTATGTGCTTATTTTTCATTTGTAAATCTTTTTTTTTTTTTTTCAAGAGTTATCTCTTCAAATTCTTTGTCCATGTTTTTAATCAAGGTGATTGTCATCTTATTATTAGACTATAAAAGCTCCCTAATCTATTCTGGACCCATGTCCTTTATCAGGTTTATGTTTGTCAAATACTTTTTCCTAATCACTGGCTTGAATTTTTAATTTTTAAAAACATACTATAAATTGTAAAATTGTTTTCAGTTGAAAAAAATTCAGTTTAACATTTAAATTTTTTTAGTTCATGCTTTTTTTTTTACCTAAGAAATATGTTTTTAACCAAGATATAAATTTTTTTCCTTTTTTTTTCCTTCTGTAAGTATTATGGTTTTAGCTCTAGCATTTAACTCTAGTATCTTACATTTGAATGAATTTTTGTATATAGTGTGTGGTAAGGTTAAATTTTTGTTGAAATTGTTATGTACATAAATATTCATTTGGATATTTAATTCTTCCAGTGGCATTTGTTGAAAAGGTCATTCTTTCCCAAAATGTATTATTTACATTGGCATCTTTTAAAATCCGGTTGACCACACACACACACACACACACACACACACACACCTCATTCTCTTTCCAGAATCTCAGTTATGTTCCAGTAATATTTTTTACCTATCCTTATTACAATATCATACTTTTTTGATTACTGTAGCTTTAAAGGATTTCTTATAGTCAGTATTTTGTTTGCTTCCACCCCTTAGCTATTGTGAATAATACTGTTATGAACATGGGTGTAAAAATATCTATTCAAGTCACTGCCCTCAATTATTTTGGGCATATATGTAGAAGTGGAATTGCTGGGTTACATTATATTTCAATTTTAATTAACGGGTTCTTAGTGGTTGCATCATTTTACATTTCCACCAGCAATGCCCAAGGATTCTAGTGTCTGTACATCCTCACCAATACTTACTTTTTGTTGCTGTTGTTTTTCTTCTACTGGTCATCCTGATGGGTATGAGGTGATATCTTGTTATAGTTTTAATGTATTCCCTAAAGATTATAGATGAGCATCTTCTCATGCTGTTATTGGTTATTTGTATATCTTCTCTGGAGAAATGTCTATTCAAGTCCTTTATGCATTTTCAAATAGAGTTGTTTCTTTTTGTTGTTGGGTTGTAGGAATTCTTTATATATTCTGGATACTAACTTCTTATCAGATATATGGTTTTCACATATTTGCTCTCATTTGTTAGATTGCCTTTTTACTCTGTTGATTGTGTCCTTTGGATGCACAGAAGTTCTAAATTTTATACCTGAATTTTAAGTCTAATCTATTTTTTCTTTGTTGCCTGTACTTTTAGTGTCATATTCAGGAAATTATTGCCAAATACAATGTCAGGAAGATTTTCCCCTGTGTTTTCTTATAGAAATGTTGTAGTTTTAGTGCCTACATACTAGTATTTGATCAGTTTTGAGTTAATTTTGTATGTGATATAACATTAAGGAACCAACTCGTTCTTTTGCATGTGCATATCAAATTTCCCTGATAGTGTTTGTTGAAAACACTGTCCTATCCCCATTGAATGATCTCTGTACTCTTTTGAAACTCATTTGACTGCATATGTAAGTGTTTACTTTTGGACTCATATTTTAATCTATTGGTCCGTATGTCTGTCTTTATACCCGTGCTACTCTGTTTTGAATACTGTAGCTTTATCATAAATTTTGAAATCAGAGAATGTGGAACCTTCAACTTTGTTCTTTTGTAAGATTGCTTTGGCCATCTGTGGTGGCTTGAGATTCATTTGAATTTTAGGATAAATTTATCTACTTCTGCAGGAAACATCACTGGGAGTTTGATATGCATTGAAATGAATGTGTATATTGTTTTGGATAGTATTTGCATCTTGACAGTATTATGTCTTCCAGACCATGATTATGGGATACCCTTCCCTTCATGTTTTCTTTAAATTTTTTCAACATTTGTAGATTTTACTGTAAAAATATTTTATAACCATAATTATACTTATTCCTCAGTATTTTTTGATGATACTGTATGTAAATGGAATTGTCCTGATTTACTTTTCAGATTGTTCAGTGTTGATGTAAAGAAATGCAACTGATTTTGTATCCTGTAACTTTGTTGAACTTGTTTGTTTTAACAATTTTTGTTTCATTTTGCCTTGTTTTGTTTCAAGTGTGGAATCTTTAGGCTTTCCTATATATAAGATCATGCTTTCTGCAAACAGAGTTAATTTTATTTCTTTCTTTCCAGTTTGAATACCTTTTATTTCTTTTTCTTGACTAATTGCTCTAGCTAGGATTCTAGTACTCTGTTAAATAGAAATGGTGAAGGTGGGCATTCTTGTTTTTTGTTCCCAGCCTTAGAGGAAAAGATTTTAGTTTTTCACCATTGACTATGATGTTAGCTGTAGGGACAATTGATTTTTAAGCTAAAAAAATAATTTCCTCTCTCTTGGTTTTTAAATGATTTGGAATTATTTATCTTTATGCCTTGTGTATCTCTTTAAAATTATTTTTATTATTTAATATCTGTTTCAGGAATCTGGAAGAAAAATTAAAATATATGTCAGATATACTATAATCATACAGCTAAAGAAATTTTGGAATTTTTAAATTATATTAAAAAACATAACTATACCCTGCTTGTAATTGACAATCTTATTCACTAAAGCCTGGTAAATATCCAAAATCCAATGATGTATAGTACATGAATTTATCCTTTAAAAGGTGTTTTAAAACTGATATAGCTTTAAATCCCTAAAAATATTTTTACCAAATCACAGCTTCCAGTTTGTTGTGTTTCTGTTCTGTTTTGCATACTGAAAAATAATATTAAAAATAAAATAGTGTATTAACTGGAAGATGTCTTTAACATTATAGCCATTTGATTAAAAACACAGAATATCAGCCAGCATTTCTTCAGTGTACATGTCCACATAAATTGCATTCTTTTCCTGTCTTTTAGTAAATGGCTACTTTTCTCCTTTCATATTTACTAACTTGAACTATGGATTGATATATTTTTGTTTAATATAAGTATTAGAATATGTCATGTTCTAAATTTTGAAATGAGGCATTCAAAATAAAGTATACTGCATGAACACTCAGTTCTTGAAGATTTTAACTAAACCTATTTACAAGTTTTAAATTTAATGCTATTTTAATTTGGCTCAGAAGAAAAGCAAACCTGTAAGCTGCCAAAGATTTACATATTTAATTCAATTGCTTTATATTACAGTGATAAAATCAGTTTGAGAAGGCATAATGGGGAGGCCCAAGGAAAACATTAAAATTCAATGGAAAATTAAGCCATGTATTTTGTTGCCACAATTGATTATAAACTCCAGAGAATTAAGCGCATGTATTTGGGACTTTCAAGACAGAGAAAAACACAGTGATGAACAGCCAAGAAGGTAGTTTTAGAGTTCAGTCATTGTTTTCTTAAGTTTTAAATGCAAGTGATGGTAAACTCCTGATTCTCTTCTTTTATTCATTGCCTTATTTTAAAATACTGATTTTGGAGCAATCTCCAAATAAATGGGGCTTATATTATAGTAAAAAAAATTAGAATATATAGTAAGAAGTATGGTTTAATGATAAACCCTCCTAAGTATTGCAGTGGACAAGTTTTCCTGAAAGAATGTTCAGGGGAATGGCTTCTGTAGTTATTTTCTATTCCTGAAAGCATGTATTTTGCTTTTAGCATTTTTTTTTTTAATGAGTGAGGAATACTTTACATATCAATTCCTTGATACCAACAGAGAATTGGAAATTTACTATATAGTATGCCTTAGAATTCCTTCATTAATTTTAATTACATTGTGTCTACATGTTAGTGGACCCAGAGAATGCAGTAAAACCATTACACTCAAGAAGGTGTTAGAGCCTGTGAATGAGTTAAAATTATTTTAATCAAGAAACCTTTGTTTAGAATAGAAAACAGACCTCAATTACAACCTGATGTGATTGCCTAAAACTTCATATTTTAACCAAAATGAATAGTATATTTGTGGAAAGTTAAAATTGAGATTAACAGAAAACAATATATTTTTCTCATGCAATTGATGCCAGCAAGCATGATTAGGAGTACTTGTTGATCCTTAAAATCAAAGTTTAGTTTAAAATTGAAATTCAGTTAATTAAGAGTCTATATTTTCCCTGACAAATAAACAAAGCATTATTTCCTGGTACTTACCTTCTAAATGTAAATTTATTACAGTTTCCTATCTTCCTTTGCTCCAGCTTTTCTCCTTTCCTCTATTCCTCATATCCTTTCTTTCTCCCCTCTTACCTCTCTTCCACCCTTCCTTTTCTTCCTTCCTTCTGTTTTTTATTTTTTACAGTAGAAAATAATAACAATTACATATTGAATTAGATATGGCAAACTATATTATCATATATAAGTCAGCTATTTCTCTATAATGCTTCCAATTTTATATTCAAACTTAAAAGTATAAAATAAAATAGTTCTATATGGTAATATAGTATATTAATGTAATAAATATAAAATGTATAATTAATTTGATAGAACTAAGTTTATTTATTTATGAAAACTTTTGACTGAATTTGCTTTGTAATATAGACTTTGACTTATTTTTTAATATTATCAACAACTCTATGATGTTGTTAAATCATCTTATGATATTTTCCCTATTAGAGGTTAAAAAGCAGTAAGACAAAAGACTGAAAAGCCACATGACAAAAGTACTGGAACTTGAATCCGTATTTGATCACTATTTTCCATTACACCCATAGGAATCAACATGGTGCATTGCAGTGTTTTCTGAAATGTATCTCAGATATAGGAGATAGTTTTTATGCAGTTGCCTTAGCTAGAGTTATCTCAAACTATGTCTCAAAATAAAGGTGAAAGTTACAATGTTATTGGTTGGTGGGTAGAGGGGTGGACCAAATCCAAGATGGAGAAGAGAAAGAGTACTAAGAAAGAATTTCAGCTAATGCAATCATGCATCACAGCACTAGCTACCACTTTAAGAGAAGTTGGAAAGAGATATAGTCTCTTACTGTGTCTAGGATGGTGCATATAAGACCTCTGGGCACACATAAAGGGGAGCCAAGCCTAGAGTAATCCATGGAAGCAAGGTAGGAAGGAGAATTCATCTTCTGGGTTCCTTCTGCCTCCCAGGTCCCATTGGTTAAAGTTTGCTTCATGGGCAATTAATTCCCCTGAAATTACAAGTGAAATCATTTGACCCATTTTAGAGGGTTCTAAGAAAAGGCAGGTTTTATGCTATGTAGTTATTGTTTCATTTAGGTCCAGAAGAAATGGCAGGAGCCAACGACTCTGGTTCTATGACTGCTCAGTCTGTGCAATAGGGATAGTGACTGCTTAGCCTCAGACAAAGAAACCTAAGGTATGGATGAGTAAATCAGAGGAGGCACATGAGATGTGGTTCCATGCAGTGCTAAGTGGAGGAGTCATTTTATTCTCATTGTCTTTTGCATTTAGAATATTTTGTACAAGCTTCCTATACTCATGTCCTGGCTTTTTACCTTCCAAGATCCATTAACAAAACCCCATTTTCTCCCCTAAAATTCAAAACCTCAACTCCTCTACTTCCTCTAAAGCCTTGGATCCCATTTCTTCTCTGGAAATGAATTTTTGACCAGCCCCTGCTCCTACCATTATAGCCTCTTAGTTCTCAGCACCATTCCCCTCAGCATTCCTTCCTTCAAACTTTTAGGCCTGATTCCCATTCTTCAGCTCCTATAGATTGCTCCTGTAGATTCCTTGTCTTCTCCTCAGGTGGGATTTACCTCTCCACTCAGATTTTTAACCTCACTGGCTCTCAGCAGATCATCCATCAAAAAGCCCCACAACCATCTCTCACATGGCAACCAGTCTTCTCTGCTGGGCCCACACTGTTCTTCGTCACACTCCAGCTCCTGCATTTTGTGCCAACCTTTGTAACACCAGCCATAGAAGCATGTGCCTATCTGTAAGCTCTGTCCCCTTTCCACTAGTCTGTTGTTTATAGTCCCGTCTTTTCAATTCCGTATTGCATTGTTTTTCACTTCTTTTTTTTTTTTTTAAAGATTTAATTTATTTATTCGACAGAGATAGAGACAGCCAGCGAGAGAGGGAACACAAGCAGGGGGAGTGGGAGAGGAAGAAGCAGGCTCATAGAGGAGGAGCCTGATGTGGGGCTCGATCCCATAATGCCGGGATCACGCCCTGAGCCGAAGGCAGACACTTAACCACTGTGCCACCCAGGCGCCCCTGTTTTTTCACTTCTGTCTATGTTCTCCTCCTACTACATTTGTTTATGGAGTGATTGAGGAAAATCTTTCCAAAATTTTTCAAATCTTATTACCTAGACTCTTAATCTCCAAAATAAATGAAAAGACAACCCTTTGATTCTGATATGGTATGTGGTACATCTCTCTAATGAATAAAAAATAGAGGAATCTACAAAAGGGAGAACTTGGCTTTTCACTCTTTACTTTGTGATTATGTTCTCTTCCAGGGATGTTTATGTTACATAAGCTGCAGGTGTAGTTCTGGAGTCCAGGAGTCAGATGGGAGGATTTTCCACTGATTTAGTTGGTTGAGTTATGGATAAGACGTCTGTCCATGGAATGAGAGTACATTCCAGGAGAAGCTATTGTGATTTTATATCTAACGATTGGTAGACACATGAGATGTTTAAGAAGTCCAATGCCACGGCAAAATCTGTATATTGGGTACATAACAAATAAATAACTTAAGGGAGCACTGGTAAAGTGGAAATATCATAGAGCTTTGCATGAGACAAAACAAGGTAAGATGGAAATTGTGTGGAGGATTCAGATGAACTAGCAGTGGGGCATACATTGATTTGGTTATTTCATTTTGCTGAAATTTAGTTTCTTCCTGTTCCAAAAATGGTAAAAATTGTAATACCTTGAGGATAATGAAGATATTAGAAGAGATTGCATGATAGTAAGCACCTAAAACACAGTAGGCATTCATTACATATTAGCTCCTTTCTCCCAGTCCTCTTTCTACCTCACCAAGCACTGTAAAAAATGTGTGTAGTATGTAGTTGCTGTGAGGAAAATACTGACTTTTTCTTAGTGCAAGAAAATTTTTAGGAGTATTTATATTGTGAGGTTTGTGTAGAAAAGCTTAAAGGCAAACTTCTTTTCTGAGAGGGGTGTGTGTATGAACAAGTCACCTCTAAGGAGAATACATTGTGAGGAAGGGGCATTATGGAAGCTTCTGGAACAGGGAGATGGATACCTCACAAGACTGTCCGAAAGTAGACATCTTCATGAGGCCCCCCAGGAAACAGAGCCCTATATCATGATCCTTATTGGCAGTTTGGACAAAGGCAGGAACTTTTAGGGAAACTTTGGATAGTGCTGTTAGGGAGGTAATGCTAGAACTGCTGCCCACACATATGGCACCTAAGATTATTAGAAGAGGTACCATTATCTTTAGAATGCAGTCAAGCACAGTGGCTGATGACGTAGTGACTGGAAGCCGATCTCTGTCCTCCAGGATCCAAGTCTTCCACCAAATATAGAGTTGCCTAACTCCCTTTATCCCAAACATCCCCAGGCCCATATCCTACAGAAAATTAGGAGTTCCACTTTCAGAGGCCATGTGAATTTCAATAATGATTCCATAAGCCTGATCATTATGAATTGGAGACTCAAAGCCCTTTTCATAATTTTGATAATTATATAACTCTCTCCCCGATCCTTGAGCAAATTCCCAAATGACAAGCAAAATGTTGTGTCAACGCAATAGAACAGTTGCCTGGATGCAGATTTAATTTCATTTAAATAAAATAATATTTAAAAAGGTAAAAAATATAATAATAAAATAAAAAATAAGGAAATTAATGTATTACAATTTTTTGCACATCTGAGTTTCTAGGGTCTGATCTATAGAGTTTCTAGAGGAGATTTAACATTTTGGATACTTAAATTGCTTCTTTGTATTGTATCACATATATATGTATATATTGAAGAGTTTGAAAGAATTGATACAAGTATATATTACATGATTTTTTTTTCATATTGTTGAACCCATGAATTCTTAAATAAAAAAGGAGAAACCATTTTATGAAGGAAGACATCCTATATAGAAAGGAATTCATAGAATGAATATAGAGTTCATAAAAAAATTTTATAAAATGTGCAGATGACTTCAAAATTGTCCTTGTTTTCAAAATCCAGTTTTTAGTTTATAATTCCAAGCTGTTTTCACAAAATTAAAATATTTAATTTGGTTCACTCGAGAGACAATTAGCCATATAGAACAAAATCCTTATTGAAAAGAATAGTGTTAAATATATATAATAATCTCAGACTCTGAATCATCAAATATAAGCCCCTTTTTGTATGGACTTTCTTTACATACCACCAGGTTTTTCTCAAATAATCCCTAATAACTACTAGAGCCTGAAATATAAGACAAAAAGATGCAGAATTTTCAGTTATCTGTATATAATCTTATGTTCTTAGAAAGGAAAGATTTAAGACTTCTCTTAATAAAGAAAATGTAATTTTCCTCCTTAACAAAATCATTTGCTACTAATTCTGTGTAAATATAGCTTATTTAAAATAGGAACTGGAGAAATACTGTAAAATAGGTTTGTAATAAGGTAAATCTGTGTGTGATTCCTGGGTTAGTTGCCAGTTGTTTGATTCTGGGCAATTTACTCAACATGCCTAATTTTATCAGTTATGTCTTCAGTAATAGGAGGGTATTTTCTACATCATACTCTGGTATACATACAAAACAATATGTTGGTCATAATACACCTAACATAGTAGGCAAAATGGTACATAAAGTTCATTTTTTTATTGATATTATACCAGGAAATATCCATTTATATCTAACTAATTAATAAAAGATATAAAAATTAGTCTTATCTATTCATGAAATAGAAATTAGGCGTCAAACACAATTTGTAAGTCCATTTCAGTTTACTATTGCTTTGAAAATAGCAGGAGGTTTTATTTGTTTTTACTCTGATACCACTAGCCCACCAACATTGGAAATCTTAGGATTTGTGTGCATTGCAACTGTTAGTTTCATCATGGCAACCACATGGAAAGATCCTGATGATAAAGAAACACACCCAAAGATAAGCAGCCTAATTTTACCACCTACAATGAGCATATCTGAAAGCAGGAAAAAAATGAATTCAATACAGTTGTATGAATCAACCAATTTCCTTTTTTGCTTAAAAAATTTTAAATTCACATATTGTAATCAGTTATGCTAAGGTTATAGGATTTACTAAGTAAAGACTTTTATTTTTCTTGTATACTTATTTTCGTTAAACACACCTAATTTTCTTCATTGATTTGAAGTTTTTTACATGTGATTACAAAAATGATAATATCATCCGAAGTGTGGCATTTAATATTTTGTAGGAGGGGTTATATGATATTGATTCAAGATCTACAATATAATTTTACATTTGTAGTTCCTTTTTGGACAATATACTGGGCTATGGAGAGAAATATTACAAATGAATCCTTAAAAGAATTTTAAATATTTTATTTATTTTTTTAAATTGCTAGTTGTTGGCACACAATGTTACATTAGTTTCAGGTGTACAACATAGCACTTTGACAACTCTGTGAGTTACAATATGCTTACCACAAATTATAGCTACCATCTGTCACCATATAATACTATTATAATACTACTGACTGTATTCTCTATGCTGTGCCTTTTATGTGTAATGGAGAGCCGGAAATACAGGCTTCCAGTTATGAAATGAAGTCATGAGGATAGAAGGTACAAAATAGGGAGTTTTGAATATATTTAAACAATTTTATCAAAACTAATTTCAATAGCAATTACTGACTACATATTCATTAATACAGTTTATTCATTTTTATGTTTTTTCTTTGACTCTTCAGAGTAGCTTGATATTTTTTGTCTTTACTCTTAGCAACTGGTTTATTCTTAAATCAATATATTCCTAAAATATAATTTAATTGAAATTATTAAAAATAATATAGAGCACTCGTCACTGTTTTGAAATTTTTTATTTTTTCTATCTTACCTTGAGTGAATAAAAAATGAAACAAAATATGGCCTGTATATGTACAGCAACTTTATCAGTAAGCTAAATAAGACAAAAGTAGCTTCTCCCCATTTAGGTTACTGTTGAATCTACAGCAGACCAAATATTTCACAGGGATGTTTTTCACTTAGCTCATTTACATGGGCATATTAGGCCTAATTAGTATTTTTTAGTCATAAGTTATTCTTAATAACCTGAGGACTATTGCATTAGTGTTACAATTTATAGGTCTATAAGAAAAGCAAGTTCGAGAAGGGACACTCTCCTAATTTGCATGTGCTAATTAGATAGATATTAATTCTAATTTTAAAATCAGTAATTTAATATTTTTGGTAAACTAGGACAAGATAGTAATTCTAATTAGTTATACCAAATTGTTACTAAATGGTACAGATTTAATAGTCCCTTTGAATCTTTTAAGAAAAGTTTGGTTGTAATAAATATCTTTGTGTATTGTTTTGACCTCTGCTTCAACTACACAATCCCAATTTGTTTTAAATGTTTTCCCAGGTATAGAACTCCATGATTAATATCTCTTGCTGTGTTATCTCTGCTGCTAATGAAAAACATTGGGTGTTCTTTCACTTCACAGAATGCAAACGCAGATGAAAAAATTTCACAGGTGAACTCCTTATGAACACTTCTAATTGCTTAGGAACGGTGTTTGAAAATCTCGAGTAATTTGCCATTATTTTAATGAATAGCATAAACTGTAATTTTTCATAGTAATTAACTTGTGTCAGCACCATTATTTTTCATTAATTATAAATGAGAAAGAATGAAAGAACACCCGCAGGAACAGATGTGCAAAATTGTCTCAGGTTCTGTTTTAGGTTTTGTTTATATTTTTTCCTTTTTTTTCCCCCTACTCAATATACTGTTTTGGGTATACTATCAAGCATGAGGAAAATGCAGATGGTGATACTTGTTTGGGGGAGAAATGGACAATGGGCATTTAATTAGATTGTTGCCTGTGAAGTCCATCCAGTGTTTTAACAAAAGTTGTTACTTACATGTCAGATAAAATTACAGGAAAAAAATGAAAACCTACTACTACTTAACTTTTAGTAAATACAACTAAGATAATTTGAGAAAATGTATTTTGACTTTTTTCCTTGTTGTTGTTATTGTTAGAAAATAAAAGCCACTATCTAGTTTTGCTAAATTTTAAGCCTATGGTGTGTTAATTGAAGTCAAATTTAAGAAAGGAAGGGAGGGAGGAAGAAAGAAGGAAGGAAAGAAAGTGGAAGAGAGGATGAACTTTATAGTGATATTTATGTGGTTGGTTGTATTTTTTAAAATAATTTTACATAACAGATTGCATTTGGTGTCTAGGGGGCAGAATAGAGGTATATGTTGGATATTTTTGTATTAAATCCATTTTTTTAAACCTTTTATATAATAATTAACTTAAAATTATTGTATTCTGAATTTGCTGTAACCTTATAGTCCATTAGGATGGTAATCTGACTGGCAGAAATCTAGAGGTATCACGCATGTTGGCTCTTCACAAGTTTTACAATCATTCTTATCACATGATGGCAAAAAAAGGCTGAATTGTCAATTTTCTCCATGGTGAGTCCCTCTGGAAAGTTCACTTTCTTTTTTATCATAGTTTTCCTCCACATTGATCCACTTATTTTTCCCTAGCTTTTTGAATTCCTCTAGATTCATACTGTGTTTCAGATACATTCCTACCCACGGAACCCAAACAAAATGTTTCTGCCTTGTATCACAGTTTTTATTTACATCAATTTGTTTATGCTATTTATTTATTTATTTATTTTGGAGGTGAATCTCTTTATTTTTTCTTTTAAGTTTTGTTAGTTAACATACAGTGCAGTATTAGTTTCTGGAGGCAAATTCAGTGATTCATCCCTTACATATAATGCCCAGTACTCTTCACAAGTGTCCTTTTTAATACCCATCACCCATGTAGCCCACCCCCACCTCCCTCCCTCCATCAATACTCAGTTTGTTCTCTATCCTTAAGGATCACTTACAGGGGTGCCTGGATGGCTCAGTCAGTTAAGTGCCCAACTGTTGATTTTGGCTCAGGTCGGAGTGTCATTGAGATGGAGCCCCCAGTTGGGCTCCTCACTGGGCGTGGAGCCTGCTTGAAATTCTGTCTCCCTTTGCCACTCCCCTCCTCACAGGCTTGTGTGCTCTCTCTAAAAAAAAAAAAAAAAAATAGTGGCTTCTGTAAGAAGAGAAGTGCAGTGGGCAGGGAGTGTTTCAAAGAAATTTAGTTGTTCTTGTTACCCTAGTCCTCCAAAGTTTCCTAATGTTATTATTACAATTATTAGACTCCAATAATTTTCCCAATAGAGATAAAGATAGGATGAAGTTGTGAATCGTATAGGTAGACTACTTTGGCAACTAACTCTATCTTTGTCTGTATCTACGTCTATACCTGAATGTTTGTGTTCCCAGCCCTATCAGCACAGCCATAAAATAATGTTTTCAGCATGGTTATTTATGTCTTGGGGCAAGGTCTAGGTTACGTTTAAGGGATTTGAATTTGTCACCTTAACTTATCCAGTGTTCTGGTGCAACCAAATCATCCATCCTAATGGATACTATCAGTGTTCTCAGTCCCAAATGACAGCACTTGTGTTAAATTGGAGGAACAAGTATCCAGTATCCTGTGGGTTTACTGTCAATCTGCTTCCATGATTTGATGACATATATTACCATTTTATGCCAATGGCTAAAGGCTTCCCATTCCATGTCTTTTATTATTTCTTAATAACCAATTCTGAACACCTCACTTTCCTTTTTTTAATGCATTTTTTAAAGATTTATTTATTTAAGAGAGAGAGAGCGCGCACGTGAGCAGGGGGAGGAGCTGAGGGAGAGGGAGAGAATCTCTAGCAGACTCCCCATGGAGTGCAGAGTCCCATGCAGGGCTCCATCCCACCCCATGAACCTGAGATTGGAACCCCAACCCACTGAACTATTCGTGAACCCTTGAATACCCCACTTTAATTAAGTAAATCCTGCCAAAACCTGGTAGTACCAACTGTGATGCAAATTAGGATTCTTTGATTGCAGTCAATAAAATCTGACTCTCTTTATCAAATAATTTAAAAATTGAAAAAAATCATGTTATGGAAAGTATACTGGATAGTTCCCAGAATTGATAAAATGAGAAAAAAAATCTGATTCAGACATCAAACAACCAGAGTAACTCTGGCTATCCTAGAGGTAGAGACTTATTGGCAGTGTTTTATGTGCCATCATCTGAGTGACACAGCTTCAAAATTGTTGGGATACTGCATTCCAAAGAAGATTCCAATTGCCTAGGTGAGACCAAGTTTACAATACTACTAAATTTACTATTAATTGACTTGGCAGGAATTAACCAAATAAAATAATGATATGGGCCAAAAACTCTATAAGCATTTTACACGTTTTATCTCATTTAATATTCAAAATAACCTTAAAAGACAAATATCATTAATATATTTATGTGACAGAAGAGGAAATTGGAGTTCAAAGAGGTAGGATAATTGGCCCAGGTCAAGAACTAGGAAGTAGTGAACAAAGATTCACACAAAAAGGGTCTCATTTGGCTCTGGATTTCACCAGTCTTCTTTTTGGCAAATTCATGGACTAGAACTGTATTTATGTTTTTACAAGTTTTATTTTTCTGCAGTAAAGCAATTTTTTTCTCATTAGTTTGGGTTAGATCTTTCTTTTACAAAATTACAAAACTCTTCTTCTACCGAAAAAAGAGTCAATTCTGCAAGCACAACATTTTGAAAATTATGATAATTAAAGCAACAGATCCAAACTATAGGGACTCATTCAAAGCAAATAATTCTTTCTTATTAGTTTCAAAGTTAGTGGTTTTATTGTGGATCCTTTGATTATGATTTTCTAGTTTATCAATTGAGGCTTGAAGGTATTTCTTAAATATTTAATTTATGCCTTTTATTAAAAATTTTTGTGACCCAAATTATAATAAACATTAATTCCCCAAAGGTATTCAGTTGGAAAGAGAATTTCTCACACTGTAGAACAAGTCTTTGACATGGGTCGATTGAAACAATTGTATGTTGATCAGATCTTTTGGATTTATTTATTTATTTTTGTTCTGCCGTAGAGTAGAAGTCTCCATGATTATGCAGTCAGTTTCTGCTGCTGCTTTTTTTTTTTTTTTTTTGCTTTATATATTTTGGCACTATGCTTTTCACTAATTTTTTATATTCTTCAACATGTCTTGCATATCTTAAGATAACCTTTAGTAATCATTCACAAACTTTCCCAATAAAATCCTGCTTTTCAGTTGCTTTTGTTGTCAAATCCAGGTTCTTTTTCAATTTTCCTGATACAACTTTGTAAAATTAGATTTTAATTTTTCATTATATATATGTGTGTGTGTGTGTGTGTGTGTGTGTATAAGGTACTCAACTTGAAGTTGGAAAGCCTTGGAATATAATATAGAAAAATCATTTGGCCATACTAGACAAGATGATATGGTTGCTCATACTTACTTGATTTTATGCTTTCTATTTCTGAACCTTGATTTCTGTGGGTTTATTTTACTTTATTTTAATACAAAATTCCTTTGCTTTTATTAGTTTATTTTTGCAGTAGTTTAGGAAGTATACAGTCTTTAAAAAATTCTTACGATTCTAAAAAACTTTTTAATTTAATTATGAAAGTTAATAAAATATTTTACCATATGCCATCAACACACATCATCCCTATAAAATGTGAAAATTAGTAATTTATATCCTTCTATATTCTTCTATATCATGCTGCCTTGTGTAATATGCATTTAAGAATTTTTCCATTTCTTTTCGTGGCTTAATAGCTCATTTCCTTTTAGAACTTAGTAGTTTTCCATTGTCAGATATACCATAGTTTATTTATCCATTCACCTACTGAAGAACATCTTGGTTGCTTCCAACTTTTGGCAGTTGTGAACAAAACTGCTATAAATACCTGTGTACGAGTTTTTGTATCAACATAAATTTTCAACTCCTTTGGGTAAATAACAAGGAGGGTGATCACTGTTTCCTATGGTGAATGGTGTTTAGTTTTATAAGAAACCACCAAACTGTCTCCAAAAGTGACTGTCCCATTTTGCATTCCCACCAACTGTGGATGAGAGTTACTATTGCTCTACATTCTTGCCAGCACTTGTGTCTACATTGTTTTGTATGTTGGCCATTCTAATAGATGTGTACTGGTATCTCATTATTTTAATTTGCATTTCACTGAGGACAAATGATGTGAAACATCTTTTCATATGTTTATTTGCCATCTGTATATCTTCATTGATGAGGTGTCTTTTAAGGTATTTGGCTTATTTTTAGATCAGGTTGTTTGCCTTTTTTCTTCACTTTTTTGTGCAGAGTAAATATAATTTATTTTTTAGAAGTTATGAGTCATTAACAGGCACTTCAAGAGGTAATTAAAAATAAATGGATAGGAGTTGACTATAAGGCTCGGAGATTTCTTTCTTTGAGATATAATTGACATATAATTTTGCATATGCTTAAGGTGTAAAACACATTGATTTGGTACAATTATATATTGCAGTATGTTTACCAGTATAGCATTAGCTAACGCATTTATTGGGTCATGTAATACCATTTCTTTTTTGTGATGAGAACATTTAAAATCTAGTCTCAGGGACACATCACCAAGGTGGTGATGTAGGTTATTCCTGACTTTGCTCCCTCATACAAAAACAACTAACAACGATTTAAAAACAAGACACCACTGAGAGAATGCTAGAACATGGGAGTGAAGATGAAGCACCCTGTCCCCTGTACCACAGAGACGAAGACTGGCTATATTAGGTGAATAAGAGAAGTAGCTACATATTGACAGCATTGCTCCTCCCCATGCCAGCAGGGCACCACAGAAGAGGTCTCCCCTGAGACCCGGGGGGGGGGGGGGGGGGGACAACCAGCCCAACCAGCATTGCGGTCTCTTTGTGGGAGTTCTTACTGTGATCTCATACCATGGGTATCACAGGGGAACCTAGGGCTCAACCACTGAAAATCTGATTGTGACAGAAAAGAGGGGAGGGGCTGCCAACAACTGGCTCATGGATCTTGGTAAATCAAGCTCATACCTGCAGTGGGCAAGTAGTAATCTCAACCAGATGTTTTGCTTATCTGCAGAACCAAGTCAGAGGCTCGTAATCACCAGGGAATTCAGTGGGATGAAGATCCCCAAACAAGGAGCTTTGTTGGCCCTAGTGCTCAGTTTACCCAGGCCTAGACAAGGAGCTGAATCACAGTCCTGCCCACTGTGGAGAGTGGCTTCCAGCCCCATCTGATCAGGATGGAGCATTCTTATGCTATGCACAGGCAAGGCAATTAATTCATAGCCAAGACTGAAGGTAGCTTCCAGCCTCTCCCAAGTGGAGACCCTGTTTGGGAAATTGAGAGTAACCTGACGTGACCCCTGCCAACCAGGCAAGATTGCTGAGACATAGTCCCACCTGCATTGGAGAGTGTCTTCAGGCCCCATCTGACCAGAAGTGCTGACATCAACTCTTGGAAGTTGTGCTGGCCCAGTGGCGCTTGAACTGAGAGGAAAGCAGAGCTGACAATATTCAGAGCAAATTCAGTGGCCCTGTTGAGTCAGGGAACTTAGGATGCAGGCTAGCTTAAAACAACAAACAAAGAGCTTTACTGGCTTTAGAACTGCTTCTTGCTCTGTACTTGGGCAGGGGATCTAATTCATAGCCCTCCTCATCACCGAATACAGCTTTCAGCCTGCCTGAGCAGGGAACCTAACCAGAGCACATGGGAAGCTGCATAGCCCATTCAGGAGCCCTATGTACACTGGCACTTAAACAGAGAGTAGAGCCCATCAGCAGAGCCAAGCTGGGGGCTTCACCTGATCAGTATTCACTGATCACTCTGGATTGATTTGGATCCTCAAACAATGGGCTGTACAGACCGTGGTTCCTGTCCTGCTGCCCTGCCAGGGCAGGTAAGCTAATACATAGCCCTTTCTCCAACTGAATACAATACTGAGTCCTTACCATCTAGTAAGCCTGACAGAGAGTCCAGGCAACCAGGAGCCCATTGTATATCCTTACTTGGGTAGGAAATCAAGCCAGCAGTCCCATCCAAATTTTCTCAACCAATGGCACAACTCCCATCTCTGTCCTCAGAGATTGAACAGTTGCCTCATCCAAAAATAAACCATAATAGCAGGCCTTACCTGCCTGAAGAGATTACCAGCAGAAACAACCAGAAACCCAAAATGGGCTGACTAGTGAAAAACTGTCTCTGCCAAACCAAACCTGCAAAGTGTGGGAGAAGAGCCCCAATAACTCAAATGCACAGATAGATACCAATGTAAAGAATCAAAGATTACACAAAATCAGGTAAATATGATACTACCAAAGAAAACAAAGCTCCAATAACTGGCCCTAAGGAAATGAAAATATATGAACTGTCAGACAAAGAATTAGGAATAATCCTCTTAAGGAAGTTAGTTAACTACAAGAAAACACAAACAACTAAACAAAATTGGAAAACATTGCAAGAACAACACAAGAAGTTTGGCAAGGAAGGAACCACCACTGCCACCACCACCACCACCACCACCACTAAGAACAACAACAGTAATTCTAGAGTTGAAAAATTCAGTAACTTAACTGAAGAATTCAGTAGAGTTTCAAAAGTAGATTGGACCATGCAGAAGAAAAATTCAATGACCTAGAATATTTGAAGTCAGAAAATTATCCAGTCAGAGGAGCAAAAAGAAAAAAAAAAGAATGAAAAAGACTAAACAAAACCTAAGGGAATTATGGTACACAATGAAAAAGATCAATATAATTGTGGGTACTGGAGACAGAGAAGAAAAAGAGAAAGGGGTAGAAAGTATATTTAAAGCAAAAATGGCTGAAAACTTTTGAAACTTGGGGAAAAAATGGATGTCCAGATCCATAAAGTCCAAAGGACTCCAAATAGGTTGAATATGAATAGGGCTACACCGAGACATATTATAATTAAACTGCCAAAATTCAAAGACAAAGAATTTTAAGAGCAGCAAAAGAAAAGTTACAGCCAAGGGAACCTCCCTAAGACTTCTGGCAGATTTCTTGACCAACCTTTCAGGCCAGGAGAGAATGGGATTGCATATTCAAAATATTGTCTCTATTTGCAGGTGATAGGATTATAGAAAAAACCCAGAAAATGGTTAGATAATCAATAAATTGAGTAAAGCTGTAGGATACAGAATTAACATACAAAAATCAGTAGTGTTTGTATACACTAATAGCGCATTTTCTGTAAAAGAAATTGATCACATTTATGATAAAAAAATAAAATACTAGAAATAAATTTAACTGGGAGGTGAAATTTCTCTACTCTGAAAATTACAAGACACTAATGAAAAAAATTGAAGATACAAACAAACAAAAAAGTATACTGTGTTCATGGATTGGAAAAATTACTATAATTAAAATGTTAATGATACACATCTTTATTCATTCACCCAATGGCAGACACATGTTGTTAATGTTGCAGTAGACATGAGAGTGAAGATATCTTTCTGATATCCTGTTTTTATTTTCTTTGAATATATACCTAGAAGTGGGATTGCTGGATCATATGGTACCAGCAATTTTTAATTTACTTTTTAAAAAATTTTGAGGAAACTCCATACTGTTTTTCATCATGATGAACCAATTTATATTCTAACAGTAAACAAGGATTCCTTTATCTCCACATCCTCAGCAATACTTGTTACCTTTTGTCTTTTTGAGGATAGACCATTCTAACAGGTAGGAGGTGTGATCTCATTGTGGTTCTGATTTGTATTTCCCTGGTGATTAGTGATGTTGAGCATCTTTTAATGTACCGTTTGGTCATTTGGATGTCCTATTTGGAAAAAACATTTCTATTCAGTTCCTCTTCCTACTTTTATTTTTTTTTTTAATTCATTTATTTATTTTTTATCAGATTGTTTGCTATTGAGGTGAATGAGTTCTTTACATATTTTGGATATTAGCCCCTTATCCAGTATATGATTTGCAAAGATTTTATCCTATTTATTAGGTGCCTTTTCATTTTGTTGATGTTGTCTTTTGCTATACATAAGTTTAGAGTTTGATGTAGTCTCACTTGTTGATTTTTGCTTTTGTTGCTTGTACTTTTTGTGTCTTATCTGAAAAATCATTACTAAAGCTCATGTCTTTGGAGCATCTTCCCTATGTTTTTTCCAAAAGTTTTATAGTATCAGGACTTATGTTTAAGTTTTTAATCCATTTCAAGTTAATTTTAGTGAATAGTATAAGATGGACCCCAGTTTCATTTTTCTGTGTGTGGTTGTCCAGTTTTCTCAGCATTTTTTGTTGAAGAAACTGTCCTTTCCGTATCGAGTTTTATTGGCCCCCTTGTCAAATATAGTTGACCATAGATACAGGGGTTTATTTCTGGGCTTTCTCTTCTGTTTTCTTGGTCTGAGTGTCGTTTTTTTAAGCTGGTGCCATACTGTTTTAATAATGATAGCTTTGTAATATTATTTGAAATCAGAAAGTGTGATGCCTCCAGCTTTGTTCTTTAATGGGGTTGCTTTGGCTATTTGGGATCTTACGTGGTTCCATACAGATTTTAGGATTTTTTTTTTCTGTTTCTGTGAAAAATGCTATTGGAATTTTGGTAGGGATTATATTGACTGTATATATGGGCTTTGGGACATTTTACTAATATTAATTATTCTTTTTTTTTTTTTAAAGATTTTATTTATTTATTCGACAGAGATAGAGACAGCCAGCGAGAGAGGGAACACAAGCAGGGGGAGTGGGAGAGGAAGAAGCAGGCTCATAGCGGAGGAGCCTGATATGGGGCTCGATCCCATAACGCCAGGATCACGCCCTGAGCCGAAGGCAGACGCTTAACCGCTGTGCCACCCAGGCGCCCCTAATTATTCTAATAACAGGATATCTTTCCATTTTTTTGTGTTGTTTTCCATCTCTTTCATTAAAGTCTTACAATTTTCAGTGTAAAGATTTTTTACTTCTTTGGTTAAATGTATTCCTAAGCATTTTTGTTTGTTTGTTTGTTTGTTTTTGATGCTATGGTGAGTGGGTAGTTTTCTCTATTTCTTTTTCAGAAAAGTCATTATTAGTGTATAGAAATTCTGAATATTGATTTTATACCCTGCAGCTTTACTGAATTCATTGATGACTTCTAACAGTTCTTAGTTAAGTCTTTATGATTTTCTATAGACATATGTTCCCCAAATTATGACAATTTTTCAGCTTTACAGTGATGTGAAGGTAATATACATTCAGTGGAAACCATACTTCAAGTTTAATTTTTTTTTTTTTTTAAAGATTTTATTTATTTATTTGACAGAGATAGAGAAAGCCAGCGAGAGAGGGAACACAAGCAGGGGGAGTGGGAGAGGAAGAAGCAGGCTCATAGCGGAGGAGCCTGACGTGGGGCTCGATCCCGTAACGCCGGGATCACGCCCTGAGCCGGAGGCAGACGCTTAACCGCTGTGCCACCCAGGCGCCCCTCAAGTTTAATTTTTGATCTATTCCCAAAGTAGCAATATGCGGTATGCTACTCTCTCATGATGCTCAGCAATGGCAGTGAGATGCAGCTCCCAGTTAGCCACACAATCAGGAAGGTAAATAAACAGTACATTTAAAACCATTCTGTCCCTATATAATCATTCTCTTTTTCCATTTTCAGCACAATATGCAATAAATTATGTGAAATATTTAATACTTTTTTTTATATATAATAGGCTTTGCTGTAGATAATTTTGCTCAATATTAGGGTAATGTAAATACTCTGAGCACATTTAAGGTCAGTTAGGTTAGATGTATTAAATGCCTTTTTGACTAAAAATATTTTCAATGTTCAATGGGTTTATCAGTATTTGAGCCCAGAGTAAGTCAAGGAATATATATATATGTATATATATATAATCATATCATCTGCAAATAACAATTTTACTTCATCCTTCAAATTTGGATACCTTTTATTTCTAGATTTATCTTGTCTTATTGTTCTAGCTAGTACTTCCAGTGCTATGTTGACTAGGGTGATGACAGTGGGCCCGCTATTGTATTGTTCCTGATCTTAGAAAAATAGCTTTCAACCTTTCACCGTTGAGTGTAGTGTTAGCTGTGAGTTTATTGAATACAGCTGTGTTGAGGTATACTCCTTTTATACCAAATTTGTTGAAGATTTTTATCATGAAAGGATGTTGTATTTTGTCAAATGTTTTATGTGCATTTATTAGGATGACCATATGATTTTTCTTTAATTCTCTTAATGTGGTATATCACATTAATTTAAGTGTGTTCAACCATCCTTTCATCTCAGAAATGAACCCCACTTGGCCATGTTGTATGATTCTTTCAGTGTGCTGTTGAATTCAGTTTGCTAATATTTTGTTGAGAATCTTTTCATCTATAACCATCAGGTATATTGATCTATAGTTGTTGTTTTTTTTTTTTTCTTGTAGTGTTTTTTGACTTTTAGTATCAAGATAATGATGGCCTCATAAAATGCTTTTGGAAACGTTCTGTCTTCCTTTCCTCCTCCATTTTTGGAAACAGTTTGTGAAGGATTGGAGTTTTTAAAAATGTTTGATGGAACTCACCAGTGAAACCACCTCCTAGGCTTTTGTATGTTGGGAGGTTTATGATTACTGATTCAATCTCTACTCATTATTGGTTTATTCAGACTTTTTATTTCTTCATGATTCAGTCCTGGTAGGTTGTGTGTTTCTAGAAATTTATACTTCTAGTTTATTTAATTTGTTGGCATATAGTTGCTAACACTAGTCTCTTATTATCCTATGTATTTCTGTGTTATCAGTTGTAATGCCTCCTCTTTAATTTCTTACTCATTTGAGTCTTCTTTTATTCTTAGTCTAGCTAAAAGTTTGTCATTATTTTCTTTTTGTCTTTTCAGATTACCAGCTCTTAGTTTGATTGATCTTTCTTATTGTTTTTTCTGATCTTTATTTCTTTTATTTCCACTCTGATCTTTGTTATTTCTTTTCTTCCACTAAGTTTTGGTTTAGTTTGCCCTTTTGTTTTTCTTTCCTAGTATATTGAGATGTTAAGTGATGTTCTTTGAGTTCTATCTTGTTTCTTAATGTAAGTATTTATCACTATAAACTTCCTTCTTAGAACTCCTTTTGCAGAGTTCATATGTTTTGATACTGTTTTTATTTCAAGATACTTCTTGATATTCCTTTGATTTCTTCTTTGACCCATTTGTTGTTCAGAAGCATGTTGTTTATCTCACATACTTGTGATTTTTTGCAGTTTTCTTTTTGTTATTGATTTCTAGTTTCATACCATTGTGTTTGGAAAAGACACATGGTAATTTGCATTTTCTTAAATTTGCTAAGAGTTGTTTTGTGGCCTATCATAAGATCTGTCTTGGAGAATGTTTTGTGAGCATTTGAGAAGAATGTTTATGCTGCTTCTGTTGAATGAAATGTGGTATAAATTTGTGTTATGTGCATTTGGTCTAGTGTTTGGTTCAAGTTCAGTGTTACCTTGCCGATTTTCTGTCTAAATGATCTATCCATTGAGGAAAGAGGGTTATTGAAGTTCCCTACTGTATTTGTGTTGTTTTCTATTTCTCCCTTCAGAGCTGTTAGTATTTGCTTATTAGTATGTTTAGGTATCTCAGTGTTGGGTGTGTATATTTATGATTGTTATTATCTCTTTTTGAGTAATTAACTCTTTTATCATTATATAATAATCATTTTTGTCCTTCATTTTTGGGATAAAGTCTACTTTGGCATATGTATCACTATGTCTACTTGCTTTTGTTTTCTATTTGCATGAAATATCCTTTTTCCATCTGTGAGATGTGGAAAAAATATATTGATCTCTGCTCCAGGTTCTAACAGGGTAACTCTGAGTAGGCTCCTGGATAGGGCTAGTCACCAGAAAGACTAAGTGATGATTAAAAGTTTGGGATTTTTGGTCACCACTCTCCCCATTCTCTTGAGAAGATAGAAGAGCTGAAAATTGAGTTAATGATCAATCATGCCTATGTGATAAAGCCTCCATAAAAATTCCAGTAGTACAGGTTTCAAAGAGCTTCCAGATTGTTAACACATCCATGTACTGAGAGGGTGATACACCCCAATTCCATGGGGACAGAAGCTGCTGTACTTGGGACCCCCCCCAGACTTTATGCTATCTATCTCTTCATCTGACTATTCATCTGTATCCTTCATCATATCCTTTAATAAGATGGTAGATGTTAGTAGGTGTTTTCCTGGGTTCTGTGAGCTGCTCTAGCAAATTAATATAATCTAAAAGGGAAGGAAGTCATGGGAACCTCTGTTACATTTCCAAGTCAGACAGAAGTTGTAGATAACCTGGGCAACCACTACTTGTGATTGGCATCTGAAGTGGGAGGCATTCTCATGGAACTGAGCCCTTAACCTGTGAGATCTGATGCTATCTTCAGGTGGAGAGTTTCAGAATTGAATTGATTGTAGGAGACACCCAGCTGGTATTGCAGGGAATTGCTTTGTGTAGGGAAATCTCCACACATCTCATGTCAGAAGTGTTTTGAGTGTGGTAGTGTTCTGTATAAAAGTAAAGGAGACACACAGAAGGAGAACGGTAGGTTTTTCCAGTAGACCAGCCCTTCACTTTGAGACTATGTGTGTTTTTATAGCTGAAGCGAGTATCTTATAGACAGTATACAGTTGGGTCTTAGGTTTTTGTTTGTTTGTTTTTTGTTTTATTTTGTTTTGTTTTTATCCTACCAATCACTCTGTGTCTTTTGATTGATGAATTCAACCCATTTATGTTTAGAGGAATTACTGATATGCAAGGACATATTGATGACATCGTATTAATTACTTTCTGGCTATTTTGAATTTATATTGTTGTTGTTTTTCCTTCTGTTTCTACCTACCTTTCTGAATTGGTGATTTTCTGTGATGATATGCTGGTTCACCTTTCTTTATCTTTTGTGAATCTACCCTAGGTTTTTGCTTTATGGTTACATGAGGCTTATAGAAATCGTCTTATAGATACAGCAATCCATTTTAAACTGATAGAAACCTAATTTCAATTGCTTACAAAATAGCTACCCTTTTATTCCTTCTTTCTTGTTTTTAATGTCACAGTTTACCTCTTTTATATTGTGTAGTGCTTATAGTTATTAATATACTATCTTCTAAAACTGTTATACTATAGTTAAGCATTTCACACACTTATATTGCAATTAGGTTTTAGAATCTGACTGCATATTATTTACCTTTACTAGTGTGTTGTATATTTTTACTTATAGTCATGTTACTTGTTAGCATCTTTTCATTTTAGCTGAAGAACTTTCAGCATTTCTTGCAAGGCAGGTGTAGTGGTGATGAACTCCCCCCTCCTTCTCTCTCTCTCTCTCTCTTTTATTCTTAGTCAGTCTAGAAAAGCCTTTATCATATCTGAATGATAACATTGCTAGATTGAATATTCTTGGTTGGCATTTTTTTTTTTCCTTTAGACACTTTCAGTTCATCATTATAATCTTTCCTGGCCTGTAAGGTTTCTTCTGAGAAATTTGCTGATAGACTAATGGGGGACCTTCAGTAGGTCACAATCCTTTTTTTTCCTCCTACTGCTATTATTATTATTGCTGTGATTTTTGACATTTCATTATAATATGTCTTGGAGAAGGTTGTTTTTAGTTGAGTTAATAAGGTGATCTATACACTTTCTTGAACCTGAATGTCAAAATCTTTACCCAAGTTTAGAATGTTCTCAACTATTGTTTCTATTTTTTTTCAAAGATTATTTATGTATTTATTTTGAGAGAGAGAGTCTAAGCACACAAGCAGGAGGAAGGGCAGAGGAGGAGGAAGAGGGACAAGAAGATTCTCTGCTAAGTGTAGAGCCTGATGCAGGGCTCAGTCCCACTACCCTGAGATCATGACCTGAGCCAAAACCAAAAGTTAGGCACTCAACTGACTACACCACACAGGTGTTATTTCTTTATATAAACTTTCTATCCTCTATTCCCTCTTTTCTCCTTCTGGAACTACAGTTATTCTAAAGTTTGTACATTTGTTCATGACCCATAGATTATGTAGGCTTTTTTCCTTCTTTTCCATTCCTTTTTCTTTGTTCTCCTGTGTGACTAGGTTATTCAAAATTCCTGTCTTCTAACTCACTTATACTGTCTTCTGTTTGGTCTTTTCTGATATTGATGCTCTCTTTTGCGTGTATTATTATTATTATTATTATTATTATTATTATTATTATTTCATTCATTTCCTTTTCCTCTCCACCATATCTCTTTGGTTATTTTTTATGATTTTTATATTTTTGATAAATTTCTCATTTTGTTCATATATTGTTTTTCTTATTTCATTGAATTATCTTTCTGTCTTTTCTTGTAGCTTGTTGAGTTTGCTTAAAATAGCTATTTTGAATTCTTTATCAGCTAGGTTGAAAAATTCTGTGTCTTTAAGTTTGGTTACTTGAGGATTTTTGTTATTTTTTCATGATGACATGTTACCTTCATTCTCCATGTTTCTAGTATTTTTTGTCTTGCTGTTTTCACATTTGAAATAGCTGACACCTCCTCCTAAATCTCTACTTGTCCCCCAGTGTTAGATTTTTTTCATCAGTCCTTCTTATATCTGAGATTTTTCCCAACTTTGTATGAATACACCTGCTCCCCACTTCTTCTCCCTCTTGTGGCTGAATTCTTAAGTTTGTGTGTTTTTTCTTGTTCTTACAACTCAGTAGGCTGGCTGCTGGAAACCTCTCTTCTGTTTTCCAGAAAGTGGCACAGTAGCTTAAGTTTGTGTTTTCTTCTTTGCCTGATTTGATTTTCTGAGCACATGCTATATTCAGGGAGCATTTCCTTGCTGCTGCACTCATGAGCATTCACAAGGAGCCAGCTGCAGAGTGGGAAAAAGTGTAGGGTTAGCACTTGGTGGGGGTTTGGGAGTACCCATGGGTGGGTGTGGGTGTCCTTGGATGAGGTCTTCCCAACAGCTTTGGGCAGGCTTCCTGCTGGAGTCCTTATCAGTCTGCAGGAACTGCATCCCATTAATGCCCTTTGATATTCTTCTATGCCTCTTCCCTGCTCTCCCCACTACCCCCAGCCATGGAGGTCCTGCCTCAGTACTCTGGGTGCTGCTGGAGGGAAATGGGTTTCTCAGAATCCTACACAACTGGAGTATCTGAGTACTTATTCACTACTCTCCTTTTTTCTGTGAGAGAGGTCATTGCTGGCTAGTTCAATTCCGTTCTGTGTGGCTCTGAAGGAAGGGACAATGCTGGCAAAGTTTCTCTAACCTGCTTTAGGGCATCCAAATTCATGTTTTTTTTTTTTCTTCCAAGGGAATATTGAACTTTCTCCTCAGGAAAGCTAGACTTTTACAAAATCTCTGTTGTCTCTGAGTAGCCAAATCAGCACTTTCTAGGTTTTACCCTACATGTCCAAGAAGAGATGGGCCTAGTATGTTGGCTTCTGTTGGTTCCACAGACAGTACTGAGGTCTGTCTGCTTAATGTCCAATGCACAGGGCAAAGCTTCTCCAAGGTCCTTGGGTATATGGCGCTGGATCCCACAATTTCTAGAGGTACTTCTGTTTGTGAAGGGATGCTTATTTTTAGTTGTTAACAAGGGGGACAAAAGGGAGAGATGCTGTACTGCCATGATGCTGACATCAGCCTGATTTCTTATTGTTGAGTTTTAATAGTTATTTGTATATTTTGGATATCAGTCTGTTATCAGAGGTATCTTTTGCAAATACTTTATCAATCAGTTTGTGGCTCGTCTTATTGTCTTGACATTGTGTGTTGCAGATCAGAATTTCTAATATTAATGAAGTCTAGTTTCTCAATTATTTCTTTCTTGTATAATGCCTTTGGTGTTTTATTGAAGAAGTCATCATCATAAGATCATCTGAGTTTTATTCTTTTATTTTACAATTTAAAATGTTAAAAAAGAATATACAACAGATACTATATGTGGCCTGTAATATCTAAAATATTTACTACATTGCTTTTTACAGAAAGGTCTGGTGACCCTTTAATTACCCAAAAATAATATTTGAGTGAAGTATTCTGAGGTACACAGATAAGATTCAAAGGAAATGCATAGCTTTGTATTTTTATGTCAAAAGGTCTTTATGTCCTACGTAAAAGCAGATACAATAACATCAATAAATAAGTGAAACACATTAAAGGAAAATTTGATATGTAACATTTTCAGATTAAGGACCCTCAACTTATTGGGGTTTATCAGTAGTAAGAGTATGTAAGTATGTAGTTGTAATTATAACTGAGAAATATTAACTATGCAGAATTTCACTATATAGAAATTACACATCCAAAAACAAAGAAAGAAATTACACATCCATCATTTTATTTATGAGTATTTTGTGAAACATCTATATATATGTATTTTATTATGAAACTTTTGTTTGAAGGATCACTGAAAAAAAAAGTACTTGTCTTTTTAATCCTGTGTTAAAATGGATAATGATTGATTTAACCATTTTTATTCTAAAATTTATATACAGAAGTTTTGAGGCTTAGACAATCAATTAAAATGGATTTTCTCCACTTGTCCATTCGTATTTCATAATATATCCTCTCCTCTGATGATGGCAGATTTAGATTTTAGAGATTTAACAACACATTCTCTGTACAGGTTATAGGACTCTAGTGAGGATACAGATATCAAAGGGCACATTGTCAATGCAGTGAATTTAATGTAATTGTCAGAAAAGTGTCTACTTCTTGTAAGTACTCAAATTCTCCTATTATCTGAATTAGTTTTTATTGTGTATATGCATTGATACCTGTAAATTTTTCAGATCAAATGATAAGATTTTTTAGCTTATTAAATTACAACATTCCTCGTATTTTATTAATTGTGTTTTAGTTTTAAAGGGATGATAGGAGGATTTTTTTCTTTCATGGAATAAATTAATGTACAATATAAGCATCTTTTAGAGCAAAGTGGCTCTATGAAAATTCCAGGTGAGAAAGTTATTTTCAAGATAAGAAAGCCACAGATGCTAATTGTTTGATGTTTATGTTTTTCCCCCTTCCCCGTGTCTGATTTAGTACCGATATTTACCTGATGAGCGTAGTATGATTTGATTGTCTAACACTTGTAGGGATTATGAGAAACAATGTCCTCAAAGAGTTCATAATGAGGAATTGAGAAATGATAAGCTAGAATAACTTGGAAATTAATATAAGGCAGCTTAAGTGCTAAGAGAAATACTAGATATATATTATATGATCCTATATATATAATATAAGATTAGCCAACCTTATTTCATTAAGAGTTAAGTAGAGTTTTAAAGGACAGGTAGAACCTTGAAAGGGTAAAAACATAGGTAACTTCATTTTGAGAACAATATGAAAGGCTTGACTATTTACAGAATGGTGAGAATTACAGGGATGTTCACTATAAAGTCTGATATACAAGCATCTGCAGAAGAACCTGAGGAATCTGCCATGTTTTTTTGTGCAGACTTAAGGTTGTTTTGTTTTGTTTGTATTCATTGAACTGCTCTAATTAACTGTCAGTATGAAAGATGATCTGGAGTAGGATGATTAGGGAGAATATTATTTTAGTAATTTAAAAGGCAACTGAAGGGGTCCTTATCTAAGAAGAATTGGGGATGGATAGATGTAAGGTTCACATTCAATGTTAAAGAAGTCTGGAAATGAGAGAGAAGGAAAAATCTAGGTTTAACACTAAAAAATTATACCTCAGGAAGATAATTCAATTACTAAGTCTAAAGAACTAGGAAGTAGAGAATGCATTTTGTTGGGTAATAAATTCAGCTTTGTACTTGAAAAGAATGAGATTGTGTAGTGTTTTCAGGTTACCCAGATGGTTATGCTAAAGAGCAAGAAATATGAATTTGGAACTTTGAAGATAAGTGTAATATAGAGATGCCCCTTTATAAAAATTAAAAAAATAGTAATTAAATCTTTCTTATTTGATACTTGGGTACTGTTAATGTATTATAATGTACTGTTAAGGTTATGCATTCATATTAACCAGTGATAAACTCCCACACTTTTTTCTTTAGTGAAACTGTCCTATATATATAGTTTCTATAAAAGTAAATGGTAATATACCAGGTGACCTCACCCGGAACTTAACTGCATGGAAATTATTCCAGAATCTGAAGCCTAATGATTATTCTTCCTGCTACTGAGTGTATTGGTTTTCTCTGCATTTGGTCACTAAATTACCTTTTTACTTGAATTATTTAGAGGGGATTTCTGTACTTTCCAACTGAAGAAAAACATCAAAACACTAGGTCTTAAAGGCCCTTATATACTCTCCCAGAAATTCCACAATAAATTGCTGGGAGAAATATAAAAAATAAACTAATAATTCTTTTTTTTTTTTAAAGATTTTATTTATTTATTTGACAGAGACAGCCAGCGAGAGAGGGAACACAAGCAAGGGGAGTGGGAGAGGAAGAAGCAGGCTCCCAGCAGAGGAGCCTGATGTGGGGCTCGATCCCAGATTGCTGGGATCACGCCCTGAGCCGAGGCAGACGCTTAACGACTGTGCCACCCAGGCGCCCCTAAACTAATAATTCTAATACTCCACACTCAGTGATGAATGAATACCTGACATGATCAATCTCCGTTTTCATTAATAGATGATCCTACCCTTCTCCGGCTTTGGGGATTTTGAGGTCCTCCTATTCCCATCTCTGATTGGAAAAAAATTCAATAGTTCTGGTGACTATATGGCTTGTCTGGTCTTTAATTTGTCATTCTTAACCACTTCCTTCATTTCTATTCAAAGAAAGTTTGCACTTATAATTTGCTTCCTTTTCTTTTTTTTTAATTCACTTACAGCTCGGCTTGTTTTAGTTGAGACAATTCATCATACTTATATACACATTATTTTATATCTTTTTATTTCCCTTCCTTGGTCTTTCTTGACCTCTCCTTTTATCTTTATTCCATTTGTGAGTCAAAGAATAACCTCCCTTAAGGACAATAAGCATAAAAGAAAGCTAATGGTAAACATATCAAGGAAACTGAAAGTCATATATTTTAAGTGAATTTAGTCTTAAAGAAAAGCAGGTGACATTAAACTTGATAAACTTTGAAACTGCTTAGAATTCCTCATATGAATATCTTTTACTTCCATCTCCCATCTTTTATTCTGTCTACCTCTTTTATTCTCCTTTAATGAAAACTCTTATCCTTCAAGAACCAGAATTCATCATTAACTTTTTAAATCCCCATCCAAATTTTCTGTTTACTTCTGCTATTTTAACATTTTCACTGAATTACATTGAAAACTCTTAAGTTTTAGAAGCAACATGTAATAAGTCTGTATTTACTATAATCTGGAACATAGTATTCAAAATACTGTTTCTGTGAGTAATCCATTTGACTTTTTAAGAAAGATCTTTTTCTTTGTTTCATTGTTAATGAAACAATGAATAAATTAAAAATAAACTGAAATAAAGAGTTTAAAAACAATCTTCAAAATAGGTCAATAAAAAAAAAAAGAAAAGAAAGACACCTGAAATTATATGAACTCAGTGATTCCATTAGTAGATATTTTCTTGGGTAATCATCAGTTTGTTCATCAAAGTTAACATTTTACCAGTGGTGAGCAAGTTTCCCCCATGATTAGAAGCATCTAAATCTGAGCAGCACTCTTTGGCATAACTCTAAATTATATGCCGTTTATTTAAGCAGTTACTGTGTAATTAGTGTGTCTTAATTTGAGCATTAAAGATGTATTGAGTTCTACATGCAGCATTTATAATTACAAGATCAATTTGTGGTTAACTGATTTCACTGCTAAGATTTTTGTATCTGGAATATTTATATGCTTTTCCAAAATTGCCACAGTAGAGAATTTTGTGTTAGAGAGTACTTCAGTAAAAATAAATCATTTGTATTTTATGGTAGATTAATACTGAAATATGCCAAGTGTAAAACCAATGAAAGAACCAATAACTTACTAAAAAGAAACTATTATATAAGCAATCATTTATATATACATGTATATATAAATACTCACATACGGTACACACAAGTATGGTCATTCCAGGTTAAATTGCACTATTTATGAAGAATAAAGCCTTTATTAAAGCTTGATTTGTATTTTTCTGAAACCAGGAATTTTAACCTGGTATGATTTTTTAAAAAATTTTGTTTTATTACTTCCATAAGCGATGTTGTGAAAATATTCCTCTTTGTATTTCTGTTTTGGCAGAAACATTTAATCACCTCATACTCTAAGCAAGTTCTTATGCCACTTACATATCAAAATGACACAAGCTTGACTTTCTTCTAGTATCAAGTATAAACATGATTGACTTAGTAGATTGTGTCATGATATGGATACATTTATTCTTTGACTAAAGCTGATAAACTGATTTTCCAAGGGAAAAAAATGAAAGTTTCAGAATGCCATTACTTGGAGTTGCAGAACATTAAAGAGCTATTTAAGAGCATACATCTGGAGCACAGCACAATCTGCTGTTGGAAAGCATAATTAGATACTTAGTTTGGTGTGCAAAATTTTGCATGAATGACCCTGTTAATTTTTCCCCTTAAATCAAAACAAAAAATACCCCAAAGACTCATCTTAAAAATGCAGCTTCAGCAAAGTTGGTGTACAGTACATTTGGGATTTTAAATGTTGCACTGGGTTACCAATTTGAGCATCAACAAATAAAGTACACAGGAAGAGAAAACAAAAATTTAAAAGGAAAAGGAAGATTTAACTGGAGAGCTTGAAAACAAAAGCAAAACAATAGATATCTATGAGACAATAAAAGATTTAATATTTACCACCAAAGGTATATTTTGGAGTTTAGTATAAAAATTGGAAATCAATATAATAAATATATAACTTTGAAATTAATATAACTTAGAAAAGAAATGAGAAATCTGGAGAAGATATGTCAAAAGGTATCAATTTTACATAGCACTAGTTGTATGTGTTTAAGTCATGGACCAGTTGCTCTGTCTGCAAAGTAATCCCTTCACCTAATTTCACCCACCTTGGCTGAGAAATTTTATTGATTGATCTCTAGTCAAGTAGCCATTTAAAACGCAGCAATATTTTCTTTCTGGAATTGTTTCATGGTGGATCCCTGGCACAAACTGGGCTAAACCTATTCCCAGTTCAAAAGGTTTTGGAACATGGACTGGAGAGGAAGAAAAAAATGAGTGAGGGACACAGAGAGAAGGAAGAGAGAAAAAGGGAAAGGGAGGGAGGAAGGGAAGAAGAGGCAAGACATGAGGGAAGGAGAGAGACGTAGACAGAAAGAGAGACCCAGATATGGAGAGAGATGGATCAAGAGAGAAGTTTGTCTTCAATGCCAGCAGTACAGCATTATGTACCTCAGTGAGTATTATGCCATCTGTACTAAGAAGTAGAAGACACTTCCTGCAGAAAGAGTGAAGAATGAAGCAGAAATGCATCGAGAAAAAAGATGGAAGAAATAATGTCTTTATGACAGCTAAATATGTGGTTTTCAGTAGATTTTAATGTGAGTTAGATCCTTGTCTTAGGTTCTTTGGGATACACTAAACTTTTTTATTCTTAAGCTGGTTGAATGGGCTTCTGTTACTTGTAATATAAAGAACCCTCATTTAGTGAAATACAATTATGTGAGAGAAAAAGTGATAATTGTAAAATAAGTGTTTTAAAAAGTAATTTAGGATTAAAGATTAAGTGAAAACAACAATTCATTGGAAAGCAACATGTAATTATGGTTTAAATATATTCACGTAAATATTTCATATTAAGAAAAGCTTTATCTGTAGAGGAAAAACCAAGGTAGAGTTCTTGGTTAAGGCAGTAAGCTACAGCAGACAATTAGGTACGACAATTCAAAATGTTCAGAATTTACATTTTTTCATCCATCTCTAATTCACTACAGAGCACTCTTGTAAGTAGAGTCACTGTTGCAAATTATGGCCTGTCAAGAATTGGATTAGTGAGATTCAGCATTTTTCAATCCATTTTCTCATAATGACATCCCATCTACTTCCAATTTCAATCTCTAAGTGCTATCTATATTTGTTTTATATTAATGGTCTGGCACAATTTCTGTTGCAGTAAAATTCTTTATTGATAACTTCTCCCAAAGACCTTTTGGATAAGAATGCTATTTTGATTAATAAGAGCTTGGGCCTCTGTTAAATGTCCCTATTAATAATACACCAGAGGTACTCTAAAGATGAATGTCAGTAGCCCTTTGTCAACACTTCATCTTACAAATATGCCTTGCCTCAACACACACACAGATACACAAGCATCAGCTGAGCACCGAGACAGTAGTCAAATACCTGTACTTACTGACTAGAGAACAATGATAAGATACATATGCAGTTTTTAAAGAAAATAGAGTTCCTTATGTGATGAAGAAAACAGTAAATCACTGACTGGCAATGATTAGAATTTATCAGAAAAGCCATCAGAATAGCTCTTTTATTTTTGCTACACTTTTATGCTTGGTTGAATAGGTAAGAAAAAGGACATCCAGTTTAATCTTTGTGCTTGCTTTAAGCTTTTAAGGAAAACAGTATAAATGCAAAATATTATCACTTCGATTGTTTCTATAATTTAGAAGGAAAGAGCAGCAATCTCCTCCCACACAGTTTATTCCCCTTTCCTCTTGACGTCCATATTTCTTGTTGAGGTTCAGTTTATAAAATGTAGCAAGGGATTAGTTGATTGCTAAATGAATCTAAACAAATAGTGTGAGACTTTCATCATAACTTATAAACAATTAACATAAATTGATTATATCTGCTGCCTGGTTTCCTGGCTTAATTAAAAATAATCATCTTTGTTAAAAGTATGTTTTAAGGTGAAATTTATACTCTCTCAATGTCACTAACACTGCATCAAATCAAAAGTATAAATATATTCTTTCCTTTTCTAGTTTTCCCCATTTTTTTCCTTTCCCTCGTGTGAACTGAATACTAGGCCCATCTCCATTCCTTCGTGTATGCTTTCCCCGAAGAATTTATGCTACACCACGCCTTCAACTACCATATCAATATAGGTGACACAGATCTGTATCTAGAACATTTTACTTTTCATTATAAAATTAGTGACATTCCACTTTGGGAATTACAAAACTAATAAACACCTTAGAGACCATATTCTTTACTTCTCTTTTATTATAGGAGATTAAATTATGGTAAAATAACATATGATGTGACAAAAGAAAAGCAAAACCAAATGGAAATCTGTGCTTCTTTTACATCACTCATTTTAAGTTTGGATGTGAAGTTATACTACATCATAGAGTAATCTAGAGTATCAAATACTTAAAAGTAGTGAAGTTAAATATCATCTTAATTTTTTTTCATTCAGATGTCACCTCTTTAATTCACTCTTAATAGTGTAACATTTATACATTTTGTTGTTGTTGTTATTGCTTGGAAATTACTTGTCAACATATAGGAACTTTGTAATTAATTGAAATTGGAACCTGTAGTTCCTTAGATTAGAAATGAAAATCATAACAGAGTACTTCAAAAATCTATGGTAATAGCTACTAAAATCTGGATGAAAGAAATATTTTTAAAAATTAGAGTTTAGGAACTCATGAAAAAATAGATAATTTAACAGAGACGTAAGAATGAAAGATAGAATAAGCAGCATCATACTTCCCAGAGAAGTCTAAGCTGAGAAAATTGCAGGGGTGAATTTAAGCTAAAATTTAACCCTTTCAAGGCTTAAGTTATTTTTACCGAGGCAGTGTATCGTTAATACAAAAACCTAACAAAAATAAATACTAAAAAATAAAAAATAAATCTAGTTATGGATGTTCAACTTCATTAAATATTAACAAGTGTTAATTCAACAACACAGTATAGACAATTGATGTCATTCCAGAAAGGCAAGAATAGATTGTTTGTTCTAAATCCATTAATGCAATTTGGCCTATTAATATAGAAATAGCGCAAATGCAGTACAGATGCAATTCACAAAAGAAATAACAATAAACATTATGGGGAAAAAGAAGATAGGTTAAGCGGACCTCTCTAGAAATCAATGAAGTACATATTTAAACAATAAAATAACATTTCACCTTCAACTTATTAATGATGAAACAAGTTATATTTAGTGACATTGAGGGCTCAAACAAGTACTTTATTTTAACCTTTTTTATAGCAGTTTATAGATATATTTTTTAATGAGCATATTTTTTAAGAATTCTAATGCTAGAAATATATCCTATGCACATAATTAATAACATGCTCAAATACTTAACTATAATAATATTCAAAGCAAATTTTAAAAGAACACAATGGAAGACTGGTTAAATAAAGTTGATTGCATACTTTATATAATTTAATGATGCTATTTAAGAATAATGCACTAATCATTATAATGTACTCAGTGAAAAATAAAATCAACTTACAAAGCAGTATGCTTCCTGTCTCTAAGGCAAAGGGCTATAACCCTGCACACACACATGCACACAGACACAAACTGGGCAAAATTATACATATGAGCATTATACTGGAAAGAAATTCTGTAAATTTTAACACATTTCCAAAGGCAACGATAATCTTCAAAAATTCAAAAGAACATTATGTGATAATTAGGATGGTCTTGAAATTTAGAGAACACTGGTGATTTTAATTTTCTTTTTATTAAATATTGAATTTTACGGTGTTTAAAATTAATAATGTAATTATTAGATTGCTTACGTAAACAGTCCATTCTCATTGATGCCAAATGGTTGTAAACTTTATTGTTAGAGGCCATTATAAAATTTTCCTCAGAATCCTCATGTACTGTTGGTGGGAATGCTAGAGAATATTATGCTAAGCGAAATAAGTCAGTCAAAGAAGAACAAATACCATATGATTTCATTCATATGTTGAATTTAAGAAACAAAATAGATGAACATAGGGGAAAAAAGAGAGAGGCAAGCCAGGAAACAGACTCTTAACTATAGAGAACAAACTGAGGGTTGGGGGAGGGGAGGTGAGTGAGGGGGTAGGTTAAAGAGGGTACTAGGCATTAAGGAGGGCACTTGTGATGAGCACTGGATGTTGTATGTAAGTGATGAATCACTAAATTCTACACCTGAAACTAATATTACACTGTATGTAACTGACTGGAATTTAAATGAAAATTTGGAGAAAGAAAAAATTTCCTCAGTGCACATTCTTCTTTGTATTAATGAGTAACTTTTTTGCAATGCGTTACATTTACTGATCTTTTTCTTATGGATTTCCTTAGAAGTACTCCTGATTGTGCTTTGATAATGATTACCATAAATTAGTGGTATGAGTGAGACCAAGCTATGTTTTAACCCCAGTTTTCCTGAGAAATCAGCACCAGGACATGATTAAATATATAAGGATTTTATTAGGGAAAAAAATGACTAGATGAGAGAGAAGGGGTCTGGACAGACTGCGAGGACAATGCAAGCCACGCTGAGTGTAAGAGAGAAAATTTGGATGAAATCAAAAATTTTGCCTTTTTTTGTTTTGTACTTTTTCATCAGTCTTGTCAAAAAAACACGAAAAACGAACAGTCTTCTTTTCAACTACATTTTAAAAAAAGTCTTTGCTATTGATTTTTTAATTTTATTGATTTTTTGTTTTTTTTTAATTTAAATTCAGTTAGCCAACATATAGTACATCATTACTTTTGGATGTAGTGTTCAGTGATCATTAGTTGAGTGTAGCACCCAGTGCTCATCCCATCATGTGCTCTCCTTAATGCCTAACACCCCCTTACCCCATCCCCCCACCCACTACCCTTTCCACAACCCTGTTTGTTTCCCAGAGTCAAGAGTCTCTCATGTTTTTCTCCCTCTCAGATTTCTTCCCTTTCAGTTTTCCCTCCCCTCCCCTATGACCCTCTGTGCTATTTCTTAAATTTCACTTAGCAATTTTACTGATTTCTATCCTTATTTCTTTTATTTTTTTGATTTTACTCTATTCTTTTTCTAATTTCTTCAGGTATTTTAGTTCTTTTTTTTCTGATGCATTGAAAGGTAGGTTTTCTAAAATTTAATTAACATTTGTGTTTTTCATGTAATCAGTGTATGTTTTCATGTTCACAGGCTGAAGTGATAACAAAAAATGTGTCTAGCTAAATATTAGGGAACATTTTTTAGTCTTTTAAGTTGACAGAGGCTAGAATATGGCCTACTGAAAGCTTTTTAGTGTCTTTTACTGACCCCTCCCAACTGGTAAGCAGCAAGTCAGAGAAGGTATATGGTTTTTATGGTAAATTGGGACTAGATAATTTTGCATCCTTATTGATGCAGTTGAGAGGTCAGTCTGTCCAGAGTGGATGCTGGGGTAATTAAGGTCAATATCAGCAGCATTTTAGCATTCTCACCACATATAAGCTAGCCAATGCGTTTTGACTATTTCATATTTTCAAAGTGTTCAGATATATTTTGGTATATGAATCATAACAATGGAAAAACTCCCGAAGCCAGAGTAACGAATTTGAAGTGTTCATATGGGGGGTCTAGATCTCTGTTACAATGACATAGAACCAAAACCCATTTCATTTTTGTGGCCTGACATTCTTATTTAGGTAGTAAAGGCAAATGTCTCTAAAATCAAGAGCTTATTGATTCAGCTGGTGGGAATGCTACTTGCTCAAAAACAACTCAGAAATATTTTATTACTTATGGCAGTTTTTTCTTAAAACTGGTTTCTTGACCTTAGCAATTTTCTTCTCATCCTGTGCTTCAAGGGGTCAATGCAACTGCACATGTGGTTGCCAGGATACATGTGCACACACTGCCTGATGCAAGCACAATGGAACAGCTTGATTCATCATCGAAATGGAGAAATCTTAAGGGAAAAGTGATTGGTAAGTGGCAACTAGAATTTGCAAATGCCGATTCTCTGTAAGTTAACAAAACAGAGTTTGTAACAAGGTGATACCATGCACAAATGCATGTGTGTGTGTTTGTCTATCTGTATACTGAAATTTAGTTGTATAGACACATTTTTCTAATGTGAAAGGCGCATGAGAAGAAATAACAATTTATAATTGATATGTGGTTAATGGTTTGCATTTCCTATTTAGAATCAGCAAATAATGAAATTGCATTATTTCCAATATTAGTTTGTCCCACCTGCTTAGTCTTACAATATAGTAACAATTGCCTTATTTTCCTAGTTAATAAATGTTACCCTAACAGAATTTCTGGAGGAATCTTAACCCACTAGAGCTGAATTTACCACTTGCTATTTCCACACCATTTCCAAAATAGACATCGTTTTGAAAGATTGTTAACTAAAGAGTGTTCAAATGAATTTCATTGTTGTGCCTGAACCTATGACAATGCTGTTTGAAATGTCCACTAGTAAGAGTTCTCAGGGAGATATTTAGATAAAAGAAATTTAAATACTTACATATCATTTCTGTACATGAGCAAGATGTTTTACAAATTTTTTGAATTATTTTCACAGCATTGATACTATACAGAAAAAATTATAATATACTAAAATATTTTCTCTTGATTAATTTTGTTGCCTAGAATCCTTCTTAATTTTATGATTGTATGTAGCTTTCTTTTTAACCTATTAACTTTTAATGGAATGAAAATGGTCAAAGATGATGGATATAGAGAGCTAAAAATGAGAAGGAAAAGAGATTCAACTTTTTTAATGCTAGGAAATTAAAATCATAAAAGAGATGTGAAGTGACTTATGGGTCATTTACTATTTAAAAATCATAAACATTCTGTACATTTACTTCCCTCAATTCACCCTTTCCATGTTTTCAAAAGGGGCAAATACACAGGTCCTATCTTTTCCAAATAGAAAAACTCTTAAAGGAATTTCAAGTTGTAAAAAATTTCTGTGTCAAAATCTTACATAACATATAGACATTTAATTGAGGATATTAATTTCTGTACTCTAGATGCTGACATATAACCATTTAGCATTCATGTCATTGACAGATATTTATTTCACCACCGCAAGCTATAACATATAAAAATTTAATTATGGATATTCATTTCCTTCTTTTAGGCATGATGTATACCCATTTAACTATCACATCATTGATACATATATTTTCACCAGTGCAAGCTGTGAAATGTTAAAATTAAACTGCAGACATCTATTGCCTTGTTCTGGTTCCATGCACATAAAAACGAGGCACAAAATTATAGACAAACAGATATTTTACTGTCAAATACTTTTAATAAAATATTTTCAATTATTAGTAAGTGAATATTTAATCTTTCAAAGAACTGTAACTATAAATTTAGATATGAGCAATTGTCTAACAAACAATATGAAACTGAAATAGTTCAATACCACTTCAAAAGTAAAACTTAAAATAGATTAATTTTTTTATAAAAATGAAGCCTATGTGCTATAAAATATCAAGCAAAAGGGAAAAAGCAAAAACTAAACATTCACACCAAAATTCTAGCCCTCAAAGATAGTCTCTGACAAATTCATTTACATTATAGAGAATCTCTCTCTACTGCATGTAAAAGATACAAAGGTAAAGTTATATAGGTAGGTAGATAGACAAAGATATACAAAGAGAACACTGCTTTAGAAGAAAAATGATTAAAATGCAACTGCGTTTAACAAAGGAGATAAAGCTAAAGACAAAGTACAGAAATTAATTTCAGATAAATCTTGTTTTACAACAAGACATATGGTTACTATAAAATCTGTTTAAATTTAGAAAACATGGGGCGCCTGGGTGGCGCAGTCGTTAAGCGTCTGCCTTCAGCTCAGGGCGTGATCCCAGCGTTCCGGGATCAAGGCCCATGTCAGGCTCTTCCGTTGGGGGCCTGCTTCTTCCTCTCCCACTCCCCCTGCTTGTGTTCTCTCTCTCGCTGGCTGTCTCTCTCTGTCAAATAAATAAATAAAATCTTTAAAAAATAAATAAATTAAATAAATAAATAAATAAATTTAGAAAACATACCCAAAACTGTGTGGCTTCACATTGGGTCACCAGAGAGAGTATTACGATTACTGATGCCTGAGTTTTACCCCCATAAATTCTGATATAGTTGATCTAGGAGGGTGTGGCTGGGTTATTAGGAGTTTTAAATGTTATTTTAACATGAAACCAGAGTTGAACATCGCTGATCTAAAGCAGGGAAAGTTATAATGAAAATCTTCAGTTATGTAAAATTGTAAAAAATTATAAAGCTTTATAAAGCTTTAAGCTTTTAATAGTTACAAAGCATACAGCTTCATAAAGGAAGAAATTAGCAGGTGTACACTACTGTTATTACTTTATTATCATTATTTTTATTTTACTGACCAGGAATGAAATATATTTTATAAAGCAAAGAATTCCCATAGTTATTTTTTTTAAAGATTTTATTAATTTGAGAGAGAACATAAGCGGAGGGGGGAGAGGCTGGGAGATAAACAGACTCTGCCAAGGGGGGCTGGATGAGGGGCTCAATCCCAGGACCCTGAAATCCTGATCTGAGCCCAAAGCAGACACTTAACCAACTGAGCCACCTAGATGCACCCCCCCCAGTTATTTAATCTTAGTTATTTGAATTCATTCAGTAACCACAAATATCCTTTCATTTTTTTCACTGTTTTTTTTAATAATTTTTATTTTGTTATATTAATCACCATACAGTACATCCCCAGTTTTTGATGCAATGTTCCATGATTCATTATTTGCATATAACACCCAGTGCACCATGCAATATGTGCCCTCCTTAATACCCATCATTGGCCTATCCCAGTCCCCTACCCTCCCCTCTGAAGCCCTCAGTTTGTTTCCTTTCAGTATGGTTTCCTCTTCCCCTTTGCTTTTCATCATATCTTGAATGGCTGAATTTAATTAGTTTCTTTCTACGTATCTGTCTATTCAACCATTTATATGTTTATTTCATGTATTTATGCTATAGTTTTCTTAGGATGGAGTTCTAGGAAATAAAATTCTAGGTTTACATTGTTTTATATAAAACACTGTAGGTATTACTTTACAGTTTACATTAAATTCCTTGACTATTGCTGTAGAGAAATGCGAAGTAAACCAGAATTTTGCCTGCTTTAGTTAACTTTTTCTTGTTCATATGTTCATGAATCTTCTTTCTCTTTTAAGTTTAGTCTCTTGATGTTTATCATCATTTTTTTTCTGGTAAATGGTACTTCATTATGACATATCTCAAATCTTTAACCAACCATTATTTCTTTTTAACTCCTTATTTTTGTGTGTGTTCTATTTTGTTTTTCTTTTCAATATGACCAGTTATGCACATAATATATTTCATTTGCCTTCAATATGTATCATTTAAAAAAATATATTTGTTTGTAAAGGATAAACAAAAGAGCTTGCGTGAAAAACAAGAGAGAAAGAATGAGCAATAATTTTAAAAACTGTGCACCCTCTGCTCAGGCCAATAAGTGGAATTTCCTAGAATCTAAGAGGACCCTAAGAGCTTCTTTCCTATTCCCCCCCTGCGGGGTAACCATTATTCTAAATATTGTGCTCAGTTCATTAAGTTTCTTTGTAGAATTATTACCTATACTGTTATTTCTAAGCACTATATAAAAATTTTCAAGCAAATAAATAAATTCATGCCATATATTCATTTGTGACATGTTTGTTTTACTCAGTTATATTTTTGAAGTGAAGATAGCACTGATATATATATATCTTACATTTCATTCAGTTTAACTGCTATAATTCTGTTGTGTAAATATTTCATATATTTTAAAAACATGTTTAACTCTTGTAGAACATTCCAATGTCTTCCAAGTATTTTACTTTTTAGAAGAATGCTACTATAAACATTCTTATATATATTTCTTAGGCCGTGTGTATGAGTTATTAAGGGTCAATATAGCCTAGTAATATAACTTCTGAATCCTAGGATATGCTCATGTTCACCTTTTGTAGGGTAATATCAAAATTTTTTTAAAGTTTATTAAAAATTTTACTCCTCCAAATGAGAAGTACAGATATCTCATATATCCTCATATATAGCTTACATATCCTCACCTGCATTTTACTTTGTCCAGCTCATTTTTTTTTTTATTTTGACAATCTGGTTCATGAAACATGATATGTGATTGTGAACTTTGTATTGTATTTTCTATTGATTCCTTTAAATATCATTTGTGTGTGGACCATTTGTGTTATGTGTACTTTGAAATTCCTATTAACATCTTTGCCTGTTTTTTTTCCCCACTAAGTTGCTTGTTCTTGCTGTTTTGTAGATATTCTTTATTCTAGATATTTATCTTTAGTTATATGTTTAATATATATCTTTACCAAACACAGTAGACTTCTATATTGGTATTCCCCACCGAAACATACCTTCTTGTACTCAAGCCATGTGTCTATAATACCATTCCACATTGTTTCTGAATTTGGCCGTGTACATTTATTTGATCACTTGGCTATTAATGAGGTTGATATGGACATATGTTTCATAAGCATTTTCTTATTAGACCTTAACCTTTTGGAAATTTCTGTACTGGTTACCAGCCATCATGGTGTATTCTGTTTTGAACTCATTGGTTTTTGTTGGGGATAAGAAGGCCAGAGACTTTTCCCCCTCTCAGTCTAAAGACCTTTATTCCTGCAAAATAATACCGAGAGAGCTGCACCTGAGGAATTCCACAGCAAAAATTCATTTGCATCTGAACTTGATTTGGATGATGAGATTCTAGACTTCAGGATTATGTCTGATGGCACAGTAGAATGAGACATTAGGAGATTTGTGGACATTGAGTATAGTTTGCATATGTGGAAGAGATGTGAGTCATTAGGAGTCAGAGAGCAGATTTCAATAGACTGTTACATGGTGTCCTGCAGCAATATGCCTCTCATAGTCAACCTTTTAATAATGTCCTTCCACATTGTTTTTGTTTAGCCAACAGACTTGTTTTGGCCAATGGGATATTATCAAGCAGAGGTTTGATAAACACTTGTACATTGGAATTATCCTCTTGCAATGTTTCTTGTTGGATACCAGCTGCCATACTATGAGTAAGCTGGACCAAGAATGATACGAAGCCAAGTGGGGAGAGATTCTGAAGGATGAGCAGCCATCTAGGATGCTCAATTCCACCTGGGCTTCCAACTAAGTCAAACTGTCTGAGTGACTTTAGCTATACCATGTAGAGCAGAAGAAAATTCCAGCTGAAGCCAGTCAACCCACAAAGTTAAAAATTACTACATTCTTGTTTTTCTAAAGCTCTTAGTTTTAAGATGGTTGATATGCATTGGTAGGTAACTAAAGTATCAAGTTTGTCTTTTTATAGTGTCTTTTGATGAACAAATGATCTTAATTTTAATGTAGCTAAATACATCATACTTTTTTTCCTGTTTTCTATTTTTATGTTCTGTTTAGTAAATATTTCACGAGTTCATAAGGATACTGTATTATACTTAAAGTATTAATAATATTTTTCAGCAAATCCATGAGCAATTTTTGTGGTCGGTGTGGTCATGTAAGTGTGTGCATGATTATGGTCCAATTTTATTTCACTTTTTCGGAGGTTACTAATTTTCCTAAAATTGTCTTGTTTTATTTTGTTTTAAAAGATCACAACTTACCTATTTCCATTGCATATTAAGTTTGTGTGTATGTATGAGTTTGTTTCTGGGTTTTCTGTACTATTGCTTTGGTCATTTTGTAGCCTTGCATCAATAACAAATTTGTTAGATTTATTCTTGGGTATTTATACTTTTAAGCAACTATACAAGCTGAAAGGAAATAATAAGGCCTTAAATAAAATGAAAAGGACTCCCGATCCTTATCTGAGATGATAGGAAATTATATGAGTGGTTTAAGGAGAGGAATGATAATCTGATTTAAAACAACCACTGAGTATGGACTAAACCTCTTCTAATTCATAAAGAAGGGAAACAAGAATTAAAACAAGGCAGGGAAGAAGTATGGAAAGCATGGAGTCTGAGTTAAAAGCTTTTAAAATAATTTGGACATAAGTATATAATTAATCCTTGTTGGTAGATACAATGGGAATTTTTGAAAGAAAAAAATTGAGGAAAGGCTCAATTTTTCATTTATTTTTTCCTTATTTATTTTTTTTCATAAGTCAGTAGAAGTATTAGGTTACCATTTTCTGAGATAAAAGAAAGCGTGTGGAGATAAGGTTGAAGCGGGGGAAGTATAGGTTTAGTTTTGGATCTCTTAATTATGAGGTGTTTAATTTATATACACACGGCACCTATGACTCTGTTGAGTAAACAGGTATTTGATCCTGAAGCCTAGTGAATAAATATTAACCTAAAATATAAATTAGGGAATTGCCAAAGAATGAAAGATACTTAATGCCCTGGGGAAAAAGATAATTAAAATAGAAAAGAAAATATGTTTGAATACAATTTTGGAGCCCTTCTGCACTGATAGTTCTAGATGAGAAATAACCATCAGTGGAATACCTACTGGAACTGTGAAGGAGTACTCACAAAGCAAGAGAACCAGGAGTATGTGATATCTTGCTTGACATGAAAGTGTCGCAACAAGGAAAAGAGGAATCTACCATGTTTGATGTCATTAAGTAACATTAAGGCTGACTAGTGACTTTTGCATTTAATATCACATGGTTCATTGATAATCATTATTGCAACTGTGTTGGTGGAAGTAAAACCCTGGATGGAGTAAGAACAAGAGAACATTGAAAGAGAAAAGACAAAATGTGCATGGAAAACTCTTTTGCATAGTAATGTTATAAAGGGAAGATAAGAAATGGGATGTAAGCTCTTGGGAAAATTAGGATCAAAAGGGGCTCTTAGAAAAAAAGAGAGGCTCTTAGTTTTTTTTTTTTTTAACGTGCCAGATATGATCACATATTTTGCTTGCTTATTGAAAAATATGAAGAGGGGCGCTTCCGTGGCTCAGTCAGTTAAGCATTTGACTCGTGATTTTGGCTGAGGTCATGATCTCATGAGATCTGTCCTGCAAGGGGCTTGGCACTCAGCACAGAGTCCTTGTCCCTCTCCCTCTGCTCCTCCCTCTGCATTCTCTCTCTCTCATAAATAAATAAAATCTTAAAAAAAAAAAAAAAGAAAAATATGAAGAGAGGATCTGAAGATGTAGGAGATAACGGGAATAATAGAAAGAGTGGTGACTTGATTAGGCAAGAAAGATCGACTCCAGTGTGCAAGTGCCTAGTTTGGCCTTTTCTAGGAATCTTCACCTCTCATCCATAGTAACATGGGCACAGGCAGGGTATCGGGTATAAAGCAAGGAGATATGAAGCTGGGAATTTGTAGAAATTGTGTTCTGTATAGCTTCCATTCTCTATCTAAAAGAAACAAGTACGTCATGACAATAGGGGAGGATTTGTAGGTATAATCACCTATGACACTAGAATAATTAATAATCCTCTCAAAATACATATATCTTCTGGGCAGCGTTCAGGATTGTTTGAATCACCTCCTCTTCATTCTGTTGCTGAGAGGAGGATCTTTGGTCTAAATAGTGTGAGATGGCTGAACACAGGACATCTGACACTGGATGGATGATATCAACAGCAGTTTTACTAGGCACATATACTCACCTGGGGGAGATCAAGGAGCCATGCAGGGCCATACAGGGGTTATAGTCAGGAGCAGAGTAAACAAGCAAAGATTAGGGGAGGCTGGCTTTATAGTAACTAGAGGATAGGTGATACCCGGTTTCTACAGGGGGACTTCTTTAAGTAATTTCACAGGCTGGTGGAGAAGTAAAATCCATTAGGTTGAGGACCCAGTAGAGTATGGCTGGTCTGGCCGATAGTGGAACTAGCTGAGTGGAGAGCCTTTTCTTATGGGGCAGTCTTAGTGAAAAGTGGTAACTTGTGGCTAGGTCATGTCAATGATGCTCTAACATGTCAAGCTAGCACTTAATATTGATCCTTAATTTTAAACCTTACACCACAAGGACTCATTAGAGGTTAGTTGTGAATTTAATATCCTACTAGTCAAAATATTTGCATGCTTTTTATTCCATCATCTATAATTGTTTTATATTGTCTTCTTTAAATGCCCATGACTATTTTTTAAGACTTTTTAAGACAGCATTTTATCTATAATATCTATGAAAGCATCTGTAACTTTTTCATTATAGTCTTATTGTGTTGCTATGGAAATTTCCCCCCCAATTCTTCCCTAATTCTTTTCACTCTGCCCATCCTCCCAGGCTACAAGATGTCTCTGTTTTGATTAGTATCCTTGAATGAGCTCTATATATTTCATCAAATAGTGTTGATGAGACGAAGATGGAGAAAACAGGCTGGAATGGTCCACAGCCTTGCTTTAGCATGTTGTGTCAAATACTTAGTTTTTATGATTGCAAGTTGTTTTACAACAATGAGCAGTATCATATGGATCACAACCTTTTATGAAGTAATGACTCTCATTTGCTCATTCACCACATTTTTTCACATAGGACATAAGACTAGGTAGAGATAGCAGAGATGTTAAATATAATATAGTAAATACAGATTCTCCTTCAATTCCAAATCCTATACCAATAAGCAGTTTGAATAGAGCCTATCTGCAGCTGTGGAACTTAATCTACAGCCCAAGTCTCATCCTATTAATCAAGGGATCATGGAGAAACATAACATCTTTATGTTAGTGAAAATTTGAAGAAAACTGGAATCCTTTTAGAGTCATAGATGGTATATGTTAACTCTTCGTTTGCTGGCTCATCTTGGTATACACACAGGATGTGGCTATGACAGTGAAGAAAAGGCTTCATCACAAATTGTGTTCTTCTTTCTACATCTTTTTAAGAAATATATCTGCATTGGCATTCATGGGGGAAGAATGGGAAAGGTATTTCCACATTCCTATCTTTAACTGGAATTGCATTTCAATTTATAAACATAAAATTTGTTTTAAATTATCAATGAAAGAAAAATCTAGTGGAAAATAAAGATGGGGAAAGAATTAAATTTTTAAAATGATGGGGTGCCTGGGTAGCTTAGTTGGCTAAGTGTCTGACTCTTGATTTTGGCTCAGGTCATGATCTCAGGGTTACGAGATCAAGCCCTTCATCAGGCTCTATGCTCAAATGGGAGACTGCTTGAGATTTTCTCTCTCCTTTTCCCTCTCCTTCTGCCCCTCCCCCTGCTTATGCACTCTCACTCTCTTTCTAAAATAAATAACTAAATAAACAAATCTTTTTAAAAAAATAAAATGATTATAATTTTCTAGGTACTGTCAGGAATGGCCCTCAGGAAAGTAAGCAACATTGGCAGAGTAAGGATTTTGAAAATCTCTTCCTCATAAAAGCAATAAGAAAACTGGCAAACATTGTCACAATCAATAATTACATAACTCTAGAAATTCACCAAAGACTTATAGCAACCCAGGGAGCATTTAAGAAAAATAGCTGGATCTCTGTAAGAAAAGTGAGCTTTTTCATGCCTTTCAATAATTTCATACTTGCTCTCCAGCTCCACAATAGCCTAGAAAGCTAACAGGCTGTGTTCCAAATGAGAACTATTACCTAGAAGGTAGTAGAGGGAACAGAACAGGATTAGAACTCCTTTAAAGCATCATTCTGAGAGAATTAATATTATTTGACTTTTTTGGTGGTTCCCTGAAAGACCCCACTTGCAAGACTGTCTGAATTTGACATAATTCAGAGCTTTCCAAGTGTGAAAAGCCTTTTTCCTGGGAGGGAAGGGTATTAGAAAAAAGTCAATTGTTTAACTTTGTGGCTCCCTGCGGTGGTGAGTAAAGTTGGAGAAAGCAATATGCTAATCAGAATGTTAAAAAGAAAAGTAGACTTTTTTGAAATGCTCTGACATATTCTGTGGAATCAGGAAGGCCATGCAAATGCACAGATCTTTGTGCACACTTGCCCAGAGCTGCACACAGTCTTAAGAAAGGCCTGAGAATGCCCTAGTTCTCATGTCTGGTTGACCTTAAGGTTCTGTACAAGTAGGAAGTGAAGACTACAGCATAGCTGTCAACTCCCTGACTGAGCAGTAAGGGCATATCCCAGTACACATGGATAGCCCCTCAGCAAGTAAACACTGGAAGACTTACTGGTTCCAGGAATTTAAGAAACTGTCCAATTGTTAGATTAGCACTAAGCTACCCAAGCAGGGGCTTCAGGTCACACACAATAAATACCATAGACTTTGCAAAATTGGTTTATAAAAGGTATGGCAATTAAACTACATGGTACTGACATAAAAAAGAGATACAAATCATTGGAATAAAATCAAGAATCTAGAAATAAATTCATACATTTATGGCCAAGTGATTTTTGACAATGGTGCCAAGAATATTGGATGGGAGATAGTCTTTTTAACAATTGATGCTGGAACAACTGGATATTCCCATAAAAATAAATAATTTGTATACCCACCTGACACTACAAAAATCTAAGCCAAAATGGACCAAAGACCTAAATTTAAGAGATGAAACTATAAAAGCCTAATGAGAAAACAGAAATGTAAATCTTCACAGTTATAAATCTTCCTGACCTTGGGGCGCCTGGGTGGCACAGCGGTTGAGCGCCTGCCGTCGGCTCAGGGCGTGATCCCAGCGTTACGGGATCGAGCCCCACATCAGGCTCCTCTGCTATGAGCCTGCCTCTTCCTCTCCCACTCCCCCTGCTTGTGTTCCCTCTCTCGCTGGCTGTCTCTATCTCTGTCAAATAAATAAATAAAATCTTTTTTAAAAATAAATAAATAAATAAATAAATAAATAAATAAATAAATCTTCCTGACCTTGAACTAGACAGTGGTTTCTTAGATATGACACTAATAACCAAAGAAGAAATAGAAAATTGTACTTCATCAAAATTTAAAAAAAAAATCTGTGCTGTAAAGAACATTTATCAAGAAAGTAAAGAGACAACTCACAAGATGGAAGAAACATTTGCAAATCATACATCTGCTGAGAGACTAGTATTTTGAAATATATAGAGAATTGTTACAACAATAAAATAACAACCCAATTTTTAAATATGTACAAAGGATTTGGATGGAAATTTCTCCAAGTAAGTTGTACAAATGGTCAATTAACACATGAAAAGAAGTTTAACATCATTCAGAGCAAATCAACAAACAATAAACCACTCGCATCCACTAGGGTGGCTTTGATAAAAAAGATCATACAGTAACAAGTGTTGAAGAGGATGTGGAGAAATTTGAATCCTGATTAATTGCCAGAGACAACATAAAATTGTACAGTCACTTGGAAAAGAGTATGTAAGTTCCTCAAACATTTAAACATAGAGCTATCATTTGACACAGAAATTCTACAAGTGTATACCCAACAATTGAAAACATATGTTCATTAAAAAAATTGTATATGACTGTTCATAGCAGCATTATTCAAGACTAAAGAGTAGAAACAACCTGAAGGTCTACCAACAGATCAATGAATATGCAAAATGTGATATATCCATACAATAGAATATTTGCCAGCCATGAAAGTGAAGTACTGATATATGTGCTCCAACATGAGTATTATGCTAAGTGAAGGAGTTGGACAGAAAAGGTTACATGTTTCATGATTCTATTTATATGAAATGTCCAGAATAGGCAGATTCATAGAGATGGAGAGCATATAGAATAAACTGGAATTAATGCTGATAGTGGCACAACCCTGTGAATACACTAAAAACAATTGAACCGTACACTTTAAAAGGGTGAATTTTATGGCATGTGAATTATACCTCAAAACAAATAATGAAATAATGCATTTAGGTAAAATCATCAATGGCTATTAAAACTATTAGGTGAAGGATTGTTGAGAAACTTCATGATAGATGGATCTGTATGACAACCCCTGAACATTATTCAAAATGTTACAGACATACATTAAGTACCCCCTGATTTGATGCACTTGGAAGAACACAGACCATTTAAATTCTAAAAATTCAATTCTTAAAGAATTGAAGTTGAATTTATCAAGTCTATAACCACCAGTTTGCAGGAAATATGACAGATAGAGAAACATGTTAAATGATACCATAGGAATGCAAGAAATTAAATCAAGACCATGGGGATTTAAGAAGAAAGTGACTCAGTTTTCTTAAATAAATGATTTGAGGAAAAGTGGAGGAAATGGAAATTTAAATTCAAGGTCACCTAAGACATAAAAGTTCTAAAAATTTAAACAAGAAAAAACAATTTTTAGACAATCTAGGATAACATACAGAGATTATTAGAAGATATTAAAAAATTAGAATACTTCATAAAATTAACAATTTCTTAATATCATCTAACACTAAATCTGTGTAAATTTGCACAGATTGTTGACTCTGGGTGATAATGGACACTTGGGACTCATAGTACTATTTCTTCCTTTTTGTATGTGTTTGAAAATTTCCAGAATACAAAGGTTTACAAAACTCTACTATTCAGCAGTAGTGGGTTGGTATTAATAATTTCATCTAATACCCTAGGATTGTTTCACAAAGAAGGCATTATAATGTCAATGGGATGATCTTGGGCCTTGTAATCAGAAATGCCTTGGTTTGGGGCGCCTGGGTGGCGCAGTCCTTACGCATCTGCCTTCGGCTCAGGGCGTTTTCCCGGTGATCTGTGATCGAGCCCCACATCAGGCTTCTCCGCTAGGAGCCTGCCTCTTCCTCTCCCACTCCCCCTGCTTGTGTTCCCTCTCTCACTGGCTGGCTGTCTCTCTCTGTCAAATAAATAAATAAAATCTTAAAAAAAAAAAAAAAAGCCTTGGTTTTAATATGGCTCTGTGACTTATAAGCACTATTACCTGGGCAAATTACTTACTTTTTAAAATCAGTTTTCCCATCTGTGAGCAAGGATAATGTTACCTACTGCAGAAGGGTTTTGGAGGAACAAGTGAGATGTTATAAATAAACTGGGCATCACTTTATGTATATATAGTGCCTGGCATAGAATAAGATAAATGTCATAGAATAAAATAAATGTTCTATAAATGTCAACTACTTTAAAACCCGGCTCTACAAGTAGTAATCTCTGTTGAATCAGATTTCTAAATAGTAAGCCATGTTTGTTTTCAATTCTAAGTTAATTCTCAAAAAAGAAAGCCAATCAATAGTGATTCCCTAACTCCTCATGCATCTCCATACTGTATTAGGGAAACCAAAATAGCCAACTCATAATATTTGAAAATAAATGAATTTATGATGGTTCCTGATTTTGTAAAGAGGGTGCCTGATGAAAGATATGCCTATTTGGAACAAAATCATTAAAGATAAAAATGCCAGGAAATAAGCTTCTGAAGAAATAAACCACATATTTTATGATATTTGAGGGGAAATAAATACAACTCAAATTATTATAGTCACTAATGGTAGTAAATTCAAGGCAGAGTTTTTAAACTTTCTTTTCTGCATGATATTAGCCATTTTTAAGCTATGAATTCAAGATATATATAAATTTTTATAAGCATTCTTATTTTTCCTTCAACTTCCTCATCCCCAACTTTGAATCACTTATAACATTGTTTCCAAGGGCTAGGATCTATTCTGATAGTTTATATTCCAAAACTATGAGTTATTTCTGTATATATAGATTGTATTCCTCACTATAGAGGAAAGATAAAGGGACATGATCCAAAGACTCAAATTGTATAATCTCCTCTTCTTTATGGCCCGCTATTATCTTTGTTAATGATGTCACTCTGTATTCTTCACAATAAATAACATACACAGATTTGTATTCCCCAGATCCTTACAGTTCTGTTTCCATTTATTTTCACTTTAATGTTTTATAGAAAATTGGAATATATTCCTGGGGGGGGGGGAAGAAAGCAGTCTTTGAAGCTCTTCTATGTGTAGAGTTTCTTTATCTTTACATATTTGCCAACAAATGTCATGACTTTTGTGATTTATCTGAGGAAAAATATTTTCCCAGTACTCTTTTGCTTCTCCTATTTTGGGGTCTTAACTGAATAAATCATGAGAGTTCAGCTAATGAACTGGGGAAGCTAAATTGACTTATGCATTCAATTAGTCCTCATCCCAACCTTGAAATCACTTAGTAATTTGGAAGAACTTTATTTTTATTTTGTTTAATTTTGTAATTTTTCTGTGTCCTGCCTATGAATATCCTTTTCTCTCTCTTCCATTTAGTTATTTTTTCTAATGGATTTATATAAAAACAAGATGGAAGGAATTAGTCTCCAGTAGGCATTGCAATTATTTCCTCATAGACCATAACAATAGACACAGAAAAAGTATTTGATAAAATCTAGTATCCATTCATGATAAAAACTCTCAGTAAACTATGAATAGACAGGAACATCATCAACTTGGTGAAGAATATATATATAGAAAACCTTTAGCCAACATTATACTTAATGGTGACAAACTTGAGGTTTTCATATTAAGATCAGGTCCAAGACATCCTTGTGCTCTCATCACTCTTACCACTGCTTTTCAGTGTTGTACTGGAAGTTCTAGCTAATGCAACAGGAGAAGAGAAGAAAAAAGTATACAGATGGCGAGGGAAGACATAAAGCTATCATTGTTCATAGATGACAGAATCACCTATGTACATAATAAAAAAAAATTGACAGAATCACCTATGTACATAATAAAAAAAAATTAACAAAAAACTCCTGGAACTAGTAACATATAGAGCAAAGTTGCAGGATACAAAGTTAATATGCAGAAGTCAAATATTGACGATGTCAAGACAGCCAGAAACTGTGAAACAGTATTTGCAAAAGACACATCTGATAAACTATTACCAAAATAAAGAACTTTTAAAACTCAACAGTAAGAAAACAGCCAACCTGATTAAAACTGGGACAAAGACTTTAATGTACACCTCATCAAATAAGTCGTATGGATGGCAAATAAACATAAGAAAAGATACTCCGCAACCTATGTCATCAGGGAAATTCAAATTAAAATAACAATGACATACAAGTACACACCTATTAGAATGGCCAAAATTTGAAACTCTGTCTCCATCAAATGCTGGCAAGAATGTAGAGCAACAGGAACTCTTTTTCATTGTTAGTTAAAATGCAAAAATGATACAGTCACATTGGAAAACAGTTTTGTGTCTTCTTACAAAACCAAACATACTTTTTACCATACAATCTAGCCATCCCATTCCTTGATTTTTACTCAAAGAAGTTGAAGAATTATGTTCACACAAAAATTCTACACGGTTGTTTGTAGCAGCTCTATTCACAATTGCCAAAACTTGGAAGCAACCAAGATGTCCTCCAGTAGGTGAATGGATAAATATACTGTGATAAAAAGAATTGAGTTGTCAAAAAAAAAAAAAAAGTGAGAGAGAATTGGGTTGTCAAGCCATGAAAAGACATGGAATGTTAAATGCATATTACTAACTGAAAGAAGCCATCTGAAAGGACTAAATACTGTATAACTATATAATATTCTGTAAGAATCAAAATAATTGAGACAGTAAAAAAGATTAGTGGTTGCCGGGGGTTGAAGAAGTGGGAGGAATGAATAGGCAGAGCACAGAAGATTTTTAGGGCATTGAAAATATGCTATTATATAATAATTATATATGTCATCACACAATTATCCAAACCCATAGAATGTACAACACCAGGAATGAATCATAATGTGAACTGGACTTCTAGTGATTATGAATATCAATATAGGTTTATCAGTTTTAACAAATATGCTACTCTGGTATAATAGGGAAGGTTTTACATGTGTTAGGACAGAAGTTATATGGGAAATCTCTGTATCTTCCCTTCAATTTTGATGTAAACTAAAACTGCTTAAAAAAAAGTTAAGTCCTTTTTTATCTTTGTTAATGATAACAAAGTCCTAATCTATGTATATCTGTGTATTATATATATGTATACATATATATTTTTTCTTTGACCATAATGTAACAAAAATAAAGCAAAATTTTAAAACTTTAACTTACTGAAAATTAGAAATGTTACTAAATAGCCAGAATTTAAAAAGGAAATTAACTGTAATTTACCTATAACTGACCAAAAAAGGGAAAGTTTTATGTTAAACTATTGCTGTATGGCTAGAACACTCCTTGAAGGAATGCCTGAAATATTTCAAAGAAAGGCCAAAAATAAGGAAATTCAGTATACGTTTTAACAAGGCAAAATGAAAACATTCCAGACTAAAAAGTATGTAGAAGATAAAGAGACAATATGAAATTAGAGAAAGAAAAAAATAAAAAATAAAGCAAAAAATTAGTTATATGAAAATATCAATTAGACAAATAAAAATTCATATAAAAAGTAGTTCCATTTTTCAGACTAATGCTATCAGCCATGATAAGGTCATTGGTATGGGCTAGTATTTATTTCATAAACAAATATAAAGGAAGAATGTATGTAGTAACTACATTTAGACATGGAGAAGAGGCTGGGCATAATTTTGATCCCTGAAAAGGGGAAGTAAAGTGAACCCACAGCTTCCTTTCTTCACCTAGAATATTTTCTTGAATTATGTATTAGGAAAGAAGAGAAAGTAATGAATAACCAGGAAGGCAAATAGAAAAGAAATAGAAGATTGGCTTTTATCCACTCATAAGAAAGTTACAATAAATGTAAATGGAATAAACTCTTCAAATAAGATACACACTATTAGACTGAATAAAAAAGATCCAGCTTTTTGCTCTTGAAAAGAGGCATACAGTAATATGAGACAGAGATATGTTAAACATAAAAGAATAGAGAAAAATTTACAAATATTAAGCATTAAAAGCTATAATTAAAAAAAAACAGGATAATGAATATTCTCATAAATAAACAAAGGAATTTCATAGGAATAAAAATGTCAATCTATCAAAAATCCATCAATCCATTAATAATTTTAAATTGGTGTGCACCTAATCAAGGAGCTTCCAAAGACATAAACCAAAAATAAATAGAACTGGAGAAAAATACTGACAAATACATAGTTATAGTTTAGGATTTCAACAGTATTCAGCAATTGACAGAAAAAGTAGAACAAAAATCACTACCAAAGTAAAAAATGGCCAAAAGACTCGAATAGATATCCCAGAAATGTAGTACATGAATGACCAAGAAACCAATGAAAAAGCACACATCAGTTTTATAATCATAAGGGAAATGAAATGAAAACCATATTGAAACTCTAAAACATGAAAACTATAAAGATTGACAGTGTATATTTATATATATGATTTAATTCATATATGTTAATTTATCATTAACACACACGTATGTATATGAATGTGGAAAAAGAATGTCAAGCAGCTTAATTCATATTGTCAAAAGTGGAACGACAACAAATGCCCTCAACAGGAAAATTTATAGTTATGTTATAAAAATACAATAGAACACTACACAGTGATTAAATGAGGGGTGGGGGAGAAACAACTAATACAGACAATGATATATTCAAAATATTATGCTGTGTGGAGGAATTCAGACAAATACATAATGTACTTAAGAATTCCACTCATATGAAGTTCTAGAACAGGCAAAATTAATATATGTTATAATTATAACAGTATTTTTTCTGTAGTAGAACATGTAGCAGATATTGACTGGGAAGAGGCATGGTGAATTTTTCTGGAGTGTTGGAAATATTCAAGATCTTGATAAGTGTGTGTATTATATGGGTGTTTACAGTTATCAAAATTCATGTGACTGTGCATTTAAGATGTGTACATTTCATGTACATTATGCTACCTTTCATGTACATTATGCTACCACTTAAAAAAGGGATAGGATGAAAATATAAATTAGGAATGAGAAAATTGTAAAAGTAACATTAAATATTAAAATCTAAGGGGCACCTGGGTGGCTCAGTCAGTTAACTGTCTGACTCTTGATTTCTGCTCAGATCATGATCTCAGGGTTGTGGGACTGAGCCCTCTGTCTTCCTCCACACTCAATGGGAAGCCTGCTTCTCTCCCTCTCCCTCTGTTCCTCACCCCACTTGTGTGTACTCTGTCTCTCTCTCTAATAAATAATCTTAAAAATGGTAATAATAATAAAATTTAAATATTATGTTTTTTATCTAATCACTCTATTAAAAAATTTAATTCTCACCAGTTATAATTTCCAGTTATAAATAAGTCCTAAGGATGTAAAGTAGAACATAGAGAATATAGTCAATAATATTGTAATAACTTTGTATGGTGACAGATGGCACATACACTTATGGTGAGCATTTAATGTCAAATCATTATGTTGTACACCTGAAATTAACATAATATTGTATGTCAAGTATTCTTCAGTTAAAAAAAAAGAAATAGAAATCTCAAACAAAATGCCCTCAGACAAAGTTGAAAAAAAAATGCAGATTACTCTGTAGATATTATATCCCAAGAGAAGCAAGAGGGGAATAGGAAGTTTGGGTAAAATGTTATTATACTTGCTTATTTTCATCTTTAATTTTAAATAATATAAATAAAATTGAGATTGTTTTCAGATAGCGAGATAGATGATCCATAAAAAAATCCGGTGCAAATGTTTTTAAAGCATATTACTCATATTTTTAACAATATTTCTGAGAGCAAAGATGTATTGTTTTATTCATAGCAATAGTATTTTGATGAATTAATAAAATCAAATATGACAACTCCTCTTTTATTAGTTAATTCTATATTGTATTTTATTAATTGGACCATATTTCTAACATTGATATTTCTGTGTTTTATTTTTTGCTTTTTGTGTTTATTTTTTCTTTCTTTCTTTTTTTTCCCTTTCTTTTATTGTGAATTGCACAAGAGTTTTTGGTTCATAGCAGAATTAATCAAGTGATCCTGTAAATTCCCAGCCATTAAATTCTTTTAGTCTTAATTTTTTTTTTTGGGGGGGTTTATTATGATCAAGTGTTAGAAAGGGTCCTTTTCATGTGAGTATCTCAAACAGATAAAAATGTGTAAATCTGTCTATCATATATGAAAACATCATTGTATTGATTTATTTGTTTTAGATTATTTGGATAGATCAATAATATGTGCAAATGTAGGAAATCAAATGATGAAAACATTGTGGAAGAGATGACTCAAATATTGTTACATTATTTAGTTTTAAAGACACTTTTTTTTATTTTGCAATTTAGTTACCCATAGGCAGGAGTGTGAGATTATTTGCTGAAATTTGCTGCCATACAAAATGAGAAGCCAGAAAATACAGTGAGTAGAGGTCATCTAATTCATCGTGTTCTGAAAACTAAAGGACTGGAAAAAGCAGAGCAAATGGTTCTTTTGAGAGATGAGATGAAACAAGATAGTAATATTTAGTGCATTAAACACTCATATTTTGAAAGGATGGAATATTATAAAGAAAGAAACAGATTTGGCTTATTATTACAGTGTCAAAAACATATAGAGGATATTAGAAAAATAACGAGGATATGTTTAAAATTTATATGCAAGAGAAACTTTGCTATTATATATTGTTTACACTACTGTTGTTGGCAGTGAAATTATTATTGAATGGTACACAGAAATGCCATTCCAGGAAATCATTGTGAGGTAAAAAAAAAAAAAAAAAAAGCTGTCTATCAGAGCAGCCTTTAAATCAATCAGTTTTTTATATGACACCAAGTAATACAACTTTTAAAAAAGCATCATGTAGGTAGTTCATTATACACATGGCCAATTTACTTTTGATGTTTTTCCTGTCAGCTCATTTTTCTGAAATGATTCTGTACGGTGTATATTTGGTCTTAATATTTAGTTTATCATCTAATATTAACCTTTGAGTGCAAGCAATGAAACATTTATGCAAATTTATTGGATAATTTTTTATGATCTCCATAGAAGTAGCCACCTTACATTTTTGATAGAATGTTGATGGACTGTTCATTTGTTTATCTCATTTATATTTTAATAAAAATTGACTATATTTGAAGTGTACAAGATTGCAGTGATTATGGCAGTGAAGCTAATTAATATATGGACTCCTCACATTGTTACCATTTTTTTTTTAAGACTTTATTTATTTATTTGACAGAGAGGGAGACAGCCAGCGAGGGAAGGGAACACAAGCAGGGGGAGTGGGGAAGAAGAAGCAGGCTTCCCCGCGGAGCAGGGAGCCCAATGAAGGGCTCAATCCCAGCACTCTGGGATCACGCCCTGAGCCGAAAGCAGACGCTTAACAACTGAGCCACCCAGGTGCCCCTATAGTTACCATTTTTTGTGCATGTGATGAATGCACCTGAAAACTGCTCTCTGAGTATATTTACAATGTTTAATTCAGTATTATTAAGTATAGTCATCATGCCCATACATTAGATCTCTGGACTTCTTCATTCTACTTAATTGCAATTTTGTGCCCTTTGGCCAGCATCTCCCCATTTCTTTTACCCCCACCAGCCCCTGGTAACCACCTCTAAGAGTTCAACTCTTCGTCTTCTCTTCTCTTCCTCCCTCCCCTTCTCCCTCCCCTCCTCTTCTCTTCCTTCTTTCTGGAGTCCATATGTCAATGAGATCCAGTAGTACTTGTCTTTCTCTGCCTGGCTTATTTCACTTAGCATAACGTCCTCAGTGTTCATCCTCATTGCTGCAAATAGCAGAATTTCCTTCTTTTTCATGGCTGAATGATATTCCTGTGTGTGTGTGTGTGTGTACATATTGCATCCATATCCATTCATCTGCCATGACTGTCCATTTTTATTATATTTATACTACAATAAAATAATTTGACAATAATGGGAGGAATAATTAATAGAAAAGACTATATGATCAGGTGCAAATTTTAATATAAAATTATAGTAAATAAATGAAAACTATCTGATGCATCATGTATCTACAGAAGAAATACACTTGAGCATTTGATAATGGAGATGAGTTTTCAGTATCAGAAAGTTAAAAAATAATGTAATAATTTTTACTTTACAAAACAAGTAGATTCATTGCATATAGAACATATATTTAGTATTTATAACTATAATCAAGTGAAAAAAATCCTCTTTTACACTGATATACTAGTGTCAGGACCAACATCTATTTATGGTTGCATCAGTATTCCTCCCTGAGGTATTTTTTTTACATCTTCCTCTTGGTTCAGAAAGTAGAAAACAACATTTTGTATTTCTTTTTGCCAGCAGTTGTTTGCTTACATATTTTATTAAAACTCCTTAAATATGACGTTTATTTCTTTGAAGTGTAGCTGAAAAGAAAACTCAGAATGTCCTCAGATGAGCAATGAAAAGATAGCTTATTTGATAAAATTGCTCCAATTTTTCTCATGAGCTGAAGAGGCAAGGGAAATACAAAAATAAGAGTTTTCAATAAGATAATTTCAAGCTAATACCTTATTTTTTTTGGAGTACTCAATATGTTTGGGGTTAAGTGGTTAGTTTTTGAGATATTCTCCATAAACTTTCTCTTACCCAAAATACTATCTATGTTCATAAAGGATGGTGGCTGACTTTAAGCTACCAATGTGACTTCACTGATCAGGGAGTTAGTTCCAACTCAGTGAATGCAGATACTAGAGGAGAATCGGTTTGGTCCGGAACTATAAGCTGAATAGTCAGTTAAAGTAATTAATTCTCTTTTGGTTATGTTCTCCGTCTTTCAGAACTCATTCCATTCCCTGTTCTTCCCCTAATTGATATGTAAGGGAGTAAGGGAGGTTTACCAATCTCCTTTATCAACCCCAAAGTCCATTGCCTAATGATGAGGATGAGAGATGGAGAAAGAAAAAATTTAGCTCAATTCATTAGCATCAGTCTGTCCTCAAAATGTGAATATTAAATAAAAAAAGCTTTTTTGCCCAGATTTTCTTATCTGTGACTGTCCTGTTGCTACTTGCTACTCTAGTTAAGACAAGGTCCCTTGATCAAATGGTCATTCTATATTCTGGTGGCATTCATATTATAACTTTTTATGCTCTTTATGTATTTAGCTTGAATATTTAGGGATAAATTCGGCATTGAGACTGAGATATACATTTCACAGTCTGGTTTCTCTCCAGGCTTGGTCAGGGCCTATGTCACTCTGACCAAATTGGCTTCCTTTTACATCTTAGTGGGACTCTGGGTACCCCTGAGTCTTAATCATCTTCTCCATCCAGCCCCTGAGAGAGTCGCTGCCCCCCAAGTCTCTTTGTGGAGTCACCATAACCCTTGCTGTATCAGGGCCCATGGGGGGCTTTACTATTGATGAGTAGCCATCATTCTCCTCATCTTCCACCAGGGTTTCAATCAGAGTGTAGCAAATTATTTCTCCATAATGAACTTTTGAAACTCAGAAATTTGGCCTTGACACATATCTTGCTGTATTTCTTTCTTATTTCTATGTTCTTTCCCTACAGAGAATACTGGGAATGAGGAGAGAATCTTCCTTTTTCTTTTTATTCCACTTTGTATGCTTGATTCTTTCTCATTTTTATTGAAATATTCACATAATATAAAATTTCACATAACTATATTAAAGGGTATAACTCCATAACTTCTAGTATATTCACAAGATTGTGCAACAACTGCCGCTATTCAATTCCAGAATATTTTTATTACCCGAAAGAAACCTATCAACTGTTGGCAGTCACTCTCAATTCTGTCCTCCCTCCAGTCCCCAGAAACTACTAATCTACTTTCTGTCTCTGTAGATTTACCTATTCTGCACGTTTTATGTAAGTAGAATCATATGAAATGTGACCTTTTGCGTCTAGCTTCTTTCAGTTAGCATATTTTTTTCAAAGTTTATCTATGTTTTGCATGTTTCAGACCCATTAGGTTGGCTATAACTGAAACAATGAAAAATAATAAATGAAGAAGACATAGAGAAACTGGATGTTTCATGTATTACTAGTGCAAGTATAAAGTAGTGAAGCTACTATGGAAAACAGGTTGGCAGTTCCTCAAAAAAGTTATGCATATAGTTACCGTATGACGCAGCTAGTTCACTGCTAGGTACATACTCAAAGGAATTGAAAACAGAATGCTCACACTAAACTTACACATATGCATAGCAGCATTATTTCTAATACCCCCCCAAATGGAAACAATCAAAATGTCCATTAACTGATGAGTGGATAAACAAAATGTGGTATGGCCATACAATGGAATATCATTTAGCCATATGCCCCCTTTTTATCAAGATAATTTTTATTTTCTCCCTTCCTAAAACAAATAATGATGTGCTATGGAGAGGTAGACAGACATTGTATTACTTATTAGACATTTATTTCTTCTATATCTATACCTATATCTGGTAATATTTTTGAACTTGTTTGTTGGATTAATTTTGAAAGTTGGTAATGAAAAACTAATGAAAAACCAAACTTTAGGTGGCTTACATATCAGAGAAATTTTACTGACTCACATTACAGACGAATTTTAGAATGAAGATGGTGATCAGGCATATGCAATCAAGGTTCCAGCTCCATTTCACACAGATTCTAATTTTTGTGTCCTTTTCTGCATGTTAGCTTCAAACACAGCTTGACAGTAAGCTGGACTTAAATTTATTGAATGGAGAATATAGATCTCCATTATTGAATGGAGAATAAGATTTATTTAATTTAATAAAAGTTTAGTTGAAAGATATGTTTTGAAAAATTTAGGCAAGTCTAAAACATCTTGTAGAGGAGCAGAAAAATAGCAAGAAAGACATTGAAGAATGTTTATATTCTTCTGATGTTTTTATTATTCCTGTGAGATGTTCTGAATTTGACCAATTAAATAGAGGAAACCCAACTGAGACAGAAATCTTTTTACCACTCTTAGTTGCCTTGGAGATGGAACTTCTCTTTATGATAATGACAACAGCTATATGAAATCAAAATATACAGCAATTAAGGTGAAACAGAATGGGATCTAGACAGAGCTAATTCGGGGGATGTTTAAGGGAAGAATTTGGGAAAGGGTGGTACAGAAAGCAAAAAGTAGATCACTGAAGACAAAACTTTGGATTGGTTATAAAAACATTACACAAGACATATATTTGAAATTATTTTTAAATTGTAGACTCAGCCCATTGAATGTCCAGCTGACTTTGGTTGAAATTAGTGTAAGTAATAAGCTAAATATACATCTAAGCTTATTTGGGGAAACAAATCCGAGATGTAATAGAATAGGTAAGTTAGCAGCATCTCCATAAGCTGTTGTCCATATGAAAATGGAATTATTTACTAAAGCTCTTTCATAAACACAAGTAAAACCCCCAAAATATTTTATTTTTCTTGAACCATATTAGGTCAATGTCCATTCCTCAGTCTGTTTCTGTAGCCATAAAATGTGATGTGTTGATATGCTTCATCTTTCTAATATAAAAATCAATGTGTCATTGTGATACAGAAGGTGACTGACTTGAAGAATTAGCCAGAGCTTCTTACCCCCCAAATCTGGAATTGTTCCTGTAGGCCTTAGTACAGAATATATGTATGTGGAGGAGAATATAAAATGCCCATCTTTCATAAAATAATTATTGAGCAGTTATTATATATGTGGTAACATATAGTAATGGTAAAATAATGAGCTGGACAAAGTTTTCTATATCACGTAGCTGACAGGCTAATACGCTAGTTAGATGTAAATATTTAATTTAATATTAGGTGACGAATAATACGCTACCTGAGAGTGGAGTATCAGGCAACATACTATATTCAAGGTGACCTTCATGTCCCTTGAAAATGCACAATGCGTAATGATATATGAAGGGATGACAGGAAAGAGGCTGGCGTTCCAGGCAAGGAGGAGGAGCATCTGCAAAGAAACGAAGTCTTAAAGTAGCTCTGGCCTAGTTATAGCGAATTGGAGTAGGAGGAACATCCATGGAAAAATCCAGTATGAATTTGTAGACTAAGGTGGGGAATGTAGGCTTTATTGCACAAACTGTGACCAAAATATTGGTTAATTGCATATATAATTTACTATCCATTCTAACATCTATGTGAAAAATTATGTATGGGACAAGGAGAAGGGTGGAATTAGGAGGTCATTTATATATTAAGATAAAGACAGGTGAGGCATCTAACAGGATAACATGCAATACTAAAGTTTGGAAAAAAGGTATGGACTCTAGACATATAGATTTAAGATCAGCTGTTGTTTATTACTTACCAGAACAATTGTTGCAGAATATAATTATATTACTTCATATAATATTCAGGTGCACGTATACACACAATCACATACAGTATCTGGGTTTGTAGATATTCAGCTGGAATCATTCAGATTTTCAGTGTGTAGAGAAGGAATTTAGAGTCAACATATCTAATGGATACTTAAATATTCATAGAAATTTTCCCACTGGAATATTTTAAACCAAATTGAAGTTTTAATATTATTGAAATGAAAGCATAATACCCAAGATTATAAGCATTTTGTGTTATTTAAAATATAAAGTGTTCATGTGAGCTTTGCATTGGCTCTAGACTTTTGTTATTTTGTTGATTTACAGCGTTAGGCCCTAGAAGTATTATTTGTATAGTGTCATCCTGTAAAACAATGATTTTTCTGAAGATTTTAGTGAAGACCATCCTATTTTGATCTATATTTTTGTTACCCTTGGGCCGAGAATTTAAATCTGTTGAATTGCAGTTATCCTCTTTCATTGGGAATAGTTAACCATTTTGGCCAACATTTATATACTTTTAATTCCTTACCACAGTTAATTTGCATGTCTATTTCATATTCAGTATTAACTCTTTTGGATGTATGGGATACTTCTAAAAGAATTAATTGATGTATAATTCATTAGCATTCATTTGGAAGCTCCTGCTCTTAAGATTCTAGGGTAGATAATTACTAGAGTTGAAAGATGGCTTTTGGTATATTTTCTATATTAGGAAATATGCTTTACATTAAAAACTCATCAAATATGCATAATACCTTATTAAAACCATTATTATTATTTACTGAATAAATATATGGACTTGACTCCCTTTGAGTAGTACAATATACACATATTAAAGGTATAACACTTAAGTCCATTGATACCACATTACAGTTAACTGTTTCACTTTATAAAGTGGTTTTGTAAATGATTTTGCTGATTAGGGTGTTAAAGAATATAGAAGGGAATTGGGGAAATAATATAAGAAAAAGACTAATGGCCTCATTAAAAGCTGTTTTGCAGAAACTGCATGCACTAAAATGCACACAGTAGCAACAATTAGTTGAGTGAATGGGCAATGAGTCCTGATTCTCTTACCTCACCAGTAAATTCTGTCACTACATAATTTGTGAGGCATAACATTACCTGCTAATGACTCTATGATATAGTTCAGATAGATTTTTACAAGGGGAATCAATAACTTCAGAAAGCATTTAGAAGGTTTTACTTAGATTGCTAATATGATTAAGTGAGGGGGTGAAAAGACATTTATAATTTCCTTAAAACATTGTCTTTACTGGAACAATGCCTTTCTAAAAAAAACAAATCTATATTGCTTTCTACCCAAAAAAAATAGTTCAGCAATTTTTTCCAATGATTTTATTGCGATGGCTGTACATATATTTTTACTTATTTGTAATAATCACAAATGTATTACTTAATATGTTACCGAAGGAAATAACATCTACAATGAGCAAGCCATGAAAAAAATAGCTTGCATTTGAATAGATATACTATAATTGCATAATGCAATTTTAAATAGATTTTTCTCCCTGAGTACAGTGTTGTACATCATATTGCTGTGAAGGATTAGTCTACACTTCTGTGGTCTTGTGGAATCTCCTTTGGCTGAGTGGTGATAGAGAATTTTAGGTTTCCTCAGGCTTACTTGCTTCTAAATGTGGACTTAAGATCCTCTGGGGGAATTTCAGATGAGCCTGGGAATGAAGTAAAAACTAGCTAGTGTAAATTATGGTCTATCTTTGCATTTGAATTTTTTTTTTTTTTAAGAGAGAGAGTGCAGGCACACATGTGAGCAGAGGGTTACGAGGGGCAGAGGGAGAGGGAGAGAGAGAATCTTAAGCAGCCTCCACAGCCAGTGAGAGCCAGTTGCAGGACTCAATCTCACAACCCTGAGATCATGACCTGAGCCAAAATCAGGAGTCTGACATTCAACTGACTGAGGCACCCAGGTGCCCCTGTATTTGAGTATCGTGACTGTTCCTGGTTTGAATCATAACTTTATTACCATTTACATGTAGATTGGGAGGCTGTGTGTGATCAATATATATCTAGTATGTGTATATATATGTGTGTGTCTCTAAGTGCTTTTAACTGCTGCTGAGCCATCTCAAAACTTGTGTCCTTTTTAAAAATCTCAACTGTAGTTTTGCTTACACATGTAGAAAAGTCATTTTGTATAGACTGGCCATTTTTTTTAATGTGTTTATAGACTTAATTGGGATTCAAAGATACCAATATAAAATACTATCTTAACCATAAATCTTAAAAATTCTTTTTCTCAACTTTGCATTTTGAACTTCAGTGCTTAAGTTCATCTTTTAATGATTGGTACTTCCCTTCATTTAGTTCCCTGGAAATCATTCAGTGAAGCAGATTGCCAACTTCATAATGTATTAGTCTTGGTGAAGTACTTTTTAGACATCCAGGGGACAGTGACACATTTTTTGATTTTATTTATCTAGTTTATATGATTTATTTACTCATTTATTTATTTTGCATTTTTAAAATCTGATTCAATCTAGGCTCACTGATGGGCTTGATGTTCTGGGTACCACAGAGAAAGCTAGGCATAATCCTCCCACTTTAACAGCATGGAATTTTATTGTACTTACTTAAGAAGAAAACTAAAGCATTTAATTATCTTTAACAAAGGCTAAATACTATCTTTTCTCAGAAAGTTAAATTATCTGATGCTACTTTCATAAATCTTTAGAAAATATTAATATCAGTCAGTTACTCACTCAGCACATATTTATTGAATACTCACCACGTTCTGGCACTTTTCTCAGATCAGGTGCAACAATGATAAATAAGAAAAATATCATTCCCTATGGATGTTTCCTTAGAATCAAACAGAGGGAAAAAGAGACAGCTAAAATATGGTGTAAAGGAAGGGTATAAAGGAAGTAACATTGGAGGGCCCTGTAACCTAGGCTATATTTGGTCTAAACTGGACCAAGATTTTGGATTCTACCTGAGAATAAATGATATAATAAATGTACTACAAGCGCTGGGTCATCGATGAGTTCAGAGAAAGTGGAGAAGTATTCTAAAAAGAGGATATAGCATATATCCTAAACCGGAATGAAACAGTGGCATGTTTGAATAACTGATAGATTTTAAATATGCAAGATGGGATGATAATGAGAGATGAGAGTGGAAAGGTGAATAGTAGCCAGATCATGCCATATTTGGATGTTGCAGATGAGTGATGGGGAGCCAGTGAATGGCTTTTTAAATAAAGAACAATCCAATCAAATATATGTTTTTGGAGGCATCGCTCTGTACACAGTATAGAATCTGAATTGAAGTGGGAAAGATTGTATTAGAGGGAGACTGATGAAGTAATTCAAATGAAAGGTGACAGTTATCAGTTATCTGAACTAGTGGAGTTATTGAAAACTGGAGAACCATTTAGCAAAAGAAATGCATGGAGTGAGACACTTGGGGGGGGGGTTAGTCAGTTAATCATCTGCTTTCTGCTCTCGTCATGATCCCAGGATCCTGAGATCGAGTCCCCCATCAGGCTCCTTGCTCAGCTGGAAGCCTACTTCTCCCTCTGCCTGCCGCTCCCCTGCTTGTGCTCTCTCTCTCTCTCTCTCTGACAAATAAATAAAATCTTTAAAAAAAGAAAAAAAAAGAAATGCATAGAGCTTGATTAAAAGGAATAAGAAGGAGAGGTGGAAGTCAAAGTTGCCTTCAGCATTTTGTGTGTTTCTTTCTCTTGTTTTCAGTTTAGGTGGATGGGATTACCATGAGTCAGCTAAAACACTTTGGGAGAAGCAGATTTGTTGGAGAAGATAATGAGTTTTCTTTTAGATAAAGTTTAAGGTGGCACTAGGCATGGAAGTGGTGAATTTTGCTGAGAGTCTAAATCAAAAGAAAAAGAAGGATGAGAGAAAAGCCTTGAAGGATAGAAAAAAGGAACTGCTAGAGAAATGTCAAGTGAAACAGGAAAACTTCGTTATTATCAAACCCGGGTAAGAGAATATTACAAGAAGGAAAGGAGAGTTGCTAATGCTATTGAGAATTCAAAAAAGGTCACAACTGAAGTGTACGTTGGATTTAGTAAAAAAACAAACAGAAAACACCAACAAATAAAAATTGTTAACTTGCAAGAACATTTTTGGGAGTTGTGAGTGGGCGGTGAGCAGATAGAAAAAGCAAATTTAAATTAACACAGCACTACCTGAAAGTTTGGGTGTTAAGAGAATTAGTAATATGAGAGAAAGCAGGAGTAAAAATCCTGGGAGCAAATAGCTTTATGTAAATCCTCTTTCTACTCAATTTCCTTTTCCCCTAGCTGTCTTCTCAGGAGAGATTATTTTTATACATCCTCTTGTTGTGGAAAATAATCAGACCAGTGAGAAACCAAGGGACATTCGGAGAAGTAAGAGAACTTGGGTTTGTTTATTTTATGCTGGTGGACCCAAAGGAGCTCTCACTTGAAATTCTGAGCCCTGGGTAGCCGGGTTACAGACCTTTTATAGTGAAGTGCAGGGGCTCAGGTTCCAAGGGCTGTGCTGACTGCTGGTAGGTGGATTTAAATTGTGGTGGTGGGGGGGGTTGCTTTAGGCAGGAACAGCAGCAGGAAGCCTGTCTACGCAGAAAGGGCTAGTTATCTCTTGCTCAAACGGGATTTCTCGTTATCTTTCAGCATTGCTAGTAACTTTCCATCTTCTGGGGCCTGCTGGCCTGGGGCTGCTCTGGGTAATTTTCCTCTTCACTCTTATAAGAAATATCAGTACTGTAGTAGATACTGTGTCTCCCCGTCACCTGAAATACAGTTGTAGTTAGATGTGTAGTGAATGTTAATCAAGTGTGGTTAACCCCATTAATGTTTAGAATACTACCTCAGCCATTTTCCCTGACCGAGAATGAGAAAGGATCTGGATAAAATTTAAAGCATTACTTTTCTTTAAAAATCGAACCTACCTTTGGTTCCAGATCTCCATTCTACCATACAAAGGTACTTCCTTATCCTGTAGGCCTTTAGGAGTGGCCTGAATGTTTTCTAAGCCTGTGAAAGCATGTCCCTTATGAATGCTTCCCCCCACCTCCAGTTTGCCTTTCTATTCTTTTTGGGTAAACAATACTCCTCTTATTTGTGAGGCTCTCAGCCATTCATTCCTTCTAGGAATGCCCCAACTCTCTCAACAAAATAATGAGGTTCACTTTTTTCTGTCCTTTCTTTTATCTTATAATTCCCTAGTCTTAGGTGCCTGCTAATTCCAACCAGTTTTTTCTGGCACCTTAAATAGAAGGGAGACAGAACTTACATAACAAAGAGAATGTCTCTCCATGCAGATATTAAGTTCTGGCTCTTCCAGAGAGGAGAAAATTGCTGGGGATGTCCATGTCCCAGAGAGAATGTTTTTTTCTCCATTTTGCATTTAAAATAAGATGTAGGTTAACATCACTATGAAACGTGGCTTTTCATTTACAGAAGAAATATAGAAAATGTTTCTGTATCACAACAGAAAAAAAAAGCATGCATTAAAAGACCTTACACTGTCTCTTACTTATAGCTTATAATCTAAGTAAAGTTATTTAAATCTTAAAAATCTATTCTCTTGATCAGTAATATAGGGACAATAATAATGTTTACCCACTAGGATAGTGATAAATGAAGAGAGATAGTTAATATAAAAAATTCCCAGAATTTGGTAAATTCTCAATAAGTGCCGTTATTATTGATGACTTCCATTCTTAGTAATAATCTTACATATAATCTTACAAGTCTAAAAGGACCTTTACCGCATTCCCACTTAGGCTAGACTTTCAAGCTTCTTTAGGTAAAAAATGGTCAAATGCTGATGATTTCATATCGTTCACCTAATAGTATCTAAAAATGAATGATGCCACATACTTGACCAAGAGATGGTGGTAGGGAATGTTTTGAAGGGATACGTTCCCATTTTTCTACCATATTTAGGAAACGAGAATTCCTTTTATAAAAAGAGAACAGATGAAGATATTTGCTAGTGTGATGAGGACAGTAGCTAGTTTCTAAAAGGTTATACAGTGAGTGGTTTAAAATATTGTTTCTTTACAATTTAAAAATTGTGTTTATGGTTTTATTTGGGATTGAGTTTGTTATGGAATCAAAGAATAATAAAACTCTTAGTAAATAGTAACTTTATTTCTTGTGCACATCTTTAATGATTAAAATATTCTTATTAGTTAATATTAATGAGTTTCCTAAACATCAGTGTAACTTTTCTACAGCACGTGGTCATTTTAAGTATCCTAAGCCTCATTTTAATAGTGCCCCAGATGGAGCTCCCTTTTTAAAACATTGGTATGCAATAAATATTAAATTGAGTAATTATAGACACCAATTTCTAATTGCTCTCTCTGATTATAGAATAAGCACTCAACTGGGCATAACACTTTATGTATAATTGAATGGAAAATGTAATTTTCAATACATATTTTTCTGTGGTCACAAGGAAGCAAAATGAAAAATAAATGCTCTCTAGTAAATGATTAATTTTTTTACTGTGATTTCCCATAATTAATTTGAAATCCCCAGCTAATATACCTCAGCTATCAAGTACACTTCTGAAATAGTCTACTGCTATAGTCCATGAGTTTCTCTCGGGAAACAAACTAATGCTAAAAAATGACATACAGATTTTCAGCTAGAATTTACTATTCTTAGGGTGGAAGAACACATAGGAGAAGGAGGAACCTAGAATTAAATTAAATTCAAATTCAAGTAGAAATTCCATGGGATTATGTGATAGTATATAGAATATTCTTACATTCATCTGTTTTGAATAAAACAGCATATTAAAAATGCACCTATTATTTCTTTTCTTGACTTTTAGCAAGTTAATTCATCTCTTTGCGTCCTAGTTTTCTCATTTAACTTTCTCATTTAACTTCTCATTAACTTAGATTATAAGCTATAAGTAAGAGACAGTGTAAGGTCTTTTAATGCATGCTTTTTTTTTTTTTTTCTGTTGTGATATAGAAACATTTTCTATATTTCTCCTGTAAATGAAAAGCCACGTCTCATAGTGATGTTAACCTACATCTTATTTTAAATGCAAAATGGAGAAAAAAACATTCTCCCTGGGACATGGACATCCCCAGCAATTTTCTCCTCTCTGGAAGAGCCAGAAATTAATCTGTAGTGCCCTTCTCAATTGTGGTTCTGTAATGGAGGGATTTTTATAATGTATATGCATATCCTGCTGTTCAATTTTTAAATAAGATAATGCACATTTACTGGATGCCAATTAGATAACAGGAAATATTATATAACACAGAGTAGAGTATTATGAAAGACTGGTAGTGAAAGAATGAATGTAATTTTTTTTCAAGCCACAGTTCAAACATCTGAGTGCTATTTAGTGCAAGGGCAGGATAACAGGCCTTAGAAGAAATTTGAATCCATTATTTTTATGAAAAAAAAGTATACCTGTCTCTTATTTAGAAATGTAAGCAAAATCAGTCGATCAGTTGAACAATCTCTGAAAGTGTTGCAAAATAATGCCTCACTGAATAAAGTATGGACTAAAAGTTGCAATATTAATAGAGGGCTAGGAGAACCTTCATCCCTGTCTGCTGTATGCAAGGGCAGAAAGGTCTCAGATGTGTCTAATTCTCAGTGGATAAATGAATTCCAATTTTAAAAGGATTTTTTTTTAACCTTAAAAGGTTTATTTCTATGCCACAATAAATGGTTTGGGGATTATCTAACACTTTGGATTATCTGCACCATTAGTGAGGATAATAAAGAGCTGACTGCATTTTGCATTGAAATAGCATGGTCTATTACGCTCATGAATAGTCTGAGAATAAAGCATGTTAAAGTCTTGCTGCATTTATGCACAACGGTTTAATTGACTGCAGCGTGGTTGATGGGGTTTTTAGGTTGTTTACAATTGACAGTACAGCCATCACTTATTCAATGATTAGTTTCAAAATTATCAAAATTAATTATAGTAAATAATTATAAAGATATGGTGTCAAGAAGCTTTTAATTTCTATTCTTAGAAACAATGTAGCATTATTTCACAACTATCTTGTGTTGGGTTTCTATGTTTCGTGGGTTTTTTGTTGTTTTTTTTGACAAGAACTAGTTGTCATTTTTGCCCTCCTCTTTTTTTCAATAGCATCAAAAGAAATTGTCAAAGTACTAATAATTTTGGGAAATATATTTCGAGTAACGTAAAGCAAACCAATATCAGTTGACTGAGTTTAAAACTCTGATAGATTGCCAGAAATTCATTTTCCCTAAAAATATTCCAAGCATTTCTCTTTATGGAAGTCATTAAAACCTTAAATGAGTCCCCCCCTTCCCCCTAAACATTACCACATGTCTGGGACTTAAATATTCCTATCAAACTTATGATAAAGATAAAATTCCTTTGTGGTCCTCTGCAAAGCTATTTTTGTTATTTTTCCATGGTTCAGGAATCATAGTGATGCTGGAGAAAATGGCATTCTTCACTCACTAAATCAGGCATGAATTTGCAATGGTATTTCATCCAAAATGTCTGGTATAGATCATATTACTCTTTCTAATTTTAAAATTTTTAAAATAACTGTACAGTTTCTTATTTCCTTTAAAGAAAATAACTCAAGTACTAGGAAATCTTGAGTGATAATATTAACTACATTACTTATCTCACAATAATAATATTTAATTAGAAATAGCCTTGGGTGCTTTTTTCTGTATTTATTCAGTTACCCAGGAAATAATAAAAACATAATTTTGATATCACTATCATTAAAGAGATTTATTTAAATGTCTGTGGGTGAAATTTTCCCATATAACAAAGTGTATTCATCTATTTTCAGGTTCACTTTTTTTTTTTTTTTTTTTTAAATTCACAACATAGCAAGCTCTGTTTTAATTGGTAGGGGTATGTTTTAGAGAAAGAAAAAAAAATACCTTCTCATAGAACTTACATTCTAGTAGAGCAGGTAAACAATAAACAACTTCTCTGCTTTTGACTTGAGCAGGATGCCACAATTGAGTAAGGATCTTGTTTAATCAGTAACTGCCAGATGATACAGTCCAAAAGGACGGGAAGACTTAACCCTCTGAGAAATGAACTTTATTTAGTGCGCATTGGAGATGGTAAAGAGATAGGCAGATAATTTCCCTCTGATTTCTCCTTTCCATGTACTGTTAGCAAAGAGAGCAAAATTATCTTTAGATTGAAGATAAAAAAAAATTGACAAACAGAAACAGATAATTTACTATCAAACTCTGACCAAAGAAATTTCCAATGTATGAACAAACAAAAAAATCGTAAACATAAGGATTGATCTTTAAAAATAAAAATCTTTGGGACACCTGGGTGGCTCAGTCAGTTAAGCATTTGACTCTTGGTTTTGGCTCAGGTCATGATCTCAGGGTCCTGAAATTGAGCTCTTCATCAGGCTTGCACTCAGCACGGGAAATCTGCTTGAGATTCTCTCTCCCTCTCCCTCCTGCTCTGCCCCATCCCCTGCATGCACTCTCTCCCTCTCTCTGTAAAATAAATAAATTTAAAAATCATTAAAAATAAAAAGCTTTTATTATAAACAACTTCATACATATTATAAAATGGAAAAATTATAATAAACTCACATATATATCAAGCAATTATCAAACATGGCTAATCTTGTTTGATCTGTTATCTCATCCATTAGAAATTCCCTGTTAGATTAATTTGAAGTGGGGGCCCCTGAGTGGCTCATTTGGTTAAGCGTCTGCCTTAGGCTCAGGTCATGATCCCAGGGTCTTGGAATTGAGCCCTGAGTCAGGCCCCCACTATGTGGGGAGCCTGCTTTTCCCTCTCCCTCTGCCTGCCACTCCCCCTGCTTGTGCTCTCTCTCTCTGTCAAATAAATAAATAAAATCTTAACAACAACAACAAAAAAGATAATTTGAAGTGAATCCTAGCATATGTCATTTAATCCAAAATATTATAAACTATAAGAATTTCTTATAATAAGCTAATGTTATAATGCTTAAAAATAAGTTATCATTAGTCAATACATGTCCAAGTGTCTGTGATTAAGTTATACATTTTTTAAGGTTTTATTTATTTACTTGAGAGAGAGAGAGAGTGCACAAGCAGGGGGAGCAGCAGAGGGAGCAGGAGAAGTAGGGTCCCCCCTGAGCTGGAGCCTGACATGGGGCTCGATCCCAGGATGCTGGGATAGTGACCTGAGCCGAAGGCAGATGCTTTAACTGACTGACCTGCCCAGGTGTCCCTACGTCATACTTTTAACCAGTTTAATTGCTTGAATATTCAAAGATAGTTCATACATTGCAACAAGTTTATGTATCTATTACATTATTACATTATAGGTTTAAGCTATGGGTTCTCTCTCACTCTCTGTCTGTGTTAGTGTGGGTATGTATGTTACAATTTACTTGTTGAATAAGTGGGGTCATGATTTTGACAGAATTTCTAAGAGTTGATTTTGCTAATTATATCCCCATGCTGCTATTTAACACATCTAACAGGTTTTTCTGTTTTGTGTAATTTCTGTACATTGGTAGAGAGACCTCAAGACTTTGGTAATTAGACAAGTTCATTTCAAAGTGCTGTTCTGATTTCAATTGGCTATTTCATGTTTGTGATATCAGCAAACAGTGAATATTATTGTTTAGATCCATCATTTACCTAGGGGTTGCAAAATTATGATAGTCTTATTTTAAAATTAATTTTTACATACAAAATTACTTTATAAAAAGAAATTATTTGTTGTAATCAGCTATTCGGTTACTCTGACATGCCCTTTTTATACAAAGGCAGAAAAAAATGGTATCAATTTTCAAAAAAGGGTTAAACATTTAGCATCTTCCTATGTTGACTTTTTTGTTTTAGTATCGTTGTAACCTCATGCATTAACACACAGCTGATGTTTTTAAATTCATTACCACTGTGATTCTTATTGATGATCAGATTGTCTGATCTTTGCTCAAAGGGAAGAGCCATCTCACTTTGTTTCCTGAGTCCTTCTGATATAATTTAGTACTCTTTAACTTATCTCTCTTTGCGGCATGATAAGAAATTTCAGGATTATCTTTTACCTTTCTGTCCCAAATCTGGAATTGGTCTCTCTCTCTTTTTTCCCATGAATCTCTTGTTCAGAGTAAGTATTGATTTATTTTGGGTTATTAGTGTAAATATATATGTAAAATTTTTAAGTACTCACTATTAGAAATAAGTAGAATATATAACTGGTAGAAAGCTATGAAATAAGAAAATGTGCTCCATCAAGTCAGAATATAGTGGGAATAAAAAAAATAAATGAAATGGAAAATAAGAAACAAGTGAAGAGACAAAATAAGATAGGGGCATGAGGGGCACCTGGGTGGCACAGCAGTTAGGCGTCTGCCTTCGGCTCAGGGCGTGATCCCGGCATTCTGGGATCGAGCCCCACACAGGCTCCTCTGCTGTGAGCCTGCTTCTTCCTCTCCCACTCCCCCTGCTTGTGTTCCCTCTCTCGCTGGCTGTCTCTATCTCTGTCGAATAAATAAATAAAATCTTTAAAAAAAACTATTTAAAAAAAAAGATAGAGGCAAGAAATTTAAATTTGTGACTAAATACAGTCACCTTAAAGGAGATAAAATAGCTGATAAATAAATATTTTGAGATGGGATTTTTAAAAATCTAGTCCTTTGCTATTTTCTAGAGACACACTTAAAATCTAAGAATACTGAAACCTTGGTATTAAAGGATTAAAGAAAAAGAGATACCTGGATAATACTAGCATAATTAAAGCTGTTGTGAATATATTAGTATATGTGACAAAATAGATAATAAAACAAAAATACCTCATATAGGTAAAGATAGTCATAATATAAAAATAAGCACTTAAACTTAAGAAGAAAATATAACATTCTTAAATTTATATGTACCCAATAAAATAGCCTCAAAATGCAGAAATCTAAAATTAGAATTTTATGATGAAAATTCAGTAAGTCATAATCATAGCAGATTTTAGCTTGCCTCTCTCCATATACAACGCATTAAAAGAAAAAAGTCATTGAAGTGAGAGAAAATGAATGCATTAACATAGAGAAAACATGACCAAAATGAGGAAAATACTTTTTCAGGTATTTTCCCTTTTATACATTTTATACAGACACATCCCTTTTATACATTTTTATACAAACACACAAGATACTAGTTTCAAATAATTTTACAGATAATCTCAACCATTCAACAGAGTCAATTATTTTTCCACAGAATCTTCTAAAGAATATAGAAATATTTTTATGAGATTAGAAAAGCTTTGAAGTCAAATAGAGTCCAGAAATTTATAGTACAAGTGTCTAGAGTGACATATCATTAAGTTTTGAGGGAGGCAATGGCTATATCAAGGTAGCTTTTGTCTGTTTCCTCTTCGTCTTCTGAATAAGCCAGCCATTGGTAGCATACATTCTGCTCCCCCTTTCATGCCGTTACAGGAGCAGACTCTTCTGAAGATTTGGGAGATAAATTAAAATCAGAAAGTGTTATAAAGGATAGCTGTTTGGAGGTGCAAAACACAGAGACAAAGACTCATTTGGAGTAGATAATACATGGCTTTACCCTTTAAACTGTTGGTTTTGGGCAATATTTTGAAGTCATGAGGCTCACTTAAATGGCTGTGCTGTTTGGTTTTTGCTGTTAGAATCTGGAGATGTGGCATTAAGCATTAAATGCCAAATAAGTGGCATTTTCGAGGTGGCAAATCAGTGAATTTTATGGCACATTTGGCCATAACCTAGTAGCTATTTCGGAGAGCTACATGCATTAGATTGTAAGTGCGGAACTTAAAAAAGCTGAAGATCTCACTTACATAAAATCTAGCATCTCAGAAAAGATAAAGAGGCTGTTTGTCTCAGGAACTACATATAGGCCATTGCAGGAAAAGTATATACCAGTCACCTTGGCCTCAGAAATTGTGTGGTACATAAAAGCCATCTTAGCCAAAGGAGACTTTACTAGAATGTTGATGTGGAACAGCACAGGTGCAGCTATGTCTGGATAATAAGCTTGGCAGAGATAATACCATATCTTTTTAGATTTGCTGAGCAGGACAATATGTGCCACACTGAAAGGTGCTTGTGTAGCATGCACTAATCGTGTTAGTGCAGTTTTAGCTTAAAGTTCTCATTGACTATGATAGGCTGAGTTCACATCTTACATTTCATTGAGTAGGTTGGATAGGAAACAAAGGCACTTCATACAGGTCCTGACCACCAGGACCACCATCACTCCGTTACCAAGCATTGAGCTGTCCAAATAAAATCTTTATGGAGCAATTTCTCTAGAAGCTAAGGATTGACTTGTTTTCTAAAAATGGCAAACATAGGATTAATCTGATTTCTGATTATCTTGGATACCATATTATCTTTTCATACTATATGAAGAGTAACGCACAGAGATAGCAAGTTCTAGGCACAATAAAGTTGCTTAGGAAAAAAGATGAACAAATGCAAATGGCATGCGCGTGTGTGTGTGTACCTTGACTATATCACAGGTCATGTTCACTAGAAATCAGACTCTGAGATAGTACCTGTGAGAGTGAAAATCGTGACTGAGCAGAGGGAAAATTTGGACTGCTGTGAAGTCACAAATGCCTTAGCCAATCCCATAGGGAACTTTGGAGCTGGGATTGCCTTGCAGAAATGCAAGGTTGTTTGCCAAGTCTTTGTGTCTCCTACCTTTACTTACTACACAACTTGCATGGTAGAATAGAATATTAAAATGAGTATATTATAGTACATATAATTGATAATATATTATTTATACATACAAAGTGCATGTGTGTGTTAAAGCATCTAGAACTCTTGAATCAACCAAGAACAAGGAAGCAAAACTTTGAGAATTACAGTAAAAGGAAGAACTGCAAAGAAGACAGGTCAATAATCTGTATTTCCACTGAAATACATGCCACCTTTGGTTTAAGATAAGAAATCAAAACTAAGGAGACATTGGAATATACTCATGCGTACATCATGTGTATATAGTCATTCTATTTATGGCAAGGGTGTCACTTTAATGCACAAAGGAAGCCATGATCTCTTCGTTAAATGGTGCTGAGACATAGATACTGTCTGGGGAGGAGGATAAATGAATACTGACTGATGTCACTTCTACTCCACAAAGAAATAATCAATTTCATATGGATAAAAAATCTAAACAGGAAAGGTAAATCTTTTAGAGGAAAATGCTGAAAAATATTCTATGTTTTCATGAGGTTTTGGTAGACAAAGATTTCTTAAAATGACAGAAAATTCAACCATAAAAAATTAATTGGGGCACCTGGGTGGCTCAGTTGTTTACATGTCTGTCTTTGGCTCAGGTCATGATCTCAGGGTCCTGGGATCGAGCCCTGGGTGGGGCTCCCTGCTCAGTGGGTGTGTGCTTGTCCCTCTCCCTCTGCCCCTCCCTCCCCTCTCAGCTCATGCTCTCTTTTTCCCCTCTCAAATAAATAAAATCTTTGAAAAAAAAATTAAAATTAATTGGACTATAAGTTTAAGAAATTCTGTCTATTCAAAAAAAAACATTAAGGTATTGAGAAGGCAAATCAAAATTTCAGAGATCATAATGGCAATGTTCCAACAGTGGAATTGTGCCAGAATACAGAAAAAATTTCTACAAATAAGAAAATGGCAGACAACGCATGGAAAAGAGACAGAAGTCTTGAATTTTACACAGGATGGTTTCTGGTGGCCACTTACATGTGAAAAAGATGTTTAACTTCTCTATTCATCAAATGACTAAGTTACAGCCATAATATAATGCCGTCACACATCAATCAGAACATCTAAAATTAAAAAGACAGGTAATATAGGGATGCCTGGGTGGCTCAGTTGGTTAAGTGTCTGACTCTTGATTTCTGCTCCGGTCATGATCTCAGGGTCATGATCTCAAGGTCATGAGATGGAGCCCCATGTCAGGCTCTGCAACTCAGCTTGGAGTCTTCTTGTCCCTCTCTCCTCTGCTCCTCCCTGCCTCGCTCTTTTTTTTTTTTTTTTAAGATTTATTTATTTATTTGATAGAGAGACATCCAGCAAGAGAGGGAACACAAGCAGGGGGAGTGGGAGAGGAAGAAGCAGGCTCCCAGCGGAGGAGCCCGATGTGGGGCTCGATCCCAGGACCCTGGGATCACATCCTGAGCTTAAGGCAGACGCTTAACGACTGAGCAACCCAGGTGCGTCCCCTCTCGCTCTTTCTATCTCTCTAAAATAAATAAAACCTTTTAAAAAGTTACTAAAAAAAAAAAAAGACAGGTAATATTAAGTTTTGACAAAAAAATGCAGCAGCTGAAACTCTCATTCACCACTTGTAAAATGAAATTTGGTATGTCCTGTTGGGAAAATTCTTGGGATTATCTACTGTACCTAAACATAAAACATATCCTGTGATCAGTTAATTATAATCTTATGTATATATTAATGTGAATATGTAATCACCAAAAGACATATATGAGTATATTTACTTTTTATTAAAAATAGCTCTGGGCCCCTGGGTGGCTCAGTTGGTTAAGCACCAGACTCTTGATTTTGGCTCAGGTTATGATCTCAGGTCATGAGATCAAGCCCCTCTGAGGCTCCACGCTGAGATTCTTTCCCCCTTCTTCTCCCTCCCCCTCCGCTTCTCCCCCTGCTCAAGTTCACTCTCTCTCTCTCTTTCTCAAATAAATAAATAAATAAATAAATCTTAAAAAAAAAAAAGCTCCAACTGAAAAAAAATGTCCATCAACTGTACAATGGATAAATAAATTGTAGTTTGTTTACATTATGAAATTCTCTGTGGCAATAAATATCAATGAGCAATTGCTCTGTTTCAATACAGATGAAAGAGCATACTTTGAGAATGAAACCAAACACAAAAGAACATGCACACTGTGATTCTGCTAATATGAATTTCAAAAATAAGCAAATCTAAACTATGAAGTTAAATATCAATATAATGGTTCTCTGGGTTGAGAGGGGGAGGATATTGTGACCAGGGAGGGCATGATAAGTGTTTATGGTGTCAGTGATCTCTCATTTTCCTAATCTGGGTGGGTACTGATTATATGAGATGTTAATGTCATGAAAATTTATTGTTATATATTTATGTTTTTTTTTCTGTATTCCTGACAAACTTGAATAAAATTTTTACTAAAAAATGTGAGAAATATAAGAGCAATAGCAATGAAATAATTCACATTATGAAGTCTTGAAATAATTATGCTTGATCTCATAAAGATAAGGTTGCAGTTACAGAACAAATCATAGCTGTGCTTAGGACTCAAGCATTATTGGGCTAAGGTGAGAATAATAAGAATTTGGGTATAAATTTCATTACTCTGTTAATTCAAAAGAGGAGAGATTTTTTATTTCAAAATTTAATCTTTTTGTTTGGTGTGTGTGTGTGTGTGTGTGTGTGTGTGTTTAGATTGTAATTTGCATCAGAGGAGTTTATATTCTAACTTGAAACTTCTAAATTGAAATTGTACTATTAGAAGATATATTTTATACATCATATACATATATGTATAAGTGTAAAACCAGGGCTATGAGCTATGCGCCTGGACATATTTGCAGAGGACAATATTATAGGGAGTGAAAATCCAGTCTTAGGTACAGAGGCGCTTTGGAATTAATTCAATTAATGAACTATTTAGATCTATTTTAGATTTTCTGGAAGCAAATTGACAGTTTTCCAACATCACTCTCCCACCTTCCAAAGAAACATTGGTTGATAGTTGGTGTGTGATCTTATGAAGGTGGGAACATATATCATAAAGGTTGCTCATCTCTTCTCACAAATGGGATGGCTGTAGACCTGTTAGCTATATGCTGAATGGTTAAGGATGGAGGGTTAATAAAATAAAGTTCTAGGACTATCATAGAAGCAAACTTCTTCCCAATATTTATTTATATTTTTAAACAGGTGTTTAATATTAGTAAAGCTCATAATCATGCCAAGGGTGAAAGGAATAATTTATTTGGATTTTTTTGTTGTCACTGTTGATATGAATGAATATGTTTCTGACCCCAGAAATGGGTAGATTTCTTAAAACAAAAATAGAAAGCCATATAATAAAGATTTTTAATTGCTCTATATTAAAATTAAGAGGTTATATCCATAAAAATGGATCATAGAAAAGTGAAAAACAAGAAAAATTGAGAAAACGTTCGTAACTAAGGATTGGTATCTTGATTACACAAAGAGCTCAAAATTCTGTAAGAAAATCAAGCCCACGTCAAGAAATTTGCAAAGGAAATTGATAGTCATTCCAAAGAAGAGGAAAGATGAATGGCCAATGAAATAGTAAAAGATGTCTAAGCATTATTTTAGTAATACAGAACTGCAAATTAAGATACAGTATGAAAACTTAAGTCGAACAACACTTTTTCCCAACTTCCAATAGTATGGAGCAAAGCAAATTAGTAAATGTTACTATGGTGAGACTATTCATTGATGAAACCATTTGGGAAACCATGTGGAATTATGCATTTGAAAATGTTCATTCCACAAATCCACCAAACTTATTCCTAGGTATTCACTATATGGATTCTTATGTATGTGCAACATAAGGAAAAGAATGTCTATATGACTATAGTTAGTACCAACAACCCAGGACACAATTCGCATGCCAGTCAAGACCAGATAAGATAAATTATAGTATACCGGTTATAAGGAATAATATACTTCAGTAAGAATGCATACACTATTACTTATTGCAACACTTGAAATAATGTTGCATATGTAATTTTGATCACATCAAAAATAAAAAGAAAAAGGCTAGGAATACATTTAATATGTTCAGATGGAGAAAACATTAAAAAGAACTCTTGGTCAAAATGGAAAATTCTATTTCCATTCTATAAATGGAAAGATAAACCATCTTCTTGGGTAAGAAGACAGCATGAATAGGCTTTCAATTTTACTTATGTTAATTCATAATTTTAATATTAATATAATAATGCCACATTTAATAATAATTAAGCTTATATATTCACAGTGTTTTAGGTGTACTTTTATGATCTTGACATATATTAACATGTGTTGTATTCCTCCAAATAATCCCAAGAGATAAGTAGTGTTGTTGATATCACTATTTATAGATACGCAAAAGGATAACCCATAATCTGTGTCCTTAACCACAACAATGTGCTAAATCAGTGATTAAAAAGAAATAAGCTTCATGGTTATTTTTTCCTTGAGATAAATAGTTTCTAATCTATAAATTATAAAATAAAGAATTAAGAATATACAGAAAAGTTTTGAAAAAGAAAAGTAAAGGGGGTGGATAGCCTTTCCTAAACATTTCGTAGTTCTTTAATAATTAAAATTTGAATTTGGCACATAAACAGGAAAAAAATTGAACAGAATAGAAAGTCCAGAAATGGACTGAATTATACCTAGTGTTTTGTTGCACAGTAAAGGTCTGTATCAAGTCTATAAGGTAAAATAAGACTTTCTGAATAACTGGTATTTGGACATAAGGAAAAGATAAATTTTATTTCATACTTCACCACATTGTACATCAGAATAAATTTCAAATAGATAAAAACATAAAAATATGAAATAATTTAAGTACCAGAGGTAAATACAGGTACATATTTTAGGAGGAAAAACCAAAAAAAATCTGGGACAGGATAAATATTTTTAAAGTACAACACAAAATCTGGAGGTCAGAAATTAAAGATTGATAAAGGTTGCTACATTTAAAATCTAGAAGGCAAAATACTATAAGCAAATGAAAAGATAATAATATAGGGAAAATGTACTGACAGCTCATCATAGACAAAAGAGCTAATGTCTTAATATACATAGGACTCCAAAAAATTAATAAGATAAACTCAAAATTCAATAGAAAAAAAGAGGACAAACATGGATATTAAGGGACATTACACAGAAAAATAAAGATCGGGGCACCTGGGTGGTTCAGTCAGTTAAGCGTCTGCCTTCAGCTGAGATCATGATCTCAGGGTCTTAGGATCCAGCCCCATGTTGGGCTCTCTTCTTCAGCGGGGAGTTTGCTTCTCCTTCTCCCTCTGCCCCTCCTCACTGCTTGTGCTCTCTCTCTCTCAAGTAAATAAATGAAATCTTAAAAAAGAAAAAGAAAGATAAATGGTTTAAGACATAAAATATACTCTCCTTCACTCATAATCAGAGAATTGCAAATTAAGTTATTTTGAGATGCCATTTTTTGTTTAAGACATTGGAAGAAATACAGACTGTGACAGTATACTTACTGGCAAGATTGCAGGGATAATCTTCATTAATTTTGGGGGTGAATGTGCTACAATTCCTGTGCAGCATATTTTGGAAAAATATATCAAAATTATAAAGGCATTATTTATCCACTCAACCCAATAATCTGACTTCTGGGAATTTATTGTCTGTATATATCTGCAAGTTTATAAAATAACACTCAAGACTATTTGTTGCAGAATTATTTATAATAAATAATAAACAGAATATTGGAAATAACAGTTCATCATTTTTTCATTTCCATCAATTCCACCAATAGGGCATAATTTCTTTAAAATATTTATCTTCTATAAAATGAAATACTATAAAGCTCCCTACATACTGACATGGGAAGATTCTTTAGGATAACACTGGAGATATACATAAGAAATTGGTAAAATGTTTACAGTTGTGCCAATGAGATTAAAACAACTTATTTTTGAATCATGTAAGATATGTTCTCCTTGAATAGTAACTATAAACAAAAGTAATGTTAAATAAGGTTTTTATTTTAATGAAAACATTTAATTGAAGTTGGGTTGCTACCATGGAATTTCTACTATACTAATATTTGCAGTTTCAGGATTTTATGTTAGTATGTCCAAAATGACCACAATTTTATTTTATTTTTAAGCAAATAAATTAGTGCTCAGATTCTTTATTACCTGATAATGTATAGAAATGTTGGTTTATATTCATGGTTTATACACATATAAAATTGGCTATAATGTTTCATCAGATTTCTTAGTTCTAATCCAAATCTTATTAAGATTTAAAAAATAATAAAATTTAGCAATGAGCTGAGTGGCAATCTATTCCAAGAGCAGGTGGGAAAAAGTGGTTAGAAATAAGTATCCCTGAATTGGAACAATTATCTAGATATCAACTAAGTCATTTCTTAGGCATAAAACAATTATAGAGACTAATTGTTCTTTTAAGTCAGTGGCAGGCATTGGAGTGTTTTGCTGCTTTGATTGGCTAAGGTAATTTTGCTGAGTTATTTTACCTAAATCTTGAAGATAAGCTCCATTTTATTTCAGAATTGAGAAAGATTTAGTATTGATCACATCATTTACTGTAATGCAGTACAGCAATTTTCTTCTTTGGCATAACCGTGTAAGACAAATATTTTCTTGTGTTATGGTTAACATTTGATTATAAACAGATTATTCACATTTCTTACATTACATGTAATACTGACTTAACTGAAAGATGGAAAATAGGTATTTTTATGTTTTCATGTTTTTCATAACATAGTGTACGTTGTTTTATTTGGGATTTATTTTGGTTGAAAATGATGCCCTCTAATTTTCCAGGTGTTTTTGCCAACATCATTCAGGTGCATTTCTGTAAGAACTTAAATTAGCAATGGCTAATGTCCAAGGATCTCTGTTCCTACCAGAATTTTGAAAAGAAAAGTATTAGATCCTGCCTAAAGTTGAAGAAATTTGATGCAGTTATTTCAATAATGATGTCCAAACAAGACTTTGGCTTGATAGTCACATTTTATACCTAAACATGAACCTGGTATCTTCTTATTTTTTGATAAAATGTAATGCAAAAGTTTGTTCTTTAAGTTACAGTTGTGAAAGGGGATGCATTTAGTCTGTCTTTTTACAGTCACAGTTGCAGTGTTGAGAGCAGTCAGTGCCTATTTTTTGGTAATCGCATCGTTCTTTCTTTCTTGCTGTACAGATCCAAATAGTAATCACTTTGAAATTCTAGAATAAAATGCTGATAGATACGGGGCCTGGCCATCAACCTGAAAAATCATCTGCCTCTTAGCATTTGCCGCTTAATTAAAGTAGCATCTGAAATAATGGAAGGAGGGTGCTGAATATACTCGAGGAAACAAAGGCTGCAGAGAATCCTTGGCGCCTGTGGTTAGACAAGCACTATTATTTATTAATTTATGGATCACAGTGCCCATGTATCAGAGTACTTTATGACAATAGAATCAACAATATAGCCTTGAAAACAATAAAAATCCGAGAAGGTATGCCCTCCTTAAACAAAGAATAGCAGTAATGCCCTTTTGATTTGATAAGAAGAAAACTCTAGAAGCTCTGAGCTTCTTGACAAATACCACATCCAGAATTTTAATTCTCGGGGAAATTAAATTGCCTTAGATGACCTTCAATCAATTTTAAAAGAGGAAAAATTGCAGTGCTTTAAGCCACAGTCCATTTTGGATTAGAACAGTTTATTCTAAGCCTTAATGGTTATATTTCCTACATCAGTTTTATAAATATGTCTGAAATTTCTGTCAGCTTTCTGTAAATGTACCCATTGTTTTTGTCCACATTAAATAAATAAAATTCATCTATTTTTTTCAACTCAGAGTAAATTTTATTATCTTTAAATATGAGGTAAATAGAATCTTTGGGGTTATCTTTTAAAACATGCTGGATATATTTAGAGCCTAGGGAAAAATGAAAAAGGAAGGAAAGTTACTCTATTCCAAAATCTTAATGAAATCAGTGAAAAATAAATGCATTTAATATGAGGATTATTTGACTCTTTGAGTAGCTGTAGCTGAAGACATTCGGTTCTTGTGATCTATTGGGGGATATAATGATTGTTGTCTCCCCAAAGGCTATTTATGATGTTGTGATATATCTTTATTCCTATGGCCTCTAAAAGTGCAATCTAGAAAATAAATTATTTAATAACTCAAAGGAAAAAGAAAAAAACAGCTATGTTGACTGCCACTGGAAATAAGGTACTATATCACAGAATAGATTAAAATGAAATGTTTTTTCAAATTTTATTTCGGTGTTCCCATAGTGAAATTATTAAGATTGGGATGAAAACAATCCTTACACATCAAAAGCTAGAGAGGAGCCAATGTCAAGAAGAATGTGGAGATGTGGGAAATTTAAAAGCAAAAGAATCTAGAATTGGATATATTGAAATACCAATACCTGAAAAATATTGATGTTAATTAATAAAGATACTTTTTAGAAAGTTGGTTCAAGACGTTTTTTGAGGCATCTTCTTTTTGAAAAAGCTTGCATAATGAAAATAAGTCATCTTCTTAAGCATTGAAGTCAAAGCTTTTCTTCAAATGGATAGACAAACTACATACCCATGTCTAACTTTCTGATTTCTGCACCTTGTAAAATGATATTTTATGGACAATTGGGGGTAGAAATTGAAAATTTTGTAAAAGAATACCATGTAAATTGTTTTTATTTTTAATTTCATTATCAGCTTCTTTATTTTAGTCTGATTTTTAAATTGAGTTAGAAAATAAAAACACAATTTGTGTTTTAATTTTACTTTAAAGTTGGTTATAATTAAAATCCTCCTCCAGAAATTAATACAATTTCATTTGTCAAATATATATTGTTTTTCTCCAGGTTTAAGGCACACTGCTAGAACCTGGGGGAAAGGGGAATATCAGCCAGATTTGTCATTGACCTTTACCCTGGAGCTCATTAGAAATATCAGCCAGATTTGTCATTGACCTTTACCCTGGAGCTCATTAGAAAGGTAAAATAATAGTTATAAAATGATGTAATAAGCAAAACCTTAGTCTGTCTGCTTACATTGGCATAATCCATAGTGATAATTGGACAGTCTTTACTTCTGGATAATAATACTTATCTATACAGGAGGAAGTTCTCATAGCAAGAAGATAAATCATGTGTAAACAAGTCCTCTGAATGGATTGGAAAGCAGACCTCTAAGGCATGCCTGTTTGAAATAGAAAATATCAATTGTAGCTGAGACTGAAGAAGTAAAAAAGAATATCTTTCTGAATTAAAAGTTAAACAAAAAATTTAAGGTCAAATTCAGAGAAGTAGAAAGGCAATATATATTCAATTAAATACCTGAAATATTCTTGGAGAATGTTGTGCAGGTGCAAGATCAAGGAATGTCCTGGGAATCAGCAGGCTAGACTTTGTATGAATTATGCACTTGCTATGTGTGTAACCCTGAGCAAGCCTCTTAGATGTCTGGTGATCAGTTGCCTTAACTGTAAAATCATAGTTTTGCAGTAAATGACCTCTCAAAATCCACTTTTACTCTGAAAAAAAATCTGTTATTATGACCACGATAACCCCCCTCTTCAGAAAAATTAATTTAAATAATTTCACTCTTCAGTAAAAGAATTTAAGGAATAAAAGGCAATTTACAAGTAACTTATAATCAAATTATTTCAATGCAGGATTATTTGTAGTAGTTGATAATAAGAAATAAAATACATACATAGTGGTAGGATATTGAATTAATAAATTCTGAACCATCTATATCATAGGAATAATGTGCAGGTATTTAAATTATGTTTCAATAATATTTAGATATAAGGTAAATATCCATGATATAATCTTTGATCAAGTATATATTTATCTTATAATTTTTGTTAAAACTATGTGATCTTAATTAAATAGCTATCGATATATACATATAATGGTAGCTAGATATATGTACACATAGATGTGTATTTGTGTCAGTACAAATATACATAGCTAAACATATACATATCTTCCCACCAGTAAATCTGAGATCAAAACATAAAAAATGTTTATCACTAAATAAACCATAGGTACATAGTCTTCATTGCAGTTTTTTGTATTTTTCATTTTTCTACAATAAGTATATACTTCTCTTATTTTTATTTATTTTTTTTAAAGATTTATTTGTTTATTTTGAGAGTGAGAGTGTATGTGAGTGGGAGGAAGGGCAGAGGGAGAGAGAGAATCTCAAGCAGACTCTGCGCTGTGTGCAAAGGCGGACCCAGGGCTGGATCCCATGACCCTGAGATCATGACCCGAACCAAAATCAAGAGTCAGATGCTTAACCAACTAAGCTACCCAGGCACCCATACTTCTATTATTTTTAGATAGAACTCATGATTATTTAATATTTTAGTCAATATTTAATGTTTTGAATATTTGCTCTATACAGATATTATGCTAGGGGTTTTATATCACTTTTTCACATCTAACTCTGTGAAATAGAAATTATTTTTTATCACACTTTACAGGAAAGTAAAGTGAGGCTTAAGGAGATTGCTCAAATTTGCATGGAATAATATCCATCCTTTTAGAATGTTGGGTGAAGTTTTGGGACACCTAGGTGGCTCACTCGGTTAAGTGTCTGCCTTCCGCTCAGGTCATGATCCTAGGCTGCTGGGATCGAGTCCCACATCAGGCTCCTTTCTCAGCAGGGAGCTGGCTTCTCCCTTTGCCTGCTGCTCCCCCTGCTTGTGCGTGCAGTCTCTCTCTCTCTGTCTCTAACATACATAAATAAAATCTTAAGAAAAATAAATAAAATAGAATGTTGGGTGAAGTTTCAATGAAAAGTATATCATATATAACAAAAATTGGAGTAAAATTATATGTAAAATATTATCAAGGCATCAAGTTTTTTGTTGTGACAAGAACAAACTTTTTATGAATCAGCTGCAAGATAGTCTAAAAAATAATTGGTTATCAATATAGGATAGAGAACATTAGAGGGAAAATGATCATTTGTAAAAGAAAGAATAGCAGCTGAGGTTCAGTTTTTCTGTTAATGTGTATGATCGATGAGTTAATTCCTCAGACTAATGAACCAAGTCTTTCTTTTGGCCAGAACTAATGAACTAGGATGTTTTGCAGACTCAATATTGTAAGGTAACCACTCCTCTGAAATAGACATGGTCTTGATGACAGTGATCATGTTAAATAATGATCATGGTGAAACTTTACCTGAAGTCATTCATTTGTTTTCCCCTTAAAGGTGTTTGAAAGATCATGGAGGAAGGGGTAAATGAACTATAACTAGGAGACACTAGGGAATTACCTAGTTTTGAAAATATAAGAGATTTATTTATCATTGGGGAGGATCAAAAAACCAGGAACGCAACTTGACAATATTATTTATATAATTTGACTATACATTCATTGGCTTTTGTCCAATCTTTACTTATATCATCTCAAGTACATACAGTAATCCAATGATGGTAATATCATATGGGATGCTCTTTTGTATAAAGAAGAAAGTAGAAGGATGGAGTAATACTGAATGATAAGGAAGTCCCTGACAAATATGGAATAGGAAGGGGCATCAAGACATCTGATGAATGAGACATTATATTGATACTTAAACATGAGTCACAAACTTTTCTTAGCACTCTCAGGGAATATTTCAACATCAAAGATGCCTGGACGATGGATACCCCTTTTGTTAGCATTGTGCTCCATTATCCATGCATAATCCGTCAACTATAGAATTTATAAAAATGGGAATAGCAAAAGAGGATGAACAATGTCATTACACTATAAAATATTTCTTGGCTATTGGTTATCTATACTGTGCAAGGTTTCCAGAAAAATGGTGCCTACTTTGAATTGTGCCTGAGACTCATGTCAAATTACAAAAAACCTCCTATGTATTTGAATGTGGAACGATATGGCAGCTGGTCAAAAAAAGAAAAAAATCAAATAGAATTTAGTACATACAGTACAGCTAATGAAGTATATAGAGCAAACATTTTTCAGTTTTGCTTTTCAACATCTGCAAATATCACTCCTCCAGCTAAAATGATGACAAATTACTTAACAAACATACAGAACTTGCTACGTGCCAGGCATTCTTAATTTTCATAAACAATAATTCATGTAATCTTCATAAAAATCCTTATGTTAACACAATTATTATTCCCATTTTACAGATGAGAAAATAAGAAACAAACAGAGGTTTAGAAATTTGCCAAGTTACACAGCTGGACATGACTGATCTGGGTTACAAACCACGTAGTCCAGCTTCAAAGTCTTTGCTTTTAACCACAAGCCTTGTCTGTGTCTCCACGTGCTTAATGACATCTTGATTGTTGATTGGACTCCTGGCAGAATCACCTGGGTTTCAACTCCAGTTCTACCATTTGCAAGCAAATACTGGCTTGGTCACTTTAGCTTTTATTAGTCCTAGTTTTTGTATGTATGAAATGGAGGTCATAGCAGTGATACACTTCACTTGTTATGGGGAAAAATGGGATAATATAGGAATGCCGTTTTCTTTCTCTTCCCCTTTTTCCAGTGTTGGATAAACTAGAAGAAAGGGAAATGGAGTTATGTTTCTTGGAAAAATACATCTTGTCATCTAGATCTTTTCTGTTCCATGTCTACACCTGCCAATTGCTTTTTTCATTTAGATTATCAGATATTTTCCTTAATTGTATACTTGTCAATATTATGAGCTTTTGAATTTTTCAGAGTTGACAGAATAGCATTGTTCTAGTTACTGTGACATGGAGTCACTATAATAAATAAACATTTGTGCAGAAAACCATTACTCTGGGATCATGACATAAGAAGGATGTGACCGGTAGGATTTGAGGTGACTTATACAGATGTTCAAACTCTGGCACCTGATTCCTACCTGCCTAGTACTGGTGTTTTAGGGGGTTTTTTTGGATATCCTCCTAGAAGAGCTCAGGAGGTGCAGTCTACATTTTTTCAATGTGCAGTCTCCCCTGCATATATGCACAAGAGAATTACTCACGTGATCAAGGCACTAATTTTCCCACCCCTCCCAGATCTGTCAGGAAGCCTTCCACTGAGCCATTCTGGACAAATAAGGGGAGAGCATCTTTGACTTTCTACATCCTTGCCAATTGCCTTTTGCTTTCAAGTTTCATCTCAAGACTTCTTTATTTTCTTAATAATCAATGAATTCTCTTTCATAACTCAGGGAAGTCTAGGGACTGCTGTCTTAGTCTCGTCTTTTATCTATCTTATATTGGCTTTCTGACCAATTCTCACTTAATTGATTATATATTCTCTACTGTTGATTTAACATTGTGGCTTTTCTTTTAATAAACTAGTTCCTTCAAATGTTTGTTTTAATGAAAATATGTTGTACTAACTTATCTCAATTGTAACCTGAAATTTTAATAATTTATCTCATTCTTACATGAAAGATAGTCTTCTTTATGTGTTCTCCCTCCAACTTGTTATGTTTCCTATCACTATTCATCTATTTTATTGATGCATTTTCTTCATTATTTCTTAAAAGGAATGCATTCTTATTCTGTAACTGATGACATATTTGGGAAATTTATGCTGTTGTTTGCTTTATTGACTTGTGTATTTCTTCTTTCATGCTCAATTGGGTAGTTTTAAAAAATTATATTCTTGCATTCCCCAATTCTATAGTATAATATCCTGTTTCAAGAAACACTAAGTCAGCTGATTTATGTATTTCATAAGGCCTGTCCTTTTCCCAGTTACTCTCTCCTTTTCAGGTAAACCACATTAGTACACAGATTGCTTGAATACTCTGTATACTTGCATTTCCTCTTTGTCACTCTCATTTATAACAATATCATGTATATTTTTTCATATATATATATACTTCAAATAATCTCATAATTTATATTTGATTACTACTGTGGTTCTGAAAATTAATAGCTTGAAGTGGTAAATTTCTCCCTCATTTTTTAGGCATGCTTAACTTACATTTATTTTTTACTTTGAATTTTCTGGCATTTTTTTACTACCTTCCATATGAAATGTTGACATATAGAATTTCAAAAGGCAAAAATAAAAAATAACGTGATGTCAGATAGAATGCATTTGGCAATTGGCACCTGACATCTGACTCTCCAGCTGGCTAGATGTGTACACTCATTCTGGCCATTCATTAGCTATACACTTTATATGGGTTTTTTTTTTTTTTTTTTTGGATCTTACATGTTTTTGAGGTTCTACTTGAAATTACTAAATAGGCAAAGTTGATTCAAACATCAGAATTATTTGGAGACTCTGTCCAGCTTTCTGTTACTCAACTGTGTAGTCATTGTCTTCTACTTACATATGAAGAAAAGGTCTTTGCCTGTAATCACTAAAGATTTTATTCATTATGCACCTTCTTGGTGCACATGTTATCAAGTGTCTCTCAGGAGAAGGACAAATATGTGTTGTTTGCCTATCAGTGATTTAACCACAATTCTGTAATTAGTAATGTTTTACATTGGTATTAATATGTGAATGCCCTATCTTTTAGAAAATATAGCATTGGGAAAAATAGTGGTTCAAAATTTAAATATTTTGTTTTACTCTTACATTATATGACTTTCTCTGTGGAGACTTCATCATTTATTCATTAAAGGAGGTAGCACAGCTGTAAAAATAGTCCCCCTGGGAGCACTGTGAAGTTTTGTTGAAATGGAGGAAATAAGTATGTTTAATTAATCAATGAATATATGACCATTCATTTTCTGTAAAAAAAAAAAAAAATGATGTCTTGAGGGACAAAAACAAAAGACAACAACCAGCATAAAAACCTTTTGTGGATTTTTTGACTCTATTTACCTTACTGTAATGTAAATATTTTTTCTTAGACACTAAGATTGTATTAGTTACTGTGGCCCCTTAGATATGCTTTGTTCTTTTGATGAGTAGCTGCTTTGTATAAAATCCTTATTTTATTCTGCAACAAACAAAACCCAATCATACCTTGATTTCTGAAAAATGTATACTTTTTATTAACAGGCTTTAATTCTTTTTGCACCAGCACCTTTAAAAGACAGCTGGGTAGTTTTCAGGTAGTTTTTCCTTTCCACTCTTAAATTAAGAAGTAGTGTCTTCTTTAGAAGTCTATAGTAAATTTCATTCTTAACGTGTCTCTTCTCACCTATTCTGGAATTTGGAAGATATAATCACAAAAACAAACTGAGCATTAAATTGATCATGACAGTAAACATTTTGATCACTTGATTTATGTCAAGTCTCTAAGTACAGATGTTAACATATGTGATCAGAATAAAAAAGTATCTGTTCTTCTGGAACGGTTGTTTTTGAATATGGCCTTTTGCAGTTGTCTCAATCCTTAGTGACTTTCTTTTTCTTTAGTGATTAAAATAGAAAAGAATCTACTTACAATGCTATGTTTTTAATATGATGTTATTTGTGGAAGGATAATCTCAATTCATCATTTTATAATTCCTATTTTTTTAGTGTCTCTACATTGTTGTAAGAATGGTAGGAAATTCTGGAATAAGAAATTCCCTGAAAACACTAAACAGATTAGAAGAATATAAAATCTATAGAATTATAACTTGGAACATAAAGTGAGAAAGAAGGTGAAATAATAGAGTGATAAGCAAAGCACAGGCAAAGAAATACAATTGGAATTAATAAGTAATTTATAGGAAGAGTAGTAATTTCTGGATATAGCTTTTCATCATCATTAGGATGAATTAACTATTTGAAGCACATAAAAACATCTGAATAATTTTTTGAAGTTTATCGTATTAGAGAATGGGCAAACTATAGCCCATCATGAATTTCTGTACAGTCTGTAGGTTAAGAATGATATTTGAATTTTAGATAGCTTAAAAGAAGGTACCATAATACTTTTGTCACGTGTAAAAATTATATGAAATTTAAATCTGTTGGCCATATATGTTTGGGTTTATTTCTGAATTATTAATTCTATTCCGTTGGTCTGTATGTGTATGTTTCTACTACCGCCACCTGTTTTGAGGACTACAGCTTAATAGTAAGTTTTGAAATTGGGCACTAGAATCCTCCCAACATTTTTTTTCAATATTGTTTTGGCTCTCTGGGGCCCCTTGTGCTTCTGTATGAATGTAAGGATCAGCTTTTTCATTTCGGGTACACTTTGCTGGTGCGTGAGTGGTCAATAGGGACTCTATAAGGACAAAATTATGTGTTTTGATCTAAGTATTCCATTGCCACCTCTTCAACCCCCTCAACCACCTGGGTATAAATAGGAGCACTCACAAATTGCTTTTTCTGAACCAAATTTTATACCTCTAGTTGTTAAATATGCAATATCCAGCAATTCTGTTGAGCTTGTCTCCAGAAAGGCATATTTTTCTGCTACAAATACTTACCTAGAAAATCCAATGGAGTATGAAGTTCTTTTCTGAACAACAGTGTTCAGAAGATTATCTTTCTCTCCTGTATAAGGTGTTCGTATAAAAGAACTTGAGAGTATCTGTCTCTTTCTGCTCATTGTCATGTATGGTACCTCTGAATGAGACGGGAGCTCATAATATGCAGGGGAGAGGAATAGGAATGTTTTTTCTTGCTTAAACAGTAATTCTCATAGCTGAGACAGTCTTTAGAATCTGATATCTTGTGTTTAAATACTGACAGTGTATATGACATAAAATGTTCCTTCTTTTGAGATAATTTGTTCATTTTTGTTTTAGGATGTGATAGACCACTTAAAGGGCTTCTGCCTTGATGATGCAATTGATGAAAAGTTTCCACACGTGGGCTGTGATTTCCATTTGCTTATCCTTTGCAATGTAGGTGACAATATTTTCTTTTTTTAAAAAAATTAAGATCATAGGAAGGTTGAGGATGGTATACCATGCATGCTTAGATTTTGTTGTTTCTTGAGGACTGAAAGCAACAAATGAAATATGGCTATTCCTATTTAACTTATTATTAGACATTATAGGAATGTTATAATAGTTGAATAAAACATGGATTAATTTAATTTATATGGATTATTTATGTGTAAGGAAATTACCTAGTATTATGATTATGTAGAATAATCAATTTATTAGCTATATTTTTACGTTGAATTATAACATTTTAGTCTGTTGAAAAATAAACTTACAAATCATTAAAAAAAGACATCAATGAGCTTTAGAAATCTCTTTATCCTGAGGAAAGGATGAGAAAATGGTAAGATTATTTTTTTTATTTCATTCTGAGTAATAAGCACTTTAAGAAAAGCTGAAATGAGGATAGGTAAGAAGAAAGACAGAGGTTGGCTTACATTACTGAGAAAAAGATCTGATTTAAAAGTATAAGTCAGAGAGGGGCACCTGGGTGGCTCAGTCATTAAGTGTCGGCTTTCGGCTCAGGGCATGATCGCGGCTTTCTGGGATTGAGCCCCACATCAGGGAGCCCCGCTGGGAGCCTGCTTCTTCCTCTCCCACTTCCCCTGTTTATATTCCCTCTCTCACTGGCTGTCTCTCTCTCTGTCAAATAAATAAATAAAATCTTTTTTAAAAAAAAGTATAAGTCAGAGAAATCACAAACTGATGGTTTAGAGGATTATTCTTATTTTTCTTATTGACAAAGAGAAGAGGTGTAATCAAAGAGTCATCATATTCAAACAATTAGATAAAATTTTTCTATCATTCAAAATACCTATTTTTATCTGTAGCTCAAATTATAAGTAATTTTCTTCTTAAATTATATTGAAAAAAGATTTTATTCAGCTGTTACAAGTTTGCCTTATTCCATTATAATTTAAAATATTTCAATTCATCCTTATAGTGATTGCTAATAATTGAAATGTGCAATACTAGCTTTTGGTCTAAAAATGATGTCAAGCATATGGCCTCCCATTCCTTGGGTAAACATAATTAAAAAATAGAAAAAATGTATGTATGAAATTCTCATCCCTTTAAAGTGCCCCTGCCCACATTGATGTTGTCTCTTGTATGTGTTCCTTTTAAACAGGACATTTTATTATATTTTGCAATGAAGGGAAGAGTTGGCAAACAAATTATGACTAAGGATTAATCCTAAATTTTACTCCATCTTTTTGTTCGCAATACAATTGTTTGGAGAATATATAATGATTTTATTTCTCACACACACACCCCGAGCTGAGAAAGGAGAGAGGCACTTGAAAAAGGGCCATATATAGAGAGAGTTATCAGTGACTACTGCTCACCAGGGAGTAGGTGAATCTGAAGACAAAAAAAAACTAAGATTGCCCTTAACTCACAGCCAGATGTGCATTCATGCATTTGTATTTGTAACATTATATCCATCTGATAATCCCAAAAATTTGTTTAGTTAACTTTGACTAACTATATAATTGTCAATATAGTTACAACTCCAGATGGAAAAAAAAAAAAAGGAAGGTAATGAAGGACATTTGGTCCTAGTTTTAATAATCACAAGCTTGCTTGTCATGGGACATGTAGAGATAAAAATTTAGGAGGTGAAATTGTACCCAATAAGCCTATATGTCTGAGTCTGTAAATCTTACTAGCAAAAACTCTTACCAACATTCATCTTCTTCAGTTGATCTGCTGTTTGACTCATTAAAAATTGAAGTAGTACCTAAGTAAATTTGCATTTATAATTTTCTAGGAATGTGAAATGCAGTTAACCAAATAGTTAGGAATTAATCTATAAGGAGCTGTTATTCTTTAGTGGTATCAGAGAGGTATTCTCAAGGTATTCTCAGAATAATTGAGGAACCATGTCGTATACCCATCCTTTGAATTTCATTCAGTCATATCACTTTCTCTATATATGAGTATTTAATGTATCAAAGTGCAGTTTAAGAAAACTTTTATCACCTAGAAAAAAATCTCTCCTATCAGAGAAATTTAGGTTGTTTTAAAAAATTGTGCTGATATTTTTTCATTGACCAAAGGGAGTCTTCCTCTGTGGCATTTAAATGGCATCTGTCTCGTTTGTGCATGCTTGTCCATTCCCTAGGGTACATCTATTTCTTGCAGTCATTCTATGAACTTCAGGTTGCTCTGCCAAATTAGGTTTCATGAAAACTATGATGTTTGGTAGGACTTGCATATAATCTATACACTAATTTAGGATTAATTTATATCTCCCTATTATTTATAATTCTCTATCCTTGAATATATGTTTCCATTTTCAGTGTCTTCTTTTACATCTTTCTTGAAAGTTTCATAATTTTCTCAATAAATATTTTGTGTGTGTGTGTGTGTGTGTATAGGTACCTTTTAATTTGTATTTCTATTTTATATGGAATTTAAAATATTATCTTTGCTACTTTATGTTTCTAATATATATAATGCTATTGAATTCTGTGTAGAAATCATATTTAATTGCTTGAATTTTTTTGGATTTGGTTTATTTAGTTACTTGATCACTGAATAATGAAAATTAGATATTTTTTCTTTCAACCTTTAAATATCCCTTTTGTTTATCCTATATTATTTTACTACCCATGATTCTTATAAATACTGAATCAAAGTATTAGTAAATGTGAATTTCAGTCTTATTAATTTATTTAAAGGAACTCTGTTTGTCTTGTATTACATATGATGCTTGGATAGATTTTGGAAAACCACCACTATCTTTTTAAGGAAGTTCTCTTGTAGTGTTAATGTATTAATTCATATTGTCTTAACATAATATTTGGATTTAACAAATTTTTACATCCTTTGAAAGTTTATTACTACTTTAATTGATTAACATAATTACTCAAATTCAGATTTTTTATTTTAAATCATTTATGCAATCATATGATCATTTCCCACCCCCCCTTTTTCCCCCACTATCTTGTTCTCATTGATAACACTACCAGTTAACATGACTTTATATTAAACTTGAAATTATCTCCCATACATTCAAGAGCACTTTCTTAGGTTAAATATTTAGACTTTTTCATGTTCATCTCCAAATATATAAGTCAAAAGAAATAATGAGTGAAAAATCCTTTGTTGGTTCTTGTGTTTGTGGAGGTTCTGCCATTCTTTTCCAGTAAATTTGTTCAATAAAGATCCAGATAATGAATATTTTAAACTTGGAGGGTCATATGATCACTGATTCAACTATTCAAGTAGATTTTTGCAGTACAGGAGCAGTATATTATATTAACTGAATACAGCTATGTTCCAATAAAACCTTATAATGGAGACTGAAATAACCATTGACAGAATTGAAGGGAGAAATAGACCGTTCTACAATAGTGGTGGTAGATTTCCTTACTGCACTTTCAGTAATGAAGAGAACATCTTGACAGAACATCAAAAGGAAATAGGGGATTTGATCAATAGTGTAAACCAACTATATCTAACACTCCCCACAGCAACAGAAAAATATACATTCATCTCAGATGCACATGCCACATTTTCCAGGATAGACCATATGTTAGGCCATAAAATAATTTTAATGCATTATGAAAAATTGAAATAGTACAAAATATATTTTATGATTATAGTAGAATAAAAGTAAAAATCAAGAGCAGGGGAAAACTGGAAAATATGTGAAAATTAAATATAGACTTTTAACATAGTCTTAAAAGCAAGGGGTCAAGAAAAAAATCACTAGAGAAACTATAAAAAACTTTGAGATGAATAAAAATAAAAACATAAGATTCAAGAAAAGCAGTGCTTGGAGAGAAGTGTGTAGCTATAAATGCCTACTTAAAAATACAGGAAATATCTCAAATTAATAACCTAATTTTATATATCTTAAATAGTAAAATAATAGCAAACTAAACCCAAAGCAAGCAGAAGAAAGGAGATAATAGAGAATAGAAAAACTGTAGAAAGAGTTAATGAAACCAAATGTTGGTTTTTTGAAAGATAAACAAAATTAAGTCTTTAGTTAGACTGAAGGGAAAAAGAGAATGCACAATAACTAAAATAAAAAAATAAATTCATAGGCATTATTGCTGGCCTTACAAAAACTAAAAGGATTGTAAGATAATGCTATGATAAATTGTACGTCAAAAAAACTAGAATATCTAGATGAAACAGAAAAATTCCTCAAAACACACATATTACCAAATCTGACGCCAATAGAAAATCTAAACACATCTATGAGAAAGTAGAGTTGAAGAAATTAAAAATCTCCCAACAAGGAAAAGTCCAGGACCAAATGGCATCACTGAACCATGAATTCTACCAAACTATAAAGAAGAATTAAGGCCAATCCTACTCAAACACCTCCAAAAAAATATTGGAGGAGGAAACACTCCTAACACATTCTGAGGCCAGTAATACTCAGATACACTAGATGCCACAAGAAAAGTAAACAACAGTCAATATTTCTAATATAGATACACGGCCCTCAACAAAATAATAGTAAATCAAATTCAACAGGACATTAAAAGAATGATACATCTTGAACGAGTATGATTTATTCCACAAACATAAAGTTGATTTAACATGAGAAACCCAATCAGTGTAACACATCATGTTAATAGAACAAAGGGAAGAAAATCACATGATCATCTCAACAGATGGAGAAAAATGATTTGACAAAATCCAACACTTTCATTATAAAAAATATTCTCCAAACTAGGAGTAGAAGGAGCTTCCTTAACTTGATAAAGGGCATCATCAGAAACTCATGGCGAGCATCCCACTCAATTGTTTTTTTATATTTGTTTTGATTATTATGTGTTCATATTTTATCATAAGTTTTTATTAAAAATCCAGCTAGTTAACAGACTGTAATTTAGTTTTAGATGTACAGTATAGTAATTCAACCCTTCCGTGTAACAGTGATCCTCACAGTAAGTGCAACCCTTAATCTCTATTCCCTATTAACCCATCCTCCCACTCACCTCCCCTCTGATAACCATCAGTTAAAGAGCAAAGGGAAAAAAACAGGCAAACCAAGAAACAGTATGACCGTTTGATCATTTTCCATCCCTCCTTTTTCCCCCACTATCTAGTTCTCATTGATAACCACTTTCATCACTGCTATTCTATATTGTACTAGAAGTCCTAGCAAGAGCAAATAGTCAAGTAAAAGAAATAAAGAGGAAGGGGGTGCACTTTGAAAAGAGAGAAGTAAAGCTATTTTTATTCTCAGATGACATGATTCTATACAAGAAAATCCTGTTGAACCTCTCCTTCCTCCTCCAGTACACACCCAAACAACGCACAAACTACTTCAGCTGATAATCATATCATATTCAGCAAAGTTGCACAGTTAAACTTATTTTTTCTATGCACTATCAATGAAAATATAAAAAGGAAATAAAGATTAAAAATTCTACTTAAAATGGCATCCAAAGAATATAATGCTTAGGAATAAATTTAACTGAGGAGGTAAAATGCTTGTTTGTTGAAAGCCAGAAATCATTTTTGTGAGCAGTTAAAGACCTGGATAAATGAAAAGCTATCCCTTATTTATTGAATAGAAGTCTTAATATTATTAAGATGGCAACATACTCCAAACTATCTACAAATTCAATGCAATCTCTCAAAATTCCAAAGGTGTGTTTTGCAGAAGTGAAAAAGTTGATCCTTTCCTTCCTATGAAACGGTGAGGGACCTTGGGTAACCAAATAATATTGACATGAAACATAGGTAATTAACCTTCTCTGATTTCAAAGCTTACTGCAAAGCTACTGTAACCAAAGTGGTGCAGTATTGGTATAAGCATACATAAGACCAGTAGAATAAAATTGGCAGTCCAGAAACAAATTTCAGTATTTATGGTCAATGGATTTGATAAGATATCCAAGACCATTCACTGGGTAAGGGATTGTTTCTTTAAAAAAAAAAAGGGGGGGGGGTTCAGGACAACTGAATCCTCACATGCAAAAGAAAAAAAATTGGAACTCTGTCTTATCCATTAAAAAAAATGAATCAATAGTATAAATATAAGAATTAAAATTATAAAACTATTAGAAGTCTTTATGACTTAGGATTTGGCAATGGATTCTTAAATTTGACACCAAAACTACAAGGAACCAAAGAAAAAATAGATTGGACTTCATAGAAAGAAAAAATAGAAAAAAAAATTGGAACTCTGTCTTATCCATTAAAAAAAATGAATCAATAGTATAAATATAAGAATTAAAATTATAAAACTATTAGAAGTCTTTGTGACTTAGGATTTGGCAATGGATTCTTAAATTTGACACCAAAACTACAAGGAACCAAAGAAAAAAAAGTTGGACTTCATAGAAACTAAAATTTTTGTACACCAAATAACATTACAAAAAAAAAATGAAAAGATAACTGCGACAGAATGGTAGAAACTATTTTCACATTGAATATCTGGGAAAAGTTTAATATCCAGAATATGTAAAGAGCTCTTACAACTCATCAACAAAATGACAATCTATTAAAAAATGTGCAAAGGGGTCTCCTGCGTGGCTTAGTCGGTTGAGTGCCTGACTCTTGGTTTTTAGCTCTGGTCATGATCTCAAGGTCGTGAGATTGATTGAGCCCCATGTCAGGTTTTGCACTCAGTGCAGAGTCTGCTTGAGATTCTCTCCCTCTGTCCCTGCCCCCGCTCACATGCTTTCTCTCTCAAATAAATAAATAAAATCTTTTTAAAAAATGTACAAAGGCTTGGGCAGATATTTCTCCAAAGACATACAAATGGCCAATAAGCACATGAAAAATGTTTTAAGATCATTGGTCATTATGGAAATGCAAATCAAAACTATAATGAGATAATCACTTTATATCTCTGGGTTGGCTTTAATCAAAAAGCATAAAATTACAAGCATTGCCAAGAATGTGGACAAATAGCAATCCCAGTACACTGCTGGTAGGAATGTAAAATTGAGCAGCCACTGGGAAAACATTTTGGTGGTTTCTCAAGAAGTTAGATATAGAAATAAGATATGACACAACAATTCTATCCCTAGATTTATACCCCCAAAAAATTAAAACATGTCCACGCTGCTGAAACTTGTATAATTTATAACACCATTGTTGACAATATTCAAAATTGGAAACAATGTTCATGAAATGATGACTGTATAAACAAATTGTGTTATACATTTATGATATTCAGACAATGGAATATGATTCAGCCATAACAAGGAACTAAGTATTGTTACATGCTACCATAAGGATGAAACATGAAAACATTTTGTTAACTTAAAGAATCCAGACGCAAAGCATTGGCTTCTCTTTTTTTTTCTTTTATTATTTTATTATTCTTTTAATGATATATCTGGAATAGGCAAATCCATAAATAGTGAAAGCGGTTTTGAGATTACCAAGGAATGGATGGAAGGGGAAACGACTGATTTCTTAATGGGTACAAGATGTTTTTCTGGGGTGATGAAGTTTTGAAGCTTGAGAGAGATGGTGGCTGCACAAAATTATGAATATATTAAATGCCACTGGTTTGTATGCTTTGAAATTGTTAATTGTATGATATTTCATGTAAAATCAAATGGAAAATCAAGTAGTATTGGTAATATGTTAGAATATATTTTGGATATCTAATTAGAATATTAGAATTTGGAGAAAAGTAATTAAAATGACTAAGAAAGATACAATTGTTGTAACAGTTTTAAACTTATTATATCTCCAATGACCTATTACCAATGATTATATTTCCAATGATCTATTACCAATATCTCCAATGACCTATTGCCAGAATAAGTCACAGTTATAAAGAAAATAAATAGTAAGTATACAGGTCAATACAATATAAGAATTTTATAAGAATATAAACATATTATACTTACACAAATCTAAGAAATTTTATTATAGAAATTGTGTTTTCTATCTTTAAAATGTAAATGAAAAAATATCCTAACTTAAAAAATAATATCCTAACTTTTCAATAGCCAATTATTTAAGGAAAAAAAATGAAGAAAAATGATCTCAAAGAACATTCAGACACATAAAAATTAGTGAATTATTTTACCTTTAAATGATGTTTAATTCTGTTATTTTAAATTATACATAATTAGGTATAGTCTTTGTTTTTTGAAGAATATTTAATGCTAGTACTTGACACAGCTTATTAACAGAAAATAAATCTATAAGCAAGTCTTACATACAAATAGATGCAAAAAACTTTTACTTGAAAGAATATTATAGTATCCTGTAATTTGTATGGGAATTATTATATTTATGCAAGGAATAGTATTAATTTATGAATTAAATTTATAATTAAAACACAGTAAATATATATATTATGCTATACACACCATTGGACATTTTCATTAATTTGTTTCAAATCTTGTGTCTCCAATGTGAGCTTGTGACTTTAGATACTTTTCAAAAAATTAAACGCAATTTACTGACTGATAATCAGTGAAAATTTGAGTCAGAAAAATTCCCAAAAAAGTCCAGGACCAGACAGCTTCACAGGTGAATTCTACCAAATAGTTAAAGAAGAGTTAATGGGGTGCCTGGGTGGCTCAGTCAGTTAAGCAGCCAACTCTTAGTTTTGGCTCAGGTCATGATCTCAAGGCCCTGGGATTGAGCCCTGCATCAGGCTCCACACTTAGACGGGAATCTGCTAGGGATTCTCTTCCTCTCCCTCTGCTCTTCCCCTGTTTGCATGCACACACATGCATGTGCTCTCTCTTTCTCTCTCTCTCTAAAATAAATAAGTCTTTAAACAATATAAAGAAGAGTTAATACTTATTCTTAAACTATTCCAAAAAAATAGAAAAGGAAGGAAAACTTCTGAATTCATTCCATGAGGCCAGCATTACCCTGATACCAAAACCAGATAAATACATCACTGAAAAAGAGAACTATAGGACAATATCCCTAATGAACATAGGTGCAAAGATTCTAAACAAAAGACTAGCAGACTGAATTCAACAATACTTTTTAAAAAGTCATTCACCAAAATCAAAAAGCAAAAATAAACTGTTTGGACTACATCAAAACAGAAGTCTCATGCACAGCAAAGGAAACAATCAACACAACTGAAAGGCAACCTACAGAATGGGAGCAGATATTTGCAAATGACATATTTGGTAAAGGGTTAGTATCCAAAATATATAAAGAACTGATACAACTCACACCCAAAAACCAAGTAATCCAATGGAAAAAAATGGGCAGAAGACATGAACAGACATTTCTCCAAAGAAGAAATGCAGATGGCCAACAGACACATGAAAAGATGCTCAACATCACTTATCATGAGGGAAATACAAATCAAAACTACAATGAGATATCACCTCACACCTGTCAGAATGGCTAAACTCAAGAACATAAGAAACAACAGGTGTTGGTGAAGATGTGGAGAAAAAAGAACACTCTTGCATTATTGGTAGGAATGCAAACTGGTGCAGCCACTGTGGAAAACAGTATGGAGGTCCCTCAGAAGGTTAAAATAAGAACTACCCTATGATCCAGTAATCACACTACAGGCTATTTACACAAAAAATACAAAAACACTAATGCTAAAAATACATGTACCCGTATGTACCATTTTTACAATAGATAAGATGCAGAAGCAGCCCAAATATCCATTGATAGATGAATGGATAAAGAAGATTTGGGGTAATATATATAAATATTATTGGAATATTATTGAACCATAAAAAAGAATGAAATCTTTTCATTGCAAAGATATGGATGGAACTAGGGAGTATAATGCTGAGTGAAATAAGTGAGTCAGAGAAAGACAAACACCACCTGAACTCACTCATGTGAGAACCAAAAAAAACAAGCAAAGGGGAGAAAAAATAAGAGAGTAGAGAGAGAGAAAGAGACAAAGCAAGAAACAGTCCCTTAATTATAGAAAACAAACTGAGGGGAAGAGGGTGGGGGATGGGTTAAATAGATGATGATGATGATGAAGGAGTGTACTTATCTTGATGGGCACTGGGTGATGTATGGAAGTGTTGAATTACTATATTGTACACGTGAAACTAATGTAACACTGTCTGTTAACTGGCTGAAATTAAAAACTTAAAAGAACACTGAAAAAATTAAATGTAATTTTATGATTATTTTCATTTAGCTCATCTACATTTGTTGTTAATAATATTCCATAAAACAATATTGATTTTATTTTCATTGTTTTTATTTATTATTGCTTGAATATTAATACTATTTGTGATATTTGCTGTGTTTGGTCAATTTGCTGAACATTAAATACATCCTATGGTCTTTGTAATTTAACCATTTCTTTTTTTATTATTATTTAATTGCATCACCAAGGTAGACTATATTTGTCTCTTTATAATGATTGAATGCTATAATTCTATTTCCTTATTACCAAATTATATTTCAAAATAATGTCATGTAATATCAAGATAATATGAATTATAATACTTGGTGATTATGTGAATGCCTCTAATGTTTCACTATTTAGTTGTAATTTATGACAGACATACTTCTTTTCTCAGTTTATCAGTGCTGTGTGCAGGAGTTTATTCAATAACTTTTGAGAATGTTCTAAATTAATTTTGTGCTTTATTGAACTTTATGGAAATTGCAGTGGTGTAAGTTTGTATGTGATTTTTTTTTTAATATGCTAGCTGCTGCATGAGACAAAGCCCAACATTTCAGTTGGTTTATGCAATAGAGGTTTATATTTTACTCTTGCAGTAGTCCAATATGATTTTTGTTGTTCAGCAAGCAGTTTTTCTCCACATGTGAATCAGGGATCCGGTATCCTTGAAACATATGCTTTTACCATTCATTAGGACCTCCTTTAACAGCAAGTGTGCTGTATTGCTGCGGGTCACTTCAACTCCCATGCTTTTCAAGAGAACTATTGCATAGTCCTACCTACATTCAAAGAAGATGGGAATGAGGTAGAACTGGAAAATGCAGTCCCTGGATGGTCAATATCTTAGCAACAACTCTTCATTGAGAAGTTGAAACATGAATAATTTAGAGTTTACTGCTACAAGAGTGACTACCTATCATTGCTGAGACTACTTAGTTAACCATCAAACTCATTCCTACCTTAATCCCTTTTTCAAACAGAACACTACACAGTGGTCCTCAAATACAATATTTCTGCTCTTTCTGTATTAATAACTGTATAATATCACAAGATATTATCATATCTTGTGAGGTTTTTAGTGCCAGAACAAGGACAAAACTATTAAAGATATAGTAAATATTTTTACCTAATATTAATGCAGTTGATCTTGATCAAATATAACGCACTTGGTTATTGATTAACATAAAACACTTCTGTTATTTATTTTATATAAACTAGTTCACCATCTGTGTTTATAAATTTTCATTAGACTAAAATTCAAAAAGTATTAAGATTTTTTATATAAAAAATCAGTAAGTGAAATAAGTGAGTCAGAGTCAGCTGTTTCTTATAAACCAAAGTTTTGAACAAGTAAAATCACTTTGTATCATTTCAGTGGCTTTCTCTGTTGTAATAGACTAGGAAGGTAACCCATGTATATTTGCATATAGATAAACTAAAAATTTCAGACACCTCAGTGAGTCTGTTGTGAAGACAGAAGTAAAAGTCAAGCAGTTAGACTGGCAGATTTATTTTTGAGGATTAAAGACCCACCACTATGATATTTAAACAAAATAATGGTCTTCAAAGTTGTGATACAGTCACTTGACAGGGCTATCAACAGCAGGTGATCTGAAAAATACAGACTTCATGGATTTAGAAATATAAATTTTACTTTTTTTAATATCTCAAAGGGCAAATTTGCCTTGGGTATTATATGACTGCAGTGGTGACCCACATAAGATCTTGGTCTTAGATTACTGCTTGTACTTAGTTATAAGACAAATTACTTACATGAAAGGGAGTATGAGGATTGAAGAAAACACAGTATGGCAGTTTTGTTAATAATTATGGCCCTAAGCCCCATGAGATTTGAATTATTTGTATTTAAACTGTTGAATATAATGGGGATCTAGATGATTGCTTCTCAAAAAAGAACAAGGAAAATTATATGTTTATATTAATTATATATTTAAGTGACCACTCTGCATTAGAGGAAACTGAAACAAATACTCCAATCTCTTTCTTGGCTTAAAGTAATTGGGAAGGGCTTAGGAATTTTATGGAGTCTAATATCAATATTGAAAGATAGTAGAGGATAGAGAAATGAGGAAAGGTTATAGTGGTCAATGAAGTATCATAAAGAAGGATAGAAAAGAAATGGGGAATTCTGTGGATTTCACCTCTACGAAGATACAGATAAAGGAATAATCATGGTGTGTTGCCAGATTACTTTCAGTTTGAATTACTGTTGTAAGGAAAGTAGAGGTCTGGAGGTAGTGGAGGATAAGTTTCGATCTGTAGAAGAGTGTCAGATTTTAAAAAGGCCTTTTTTTTTTAAATTTGAATTTTTATTCTGAAAATAGTTAATATGTATTTTAATTGCATAAATTTGTGAAAAATATTAGTAATGCAAGTAGTAATGTAAAATCATTCATAGTCACATCAGAAATAAATGTTCACATTAATAGGTATCACTTCCTAATAGCACTTCATCTATTTACAAAATTGGAATCACACATTGTGTGTATATGTGTGTGAATATGAATTATATAGGAATATTCACATATAACTAAGTATTTTAGAAATGCCTAGTTTTCTTTCAAAAGTACAAATCAATTGCCTGTTAGCATCCAATATTACAATACATACATGACACCAACAGTGGTCAAGTTACTCAGAAATAAAAACTTGGTAAATCACATTTTTTTTACCTTCTCTTCATCTCCCTCTCTCTCATTCCTTCTCTCTCGTTCCTTCAGTTTTTTCTCCCTCCCTCCCCCTTTCTTTCCTTTTTCTTTTTACATACAAATTAGTAGTTATTAGTTTTTTTTAGTGTGACCATTCCAAAATTTAACTGGAAGATAAGCTTAGAAGCCCAAGTGACATAAGAGGAAAGCCACCTGGCAGTGACCCCCACCCAGCCTTCCTTCCTTCCTTACCTTCTTTTATATCCTCCCTTACTTCTTTCTCTTCTTCCTTCCTCTCCTCCTTCTTTTTTTTTTTTTTTTTAAAGATTTTATTTATTTATTTGACAGAGAGAGAGACAGCCAGCGAGAGAGGGAACACAAGCAGGGGGAGTGGGAGAGGAAGAAGCAGGCTCCCAGCGGAGGAGCCTGATGTGGGGCTCGATCCCAGAACGCCGGGATCACGCCCTGAGCTGAAGGCAGAGGCTTAACCGCTGTGCCACCCAGGCGCCCCCCTTTCCTCCTTCTTTTATGTCCTCCGTCTTTCCTTCCACCCTCCCTTCCTTCCACAACCCCTCCCTCCCATCTTTCTTCCGTTTGTTCCTTCCTTCGAACTATTACATATAATGTTAAAAAGATTATTCCCCAATTTATTTATTTGTCATTTATTTGAACAGTTTGTGAAAAATAATTATGCAAAACAACTTTCACTACAGAGGAACTTAAGAAACAGTAGAATGGGGGCGCTTGGGTGGCGCAGTCGTTAAGCGTCTGCCTTCGGCTCAGGGCGTGATCCCGGCGTTATGGGATCGAGCCCCACATCAGGCTCCTCTGCTGGGAGCCTGCTTCTTCCTCTCCCACTCCCCCTGCTTGTGTTCCCTCTCTCACTGGCTGTCTCTCTGTCAAATAAATAAATAAAATCTTTAAAAAAAAAAAAGAAAAGAAACAGTAGAATGCCGGAGGCATGTGGGATGAATTGAAGGAAACAAGGGTTCAGAGTTAGGGACATAACCTGAGGTCTGAGTAAGCCACAACTAGAGATGAATTTTGTCTTTGTTCTCCTTCTCCTTTTCCGTACCTGAATTTTCTCTCCTATTTTTTTTTTCCTCCTCATTTGATTTCAGGCTTTTAATTTTGTTGTTGTTGTTTTTGAGGTTAGGCAGATTTATTGAGACAGAAAAAGATCCATTTAAAAAGTTGAAAAATGGCTTTTAGTATTTTTTTTTAAGATGAAAGTAGGTACATCTAGGTAAAGAAAAGTAATATGATAAACAGCAAAAAAAAAAAAAAAAAAAAAGAACTGTAGTTGTAAATGTGCTAGGGCAATTTCTGGGGATCACAGTATTCTTTAATTCCCAATATGCAGTCAAAATATAGAATTGAATCATCTTCTGTTGTTGCTTGCTTTTTTTAAAAAAAAAGATAGCATCTTCTATTACAATGAAACTTAGAACACTTCTTAGAACACTTAAGATGAATCATAACGCCCTCCAACAGGAAATGAATATTTAAAAAAATCTTAAAATTATGAGAATAATTATATTTTCACTAAATATTCACAAATACAGGTATAAAACATTTATTTCCTAGACTCTGTGCCTAATTAGTTCTGCGCTATTAACTCCATTGAAACCTGTTTTAAGGGTAGAATACAAAATAATATTTGTAAAAGTGTTTTTTCTGATACCCATACTCCTGTGATTTTTGTCAAGCTTAACAAAGCATCATAGGTTTGAGGGATCTATATATAGAAATTCCACCCCCCCCCAAAAAAGAAATTCCACACCCAGATATATTGTATTTGTTAGATGAGTTATCTGTATCACCCTAACATTATACCAATAATGAATTCTAAAATTTGAATAATTTTATACAATTCTTTTAACCAAGATTATTGTTGAAAAATGCTTTATACAGCCATCCTCAATTCTTTGTCTGGCTAAACTTAATTTTCTATTTCTTTAGCTTCTATATCAAAGTATCAACCCAGGGAACGAAAATGAATATTCCATTTTGATCAAAAGACTTACCAATATACTGGAGATGGACAAATTATTAGTGTCCCTTCTTGTCTGGGGAATTGACATTTGGAAATATGAGTAAGTAATCTTCCTCTTAGTTTACATGTTGGATGGTGATTCTATACTGTCATTTTCCTGAGGCCTTGACACATTTATTTGCATTTGTATCTTTTGCTTTAACACACTTTCATTGTTTACCATTTTCCTCCTACATATTACAGGTAATACTAAGCTGTCTAGACACAAAACACACTCTTTCTTCTTAGAACTTCCTCTTTCATCACTCCAGTATTTGATTCTCATACAGTTTGCATTTATTTGAAAATCTATAGTGTAGAAAAACTTTAGTATCTGAAAGCAGTTTTATTAGCTTATGACAAGTCTTCAAGTCCAGCCTTATAATTTGTCCATTTATTTTTTTTTTAGTAAGGTGAAATCAGGACTTGGGGCAAGTACATTTAAAATGTTCAAGTACAATGGATTCATTTTTTAATTATTAGAGCTCCTTGTTTTTTTTTTCCTTTTTAAATAAAAATGGTATAGATATAAGGTATATGACATATTTATTACATATCTATTTAAATGATTACATGGTCAAGATAATTAGCATTTCATCTCCTCACATAGTTACCAGTTTTTTTGTGTGATGAGTGCACTTGAACTCTACCCCCAGGGCGTATTTCCAGTGTTCAACACAGTATTATTTATAGTCATCAGACCTGTACACTCGATCTCTAGACTTATTTATCCTCCATAACTACTAATTTTTTATACTTTGACCAACATATCACTATTACTTTTACATTCCCAGCTCCTAGTAACTGTTTCTATGAATCTGACTTTTTTTTCTTTTTTTTTTTACATTCCATGTATAATTGGGATTATACACCATTCGTTTTTCTCCATCTGGCTTTTTTTCATTTATTTCACAACATAATGTCCTAGATGTTGTTGCAGATGGTAGGAGTTTCTCTTTCTCTTTTCTAAATAACATTCCATTGATATATGCATATCTTTAGGCAAGAAAAAGAAGAAGGCAAGGAAATAGAAAAGGAAGAAGTAAAATTGTCTCTGCATGAAGTGATATTACATATAGAAAAACCTAAGAACTCCATCAAACACTGTTAGGACTAATAAGTTCAGTAAAGTTACAGTATATAAAAATCAACATACAAAAATTGGTTGCATTTCTATACCCTAAAGCAAAATCTGTAAAAGAAAAGAAGAAAACAATCCCATGCACAATGGCATCAAAAAATAAATAAAAATACTAGAAATAAATTTCACAAAGGGTGCAAAAGATCCATACATTGAAAACTTTAAAACATTGATGAAAGAAATTGAAGAAGATAAAATAATGGAAATATATCTCATTTTCATGGATTGAAATACTACTGTTAAAATGTCCATACTATCCAAGGCAATCTACAGATTCCCTGTAATCTTGACCAAAATTCCATTGGCATTTTTCACAGAAATAGAAAAAAAATCCAAAAATTCATATGGAACTACAAAAGATCTCAAATAGCAAGGCAACACTGAGAAACACACATACACAGCTGGAGGCATCACGCTATCTGATTTCAAAATACGCTACAAAGCTATAATGATCAAAACATGTAGCATAAAAGCAGACATATAGACCAATAGAACAGAATAGGGAGTCCAGAAATAAATCCATAAATTTATGGCCAATTGATCTTTGACAAAGATGTCAAGAATACACGATGGGGAAAGGACAGTCTCCTCAACAAATGATGTTGACTAAAGCTGCTTTTTTTTCCTTTTCCGTTTCATTATATTTTATGTCAAAATGTAAATCCTCCAAGGATATGATGCTACTTCAGCTGATTCTTCCTTACAATCCAATTTGCTTCACTAAATACTGAGAAGTATGATTCAGTATCTAGAGTAGCAAATCAGAGTTCACATTCCTGGTTTCCACTTCTAAATGTGTGACTTGGAAAAAAAGATTCCCTTCATGTTATATCAATATTTCCTGTTATAGATTTTGAGAGTAATGAACTTTTTAAGAGGGGTATCATTACAATTATTACATTATATTTCAGACTCTGGTGGAAAAGTACCACCTATGAGTAATCAGATAACCACTGTTACCAAAAATGATGCTTAAAGGTTGAACTTTTTTTTTTCTGATAATTCAGAGTCCCACTTTATTCCTTCAGTTTGCCTATTTTCTCCTAAACAAAATTTTTAAAACTACTTTTCTTAGTGCTTCCTGTTTACATAGTATATAATCTTATTTCTTTATCAATTCAATTAAACAAAAAGTATTGGGATCCTAATGTTTGCAATGCAGTGTTGGGTGTTTGGGATACAAAGATGAATAAGAAGGTGAAAAAGAAGATAAGTAACAAACAAAATTCAGCCATTAACTCTCCTACTTCTGCAGTTCCTTTCCCTATTTCTTAACTTGACTCTGCCCCCTCCCCTCTAAAAAAGTAATTTTCTCTGCAGCCAAATTTTTGTCACATCCTTTACTGGTTCAAATTACCTTAAGGATAAATTTCAAGTTTCTAGGCATGACTGGGGCTCTAGAGAGACACAGCCCTCATCTCTTTTTGACACTTCCCAGTTAGCACGCAAAAATACCAAGGGCTTATAATTTCCCATTCAGTCTGTTCTGTTTATGCGTCTTTGCTAATGTTCTCTCTGCCCGAGAAATGCACTTTCTACCTCTTTTAGTATTATTATTCTCCTGTTAGGTCAGGAGACTTCTATCCCAGGTATCTTTTGTTAATTCCCAGATTGAGACAGTACTTTTTTGCCTGTGGTTTCAGAGTACTCATGCATATATCCATCTTAGCATTAGTAACTGCATAGCAATTGTTTGCTGGTGTTTCTGCCTACTACTCCACTTCAGCAACTTCAGGGCTGGAACCCTTCCTTCCCAATTTTTTTTTTTTTTTTTTTTAAAACCTCCTGTCCTGTAGCTCAGTGGTTGGCAAACTGTTTCTAAAGGGACAGATAGTTTGCAGCTTTTTAGGTTTCGTGGGCCACAAGATCTCTATCACAACTACTCAGACATGCTGTTGTAGATTCAAAGCAGCCATAAGCAATAAGTAAATGAATGAACATAGTTATATTCCAATAAAACTTTACTTACTGAAACAGGTTTCCTGGACTTGAGTTGCTGACAGTTGCTATAGCATGGTGCTGATAATATAGTGCCAAATAAATGTTGAGTGATTTATGTTCCCTGATTTATTCCTGTGCTTAAATTCTAAATGGGTATAATGCCTGGTATTCTGTTCCCCCTGGAAGAGCCCTGTACTATGATATTCTGTTCCACAAGTGACTGGTGTCTTGTTTGGAATCCCAGAGAGGTATTTGGTGCACTTTTACTTGTTAACAGGTTTTCCTAATATCTGTTGCCTGAGTGACAGTTTTCTCCTCCACATACCCTCTCTTTTTGTTGTTGATCCTCTGCCTGTATGCTGCGAAATCCCATTGCCTCTCTATTGCCAACGTCCTACATTGCCAGTCACTTAGCAATGCCTGCATAACTTCTCTGTACTCAGGACGGTGAAACAGATGAATCAGACATGGGCGTTCTCTCACTCGAAGTCATGTGTGTCAGGGAGAATTACAGTCAGGTGTAAGGAATGGAAAAACATATTCCATTGACTTAAACAATCAAGGAGATTTTTTCTCTCAAACATCAATAATGTCTAGGATTTGTGACAACTTGATGCTTTTAGAGACTGAATCCCTTCCTATATTCTGTTTGTATTCTCTTAAGATAAGGTCTTTGTCCTTGTGTTCACAAGATAGCTGCAAAATATCTAGGCATCATACCCACTTCCCAGGTAGAAGGGAGGCGACTAGAACACCAGCTTATTTCCACTTCTGTCATGGTCTGTACTGTATGACCATTCCTAACTGAAATGCAAATCGGGAAATGCTGGTAAGCACCGTTCAAACGTCTATAGTGGAAGACATCAGGAGATAGAGTTAAATGGATGTTGAGTGAGATTTCCTAAAATATGTGCCACATCATACTGGATTTTTTTATTACGTTTGCAAATAGATCTTAAATTCCCAGCTTTGACCAAATAATTTTAGGAATTTTCTTAAGCATCATGAAATTTAATATTTGTGAATTAGGGCTATTTTGTCATCATATAGTTTCAATATTAAATTAGCATTATTTTGTGTGCAGGTTACCGTTGTTTTTAATGTAGTTCTTTCCCTCAGTATCTTCACTGTAAGACCTCTTGACAATGAAACAATTTTCTCTTATTTTGTCTAAATATTAGTATATTTTTGTTATAAAATTATACATGGACAAAGTATAATATATGTTGTAATATTTGATATTTGATTTATATTTTTAAAAGTACTTTAAAATCATTTATCCATTAATCTTATTTAAGTATTATCTTGACCCACGTTTTCTTTCATTATGGCATTTAGTAGAGAACTACAGTAATTGAATGTTATAGTTATGGAGATGAAATATTTCACATTCATTTTTCCATAGCGAAATCTCTATGCCTTCATATCTAAAAATGCATACCTGAAGAAAATAATTTGGTTGTAATTCCACATTTCATAGACATATTGCATTAGACTTATCACTAAAGAATTGTCTCCTTTGTGGTAATAATTATTATTAATTATCAATATTTCAAAGTAATGGGAATACAGTAATGAAATATATGTTATCACATAACTTTCTATTGAAAAATAACATGCTAGGGAGAAAGTAGAAGAAGCTCAAGAGCAAAGGGGAATTTTATTCTCTTTTAGAACTAGAATGCCATCTTTTCTGTGACTACAGATATTTTAGATTTCTGCCTTAGTGTTTATTTTTCTCTTTAGGAATGTGTATATACATAATTTAATGTTTAGAAAGGATTTACATGAAGAATGATATGTAAATGCTAAGTAATATTACTTTACTTTCGAAAGAGTTATCAAGGATACTCAAGATTTGCTATAAAAATCTCAGTCACAATTTATAATAAATTCACTTAACTAGTAAAAATGAAATTATATATTCAAGAGAGATAGCAAGTTTTCACATTGTTTCTAATAGCAACAAAAATAGCATTACTTATTATACTCTGCTTAAACTCCTAACCCTATAAATAATATATGATTATATGTGATATATTCAGAGTTCCCTTCTTTCAAAGGTAAGATGTTAAAAAACAAAAAATCCCTCTCTTTTCGAATCTCCTCTCCTTTCTTCTTTCCAGTTTACCTTTTATTATAGAGTTAACCCGTGACATCCCAAAGTTGAACTGTCGCCTGAATGGAAAGTAACCACTACAAATGAGGTCTCAGATTGTTCTTGTAGGTTATTACAATCAACTTTGATAGTGATAAGAGAATAAATATTGAAGTAAGACTTATTGGACTTGAAATCAGCCTCCACTGTTTTTATCTCTTTTTTTGTCTTAAGATAGTTTTATACTTACAGAAAATTGCACAAATAGCAGAGTATTCCAATATTTATTTCACCAGATTTCCCTTGTGTTAGCATGTGGAAAAACCATGGTACAATTATTCAAACTAAGAAATTAACATCCATATAATTCTGTTATCTAGATTAAAGATGTAATTAGGATTTCTCCAGATATATCATTAATGTCTTTTTGTTGTTGTTTCGGAAGACGTTCAATGAACCTGCATTACACCTAATTGCTATTCTTAGCCTCCCCTGATCTGTGACAGTTTTTCAGTCTTTCCTTCTCCTTAATAGTCTGACACTCGAGTATTGATCAGATCTTTTTTTTTTAGAATATCCCTTAATTTGGATTTGTCTAATATTTTCTCTCTTTATTGAGATATAACTGACATATAACATTGTATAAGTTTAAGGTGTGCAACCTGTTGATTTGATACAGTTATATATTGCAATACGATTACCACCATAGCATTAGCTAACACCTCTATCATGTCACATCACTTATAATTTCTCTTTTAATATCTAGTCACTTAGCAACTTTGAGGTATATAATACAGTATTGTTGACTGTAATCAAAATTCTGTGCATTGGAACTTCAGAACTTAATTATCTTTGAATAGAAAAAGACAAATACTGCAAAATAATCACTTATATGTAGAGTCTAAAAAAGCCGTACTTATAGAAACAGAATAGAATGGTGGTTGTGAGGCTGGACATGGGGGAATTGTGGAGTTGTCTAATGTTTTCTTATGCTCAGAATAAGATTATGCTTTCTTTAACCAGACTGCCATAGAAGTGATGCGCCTTTCTCATTGCATCATTTCTGGGGATGTATGATGTTAATATATCTTACTACTGGTAATGTTAACCTTCTTAACTTGGTTAAGTTGGTATCTGCCAGGAACTCTACTATAAAATTATTATTTCCCCCATTTATCATTAATAAATGTATTGGGAGAGATATTTTGAGATGATGCAAATATTCACTTTTACTTTTACTCAATGCTTTCAGTATCCATCAGTGGATCTTTCCTGTAGTAATTATTATCAGGGAAGAACTATTTTTCTTCTCCCCATTTCTTTATTCATTCAGGAACTTATTTACTTCAGTATGAACTCATGGATTTATATTTTATTCTATGGGTTATATTCCAGTACTGTTGTTATTTTGTTGGTTATAGTTTTCCAGTTTGACTATTATTTATAGGCCCTGTTAGCAAACAGAACTTAGAAATAGATGTATGTATACTAACTTTTGTATACACACATATCTATCTATTTTTGAATCTACCTGGATATATATTTTAAAACCATAAGTTCACATTGATACCTCCATTACATGAAACCTTATAGCATTCATTCTAACCTTCCTCCTTTGAAACCTGACTCTCACGATCTAAGATGTACTTACTTATTTGTTCAATTGTAGTATGTACTTAACAGTTTCAGAATTTAATCCTGACTCCAGTGAGAAACAAATGTACACATCCTTAAACCACTCTTAATAGAACATTTTATCTGGTAAGTGCAGTTAATTTACTTTTGGTATTATGAATTCAAAACAATCAGAAAACACTCATTAAATGTGTAGGAAAATAAAAGTGTTTTTTTCTGTTGTTTGTTTTGCTGTTTTCAAATAATGCACTCTATTTTCAGAGCTAGAGTTTCATGTAAAGCTAATTGTATTCTTATGTGTTATACATCTCGATATAAGTGCCATCTCTTCCCTGTAGATTTTCCAGCAAAGAGAGGAAAATGGGCCTCAAGTATCTCATTGTATGACTCTCCTCCACATGCTGACTTAGCTACCAAGCTAGAACAGATATGCCCCTGAAGAATTTAAGTGAACTGCCATGCTCATTCCGTGGAAAAGTCTGGACAAATGAGCATACCTTTAGACTCTCAAGGACAATGGAGTATAGCTGTACAAATGACTGCCATTATTATAATTGTACTACTAAGCCATATTGAATGACTGCAGTGAATTAGCATTACATTATAAAGGCTATCTTAGAAAGCATGTGAATAATCTATTACATTTTTACAGAATAAATGAAAGCGAAAGGAATGGGTGATATTAAATTAAAAATGCAGTAGATGCATATATTGAAGTATTATATACTAATATCTAGATAGATGCTGACCTGTTTTATTGATTTTTTGTTCATTTTGTTATAAAAAGTCAATTTTATGCCAGCTCCTAAAAAGGAATAGTTGTTGGGACTTTTCTAGGCAAGACATAAATTAGTGAAATTCCCCCTTTGGACAGTCTTTATAGCACATTTATTTTAGTAGCTGATAAGAATATAGCTTTAAAATCTAGTTTTCAGGAATGCCTGGCTGGCTCAGTCAGTAGAGCATGTGACTCTTGATGTCAGGGTTGTGAGTTCAAGCCCCACACTGAGTGTGAAGCCTACGGAAAAATAAATAAATAAATAAAATCTAGTTTTCAGCCATATTTGTATTTGGTTGAAATTGCAGTTTTCTCACAGGTAAGGGTATATAACAAGAAAATGAATGTATTGGGAGAAAGCCATAGATTCTCAAATATGTAAGGTGAGATGGCAGGAATTAGTGACCAATTATTAGAATAAAGATTTGTTGTTTTGTCTCATAATATTTTGCTCCATTATCTTTGTACTCCTATATGTTTTAAGCACCATTGCAAGTTCTTTTAAAACTGATAAAATAGCAGAGGATAATTCACTGATCATTCAACTCTGACACAAAAATAGTTCCTGAGAGTCTCAAAAATGGGAAAGAAAATATTATGAAATTCACTTGATTAATTTAGTCTCAGTCATATGTGGAGAAACACAGAAATCATTACTTTTCTAAATCAGAAAAAAATGATAACATCAGTTGTAATATTAATAGTATATTTGGTTATTAAAATCCTTGAATAATAAATAAGAGCAAATTTTTCCAGGTATTAAGGTATGTATATATTGTTATTTAAAATTTTATTGATTTTTGTGTAATCGTGAATTAAAATCATCCTAAAATAGTCTTATCTATATATTTAGGATTCAAAGATAGGATATAAAAAAACATAATCTCTACTTTATCCCTCCTAATTTGTTTAAAAGTGTTTATTCAATACCTACTCTGTGCCAGGTACTTTTTGGGGGAAGAGATGGGGGTAAAGTAGGGAGTTTTCCCAGCCCAGAATGTGGAATCCAGACACAGCCTCTAAGACGGCTCTAAGCAACACCAGTCTATCAAGAAGCTTGCACAGCCAGGGGGAGTACCTTTGCTGGCTGCAGTGTGGCAGGTAGTAAATACTCGAGTTTAGCAAAGGCCATCATATGGGAGGCTACCAGCTTAAGCAGACAGTGCCAGAGGTGGTGATGCCGTAAAGTACACTGAGGTCCTTTGGAGGTAAAGGTTTTGCGACAGAAGAAAGGTAAGCTCAGAAATGGCCAAAACCAAGAAGAGGATTATAGGCAGGTTTGGGGGAAGGCTGGAGAAGGAAAAGTGGTACATATGAGAATGAAGACAAACCAGGAGATTTGCTTGTGTTTCAGAGTCTGAGGAAAGAAAAATTCTTCAAGCAGACAGTATCTAACTTAAGGAGTTTCAATTTGTATTGTTATTTCGTGAAAAATAATAAAAATAATTGCTAATACTTATATAGTGCCTGCTCTGTACCACACTATTCTAAGAGAGCTTCAACTCACGCTCCTGGCAATTATATAGAACATGAATAATTGTATCCCTATTTTATGGCAGGGGTAGTTACACAAAAGGATTGAGTAACTTGTAAAATTCACATGATTAGCAAGTGGTTAAACTGGGATTTGAACTCACATAGTCTGGCTGTAGTCTTTTTCCCACTTTGATAACACTTCTCAAATATTTAATAAATTGTTATCTTTTCCTCTTCTTAAGGAGAGATGGTCTAAACTTAATGATGTTCCCTCTATCAAAATTGCTGAGATAGTTTAAGGTTACCTGTGCTGACGTTATGAGGGATTTGTTTAATAGCTACAATCTTTGTTAGGAAAAATTTCCCAAAAAACTATTTTCATGAGGTAAGTATGGATATATATTTATGATAGTGGGTTTTTTCCCCCCATTCTTCTTTCCTTCCTTCCCTCCTTCTTTCATTCTTTCTTCTTTGGATAAGCTTTGCTTTTGGTTTTAACTATCCTTGTGATATTCTGCAAATGGTATTAACAAGGAAAGATAAAAACGAGTCAGTGGTATAGTCATTCATTAAATTTATTACTACCAGATGCCTCCAAAAAGGCTTTTATGTGTGTGACAGACTTAAAATTCTAAATTAGTTTACCAATAAACTCTCAAGGCCAGGGAAGGAGAGATCTAAAACTACTTCAGTTTGCTTGAAAGATGAAATTTAGTTTATTGAGTTCTGAATTGAGCCCATATTGATGATTCTTTTCACAATATTTGCTATAATTCCTACCTTTATTCTGATCTATTTAAAGATCAACCTAAATTTATTTCTCTTCTAAGTTATCCTCATTTTGCTGTTCTTCTTGTGTGTGTGTGGGTGTGTGACCGTGTTAATATTTAAAATTGATGGATTAAATCTCTTTTAAAGATTAGTGAACAAAACGTGACTATTCAAATGCTAAGTCAGTTTGGAACATACGATGTTTGAGTCATTGAATTCCTGATTTCTAATTAAGAGACCAAGCATGTATTTTCTGTTCAGTTCATTTTTATTTGCAGCCAAGCTCATGCCTAAGTCTTTGTCAATATCATTTACTAAAATAGTCTAGGCGATTCAAGTAAAAAGAACTATAATACAATTTTGTATAACAATTCACTCTTAAGATGAACTTTCTTCTGTCTGCTGGGTGTAGACTAAATATTACCAAAATCCTTCCTACCAAATTGATTCTTCCCTGCATAGATGCAACAAAGACATGGGGAAAAAGACCTTCTTATAGGACTGAGACATTTTGATCCACTTCAGCTGTGCTCGCCTTACCTCATGGTTTAGAAAATCAATGACATATCAGCTTAGTAGTCACTGATCCATGAGGTAATTGCACCTTCTAATATCTTCAGCATAAAGCTTCTGAAATGGGCAGAGCCAATGACAAGAGGATAAAACACATCGTTTTTTTTTTCAATTCTCTGATCGAATTGAGAAATAATCATCTCAGCCTGTATTTCTGAAAGAAAAATAATATTGCCTCAGAGGTGTAAAGCTACTATTAAACACACATTTATCACATTAAGATTATTCTTCTAAACAATTGGCTTTACTGTGCTACAGATTGTATTCACCTGCAAAATTGGTGTGTAGGCTTCCAAGCTAATTCATTAAAAAAGCACTCTGGATTTCAGGATGGAGAACTGGACACTTCATTTTGTGGTTAAATATGGTGCGAAATTATCCCCATTGCTTTTGGTCTGCTGCTTAGAGACATCTTAACTAACTAGATAAGAATTCTTTAGGAAAGAGATATGGGCTTAAGTAAATACTAAACAAATTGAGTATTAGCACACAGGGAGAAAGTAAGATTGATGATCTGACAAAACATTAATTAAAAGAAGGAGCATTGCCAAGATTTTCTTGTATAATTCAATTCCACATAATTCAAAGGGAAAATTAATTTACTGTTTCTTATTTGACAACAAAGAAAGACTTTTATATTGATTATTTTTTTAAATGTATACACACATGATATGGTAAAGCTCTGTAATCAGAAATATAGCTGTTTAACCTCAGAGGTTTGCATTTAAATCCAGAATTCTACAGACACCACAGAGCATTTCATTGAAGTGAAATGAGTTTGCATTACTCCTGCAGGTTTCTAGGCATACATAAACATCAAATACCAATATCAGTATTAATTAAGGGAAATAACCCTAAAACATTTGGCAATTTTTACTTTGAGCATTTGCCAGTTTGCACAGCCCAACATATGCTGAATATTTTACATATAAGTGATTTATTACAAAATTTACCAATGATGACTAAACACTATTTTTTAAAGTTTACTTGCCCAACAATCAGCAGTTTTAAAGATTAAATGTCATTATGTATTATAATGCTGAGTGTATGTACTAATTTAATCCCGAGAAGCTTCTTTAAACTTATTTCATGTCACTGTTCAAAAATATGATTTCCAAATAATTTTCCTTTCTGTTGAAGATTTTGTGCAATTCTTGTTTGAAAATATTTAAGTCCTTTATTTAATGAGATAGATGGGTAATATTTTTGTTCCAAATGCATAATTAAATGTCTAGCATTAAAGTGATGCCAAAGTGAATACTCATCAGAATTCTAAATATATAGAAATAGAGACCCGTTTGCAGTAGAGACAATTTGTAATTGTAAATGATTCTGAAATCCTGGTTATATTAGTTCTGTATTGTTGATGTTGCTTAGATGTAACATCTTGGCAAACCTTCGAACTTAAAATTTTCTACCCTGGGAATACTATTCCTAGAAAGACAATGTTTGAACAGAAAAAGGAGTTGGAGAACCTAACTTATTTAGCTCCACCAGAAATCAGAATGGAGACATAAACTTAGGCGCTATTACTTTATTAAGAAGTATAATACCAGGGAAGCAGAAATAAGAGAAAAAGACTGAAGCAAGAAAGGACTCAACAAGGGTGTGGTAATAAGTTACTACCACTTGGAACCAAGTGCAAATGATTGTGTGTGCTCAGGAAATTCTTCTGAAAGCCTGCAGAATTCTGGTCCCGACGAAGTCCATGGTAAGGCAAAGGAAGATGGAAGAAACAGCATTCACCCACCAACTTTCCTGATATAAACGGGAACATTTGCCCCCACAGGGTGTTAACTTCATAGAGCTTTTTATTTTTATTTTTTCCTCTGCAGGCACAGACTCTAACCAGGTGCTGAGAAGTCACAAGCTTCTGTGGCAAGAAGAAAGCTTTGGGACAAAGGTCAATGGAGGGGTGCACCTGGCACCCAGAAAAGGTACAGTTCTGTGGGGCCTGCCTGAAGTTAGGAGAACCCATGCAGAGTTGGTCGTTACAGTGATTACTAAAGGAGAAAAAGTGGCCAAAACTGGAGACAGGTGAGGCCAAAAGAAACTAAAGTGCCATATAAGAAGCATTTGAAACAAAACTAAACTTCTTTATTCACACTTGAATTAAAATGTACAATTTAAGGTTGATTGGTTAACTGGGCATCTATACAAAAGTGTTGCACTAGCTATACATGTAACAATATCTGAGTGAACACCTTAAGCCATTTATGTACTTGTACTTTATTTTCTTTATGGTGCAAGTATTTATTTAACTAGAGAAGATAATGGTCTACTTGCAGAATAGTTGTTTACTTGACTAATAAGATATTTCTGAGCTATTGCACATTTTCAGATTAAAGTGACATTAGATTCCATAATAATTCTAATGTTATAGACCATTCCAAATCAGAAATTTTGAATGAAGAAAATCTCTCAACTCTGCTTTTATAAAGAGTAAATTAGTTTTCTTTATAGTCTAGGGGAAAAAGTACTTTTTTAATCAAAATGGTGAAATCTATGGATAAGGAATAGTTTTAAATCTAAAAGTTTATTTTGAAGGTAATTATCATTTTTGCATAGAAAATGAGAGTAAAGAAGTAGTAAAGAGAGTTAGTAGAAAAATTAATTTACTTCTTAGTTTCCATGTTGTATGCCAACGAATCATTCATATAACTTTCAGAAATGGCAAAGCCATATCATTAACATTATGATAATTAATATTTTTATTTTATTTTTACTTCCTCCAGAACTTAAATTTTTCTTTAAAAGTCTCCATAGTGATTATATTTATATACATATATATATAGCTTAGTTCATATTTGTATGCATATATTTCATATATTTATTATTTATATTTACATAATATTTATATTTAAGTTGGAAAAGGACATATTTTGGGATCCTAATTGGGCTTCTTCCTTCCTCTTCTTCATGGAAATTGGAACTTAAAATATGAGGGCAAATGAAGCACAAATAAGAGAATTGTAAGAGAATTACATGACAGTCTTCAAACATTTTAAATTAAATTTTTCTAGCCAGAGTCACATTTTCTAAGATCTTAGTGAAGACCATTTTTATTCTTCTTAAAAAGAATATCTATGGCCCAAGGATTTCTGCTAAATAATTTCATAGTTCAAGAGGTAAGGATAAAACACACTACTGAAGCAAAACACTAATTTGGTAAGCTACTTTTGGTGCAAAGAAATTCTAAAATCAGAAAAGGAATTTAAACTTGCTAAATATCAATATTCGTAAAATAATTTAGGTTATTAAAAGTCTTCACATTGGGGAAAAAAACAGATGACAAATTCAGGTCAAATCTCTATAAGACAGAACAAATAATGGCTTTCTGGATGTTAACTGACATTACTAGTTCATTTATATTTCTGTAGAACCTTAAAGGGAAGTACATAGCTGCACTCGTATGTATTTGAATACCCTACTTACATAAGCAAACTCTACAAAAATAAGTTTATTTTACTCTAAAAAATATTAAATCTAATAATTTGTCTACATTAAATTTCAAATTTAATTTTAGATTTTTTTAGATTTCTTAATTCCCAGACATCAACTTGCTATGTAAGAATCTTTCCTTTTTTTTTTTTAAGATTTATTTTTTTATTTGAGAGAGAGCGAGAGCAGGGGGAGGGGCAGAGAGAGAATCTCTAGCAGAGCCCCCACTGAACATGGAGCCTGACACAGGGGCCCAATGGGGTTGGAGGTTGGGGGAGAAAAGGGGGTGACTGGGGCCTATTTCATGACCCTAAGATCATGACTTGAGTCAAAATCAAGAGTCTGATTCTTAACCGACTGAGTCACCCAGGCACCCCTACTATGTAAGAATCTTTCAAACTTCAAGTTTAATACAATAAAATGTAGTTAATTCTTCAAAACTGATAAAATTGTATTTTTAAGTTGCTTTTGATTTCATATAATTTCCCCTCAATTGAAAGATGTTTTAATGCATTTTCCAAACATGACTTGAAGTACCTTATTGACTAAATATTTTATGAAATAGACTAATGCTGTATGAAGATGGCAGTCTGTACATTTTATAGAACTAAAGAGTCCAAAATACACTCTTCAAAGAAAACAATGATTAAAGAAAATGATATTATATATTTGATTCTTCTCTCCAGTTTTGTTAAAGTTTTATTTTAAACTGAGGATTTCACATTGTCTTTTTTGAAAAAGACAACAAAATTGAAGCAGATGTATGCTTCTGTATTAGCAAGCCTGCGGATGCTTAGTTTTCAACATGCTAAAGGAGTAAACAAGAATCATCGATAAAGCCCAAACGAAGAACACTATTGGCTTAATCTGGCAGTATGTTTGTTTGTTTGTTTGTTTGTTTATTTATTTATTTATTTATTTATTTATTTATTTAAAGATTTTATTTATTAATTTGACAGAGAGAGACAGTGAGAGAGGGAACACAAGCAAGGGGAGTGTGAGAGGGAGAAGCAGGCTTCCCACTGAGCAGGGAGCCCGATGCAATGTGGAGCTCAACCCCAGGACCCTGGGGTCATGACCTGAGGTGAAGGCACATGCTTAATGGCTGAGCCACCCAGGCGCCTCAGGCAGTATGGCTGTTTAGAATGGGGGCAAAGCATATACTTTGGTTGGGGTATTATCTGATAGCTGAGAAAACCATCTTTTCTAAACACAACTGTATTGTACTGATAGTAATAATACAAATTCTGATGACATTGTCTAAATTTGAGAATGCTATTTAAAGGCTACAGACATATTTGTTTTCATAAAACAAGTATAAACAATGAGATGTATTTCTGGATCTTTTGAAAGTCTAGAATTGAAAGCATTCAAAATATGTTAAGCAATCTGAATTATAACTCATTTTGTAAAGCTTATAGTGCTTAGGGGAAAAAAATGTACCTGGATTCACAGCTAACATGAGATTTGCAATACAAAATAAGTTAACAAGGAAGTCAATGACATAAGCCCTAGGGTAATGGTATTTGCTGGAACAAAAGAATACTATATAATAATTCCAGAGAAGGACCCTGCAACTACACAGAAAGTACATTTTTGAAAATGATAACTTACAGTTATCCTGTCACTTCCCACAAATATTTTCATCAGATTGGGCACATTTCACCTGTCATAACAGTATATGAAAACAAAGATGTTCATCATTTAAATAATTTACTGCTCTTCAATTTGAATAAAAAGAGCTTGAGAATTTTTTACTAGGTCTATGATTTCTCACACCTAAAATATAACCACTGGGCATTTGTTTTTAATTACCAACTCTACCACAAGCGCATTATAGCAAAAATGAATCCTATCAAACCTAGTATTAGAGTAATGACGTTAACTTTGTGTAGAAATCTGGCTTTTGAATTTGTTTTCAAAACATGATGCCCACCTTAACTATGTGCTTTAGTTTATATTTGGACTAGTGTTAGATAAACCATTTTTCACTGGATATATAGCTAAGGAGTATGTTTGTTAAGTATTTATTTAAGTACTGAAGAGTACAGTTCTAGACTAAACAAATGATGCATACAAATATAAAACTGTGTAAGCACCCTGTATTGTATCCCTGCCACTTACTCAACAACAGATGAAAAAATAATTATTTCATCCTTTTTTCTCACTAGTTGCTCAATGACCTTGTTCAGCAGTTTCAGGAGTAATACGTCAATATATTAACTTTTTTAAACTTACTTATCTTAAAACTATAAGTTTGTACCTCTTAATCCCTTGTACCAATTTCACCCATCCCCCAACCAACATATTATCCATTTTAATATTTATTTGTATCTTAGCATATATTTTGGATATAAAGATCATTTTTATTTCTGCCTCTGACCAAATTCATTCTTTCAGCAACATTCTGCATAAAAGTGATAGAATATGATATGTTAAATATACGGCATTCCTTAGCTTATTTAAATAAAACATTTAATAATATTTTGTGTAGTTTATTCTGCTGAAGGATTTATGTTAAGGTACTGGTTTCACATAAATTTAAATATCAGTAAGCCATATTATCATTGAAAAATGTGTTAACAATACTTTGATAAAAGCATTTGTAAGCAAAACAGATGAGTTGCCTGTTGTGTAGGTGGTCAGTAGCACAATGAGCCTAACTGAAAGTGCCAATCAAGAATTTATTTACTTACTGTGACAGTGCAGGCAATAGGCAAAAGAAAAAACTGCCAGCTTCCCAGTGATCAGGGGACATGCAGTGTAGATGGGGGAAAAATGAGGTCCATTTTTCAGGGCCGCCCCAAAAGAGGTCCCTGCAAAGTCTCAGCCTTTTAGGCCCAAAGGAGGTCCCTGGGATAGAAATTCGAATGAGTAGCGCTAGCCTAGGATTGCTAGGTCCTTGGCTGCAGCTGCATCTGGAAAACCACATAAACCCATACACGAAGGCTGGTGAGGTAAGGTCAGCTTCCCTTCATGAGGCCTGCCTTATATTGCCTATAGCTCAGCCTGAAAGATTGCTTATAAGATTTTGGCCTAGAAATGGGCTTTAAAATTTTTTTAAATGACAAAGCTTAATCCAGTTTATCTGTTATATGAACAATTAAAAGTTAAAGTAGCAAAGTTTTATGTTAATATTAAGCTGTATTTTTTTGATGGCTTGGCAGTTTATAATCCATCTGAAATTTCTGGTTTAGAAGGAATATTTATTATCATTATTATTATTATTATTACCACCATTCCTATTGTTTAGAAAAATGTCACCTTATACGTAGCAAATTCATGAGGAAAATCCAGAAACACACTTCCCCAGCTTTCTCTGCAGTTATCATGTAAGCAAGTGACCTACTCTCCTCCAACTTGGATTCATATTTTACTGACATGAAAAAGAAAACTCCATTTTTGTCTCCTGTCATTATGGACAGTTACATACATGAGAAAACTCTCCTTCTAAAATAAGTAAAATCTTGGTTAAAAAATAATAAAAACATAAATTTAAAATGAATTGTTGACTGGACAAGAAATTAAGAAAACCTCAAAAGCCAAAGGTCAATTCGTAGTTGAAAAGAGATAGAACTGTATTGCTATATTCTTCCCCCTTAGGACCTATTTTGCTGCATCCCAAAGGTTCTAGACTGTTGTATTTCATTTTCATTTATTTCCATGTATGTTTTTATTTCTTCTTTGATTTCCCAGTTGACCCATTCATTATTTAGTAGCATGCTGTTTAACCTCAATGTATTTGTAGTCTTTCCAGTTTTTTTCTTGTGGTTGACTTCTGTTTTCATAGTGTTGTGGTAAGAAAAGGTGCATGATATGATTCCAATCTTTTTGTATTTGTTCAGACCTGTTTTGTGACCTAATATGTGGTCTACTCTAGAGAATGTTCTACATGCACTTGAAAAGAATGTGTATTCTGCTGTTTTAGGATGGCATATTCTTAATATATGTGTTAAGTCCAGCTAGTCCAATTACTGGGTTGTAGGGTCAAGGGAACATTCTTACACTGTTGGTGAGAATGCAAACTCTGGAAAACAGTATGGAGTTTCCTCAGAAAGTTAAAAATAGAACTACCCTATGACCCAGCAATTGTACTACTAGGTATTTACCCAAAGGGTACAAAAATATTGATTTGAAGGGGCACATGCACCCTGATGTTTATAGCAGCATTAATATTCATATATATGAATATATATATATATATATATATACTGGAATATTACTCAGAAAAAAAAGGAATGAAATCTTGCCATTTGCAATGACGTAGATGGAGTTACAGGGTATTATGCTAAGTGAAATAAGTCAATCAGGGTGCCTGGGTGGCTCAGTTGGTTGAGTGTCTGACTCTTGGTTTCAGCTCAGGTCATCATCTCGTGGATCTTGAGATTGAGCCCTGCACTGTGAGTCTACTTGAAGATTGCATCCCTCTGCCCCTTCCCCCACTCACCCACATGCACTTACTCTCTCTCTCTCTCTCAAATAAATAAATGAATCTTTAAAAAAAATAGAAGTCAGTCAAAGAAAGACAAATACCATATGATTTCACTCATGTGGAGTTTAAGAGCAAGCAAAGGGAAAGAAAAAAGAGAGGCAAACCAAGAAACAGACTCTTAACTATAGAGAACAAACTGGTGGTTATCAGAGGCTAGGAGAGTGGGGGGGAGGGTTACATAGAGGATGGGGATTAAGGGAATGCTCTTATCGTGAGGAGCACCCAGTGTTGTGTGAAAGTGTTGATCACTAAATTGTACAGCTGAAACTAATATTACACTGCATGTTAACTAACTGGAATTTAAATAAAAACAAACAAAAAAAAGAGAAGTTAAGAGAGGAAGAGAGGGAAGGAGGGAGGAAGAAACAAAGAAAGAAAGAAAAGAAAGATTCAAACCAGTTGTAGCTCTTTGGGTAAGCACTGAAGTCAAATAAATTCTAGTTTCTCTCTCTCTCTTTACCTCTCTCTTCTTCATTTTAGTAATTATTTAGGCATATGTTAAGTGTTCACAATTTTAGAATTTGTACGTTACTTTGGTTTTACCCTCGTATCATTGTCAAATGTCTTTCATTTTAATAATGATTCTAGACTTAAAGTCAGCTTTAGCTGATTTTAGTATTCTACACCAGCTCTTCTTTGTTTAGTGTTGGCCTAATAGACAATATCATTTAAAGTTGTATTAGCAAATATCAAATATCTTGGAATAAGTAAAAATGGTAAGACCTCCACATGAAAACTAAAAGAGCATTGCTCAGGGAAATTAAAGAAGACCTTAAATAAATGGAAGAATCTATCATGTTCATGAAATGTCAGACTCCATATTATGAAGATGACAGTTCTCCTCACATTAATATGTTATATATAGCATGTAATTTCAACATAATCTTTCTTTTTATTTGCAGTAATTGTTTATCAGATTATAAACTTCACATAACCATGAAAAGACTACAAAATGGTCAAGAGAATCTTTAAGAACAAAGCTGGAGGACTTACACCACTGTATAGTAAGACATATAAAACTATAATGAATTCTAATGTGGCATTTATTTAATTTATTTAATCAAAAGGAACTATATTAATATTCTGTGAGTAAGGGCATGGAAATAGATTGGCACAAAACATTAAAGGCACTGAATGACTTACTCTTTTATAGAAGGTTTGTACATAATATTCTTGGCAAATGAGAAAATATTTAGTGATATGATTTAAATGTTTCAAATATTGGTCTTGGGACAGTTGTATAAAACTACATGTGTTTTGTTTTATCAGACATTCTACTTAGAAGATAAAATAATTGTTAATCAAATTCTACAAAAAAAGGTAGTAACATAATAAATATATAATGAGTAAATAATATACCGTAAATAAGGAGTATGTAACAGAGAGTGTAATGATTCCTCAGCAAATAAACTGTTAACATAATTCATCAGTTAAGTTGATTAGTGGAAAATACCATGAAGTATCACTAAATGTTCTTGAAAGCATTGGTAAAATTCCATAGCCAATAATGTAAAAAAAAAAAAAAAAAAAAAAAAAGGAAAGAAAGAAAAGAAAGCTGCAACAATATTAAAATATAAATACAGTTTCTCAACCTAGTAAAAAGTACTTCTTAAAAACCTTGAGTTCACAAGGACCCATGGAATGAGGTGTGCATAATCTGTGTCTCACAGTATTAATTGCATATTCCTTTCTCCAAAGAGGGTGCTCTACATGTGCTGGACTAGAAGAATCAATAAGAGATAGGAACCTAACACATCAGATTCTCTGCTAATGTTACCCTTCATATTACCCAGTTATTTTATTTATTCTTTTAAATTTATATTACCGGGGTTCCTGGGTAGTTACTAGGTTAAGTGTCTGCCTTCGGCTTAGGTCATGATCCTGGAGTCCCAGGATCACGCCCTTTGTGGGGCTCCCTGCTCAGTGGGGAGTCTGCTTCTATCTCTCCCTCTGTGCCCCACCCCCTGCCAGCTCTTGTTCTGTCTCTGTCTCATTCACTCTCTTTTTCAAATAAATAAATAAATCTTTAAAAAAATAAATAAAATAAAATAATATTACCTATGTATTTGTATTTCGTAAGCACATAGTTAGATCTATGTTATCCTATTCATATGCATTTTTATTAGGCGAATTGTCTGATAATTTTGATAGTAGTGCACGCGCGTGTGTGTATATAGGTAGATGGGGGCAATGGAAATAATTTAACTGGATTGACATACAAATCTAAGATTAAAATGTCCCATTCAAAGCCATAAATATAGGTGTTTATTTTTTAAAATATTTCTGAATAATTATCCTCATATGTTTGTAACTAATGCAAGTCATTAACTGAATATATGAAAACATGTTGTAAAATACAGTATGTCAACTTCTTTTGATAAATTTTATTTGAAACAAACACTTGTCTCTAAAGTTGAATAAAATAATTCCATATTTTCTCATCAAGACAATAAAAATAATATGTACGTTAAATTTAATGGTACTTGTAGAATGCACAAAGTACAAAATATCTTAGGGTGTATATTTATAATTATTATTTTATTAGTCTGTCCCTTTGGGTGAATATTTTAACTTAATTTTGACCAAATTAAATGCCAGAAACAATATATTATATTTCCTATGTTACTACCTGCTAAAATCGTAATGCTGATTTATTGCCGTGATCTTCTATTTAAAGCATGAACGAGAACTATTAAACTCTCATTCCAGAAGGGAAATTTTTATTATTAACAGATGCATTCTAGCTGGGGAGTCTCATGCTGCTGTGAAATATGAGTCTTACTTCAAGATGCATTTATTCATTACGTGTGTATTGGGACCAAGAGGTGGTTCAGCTTTGGGCCCAGGCTATATTCTTGGCTCCTGTTGTCATCAGCTTCCTAAGTGATTCTGCTCCCCTTGTCCCCAGTGATCTGTCCATTGTTATATTTCTTCCTGTGTAAACACTATTTTACCAGTATAGATGAGCACTCTTTCCTCCTTCCTACTTTGCTCTAATAAAATACCCATTTTTCACAAACAGGAGGACATTCATTTTTCCCACATCATTTTTCAAGTACCAAATCATGGCATTTCAAATTTTAAGTAAACAAAAAGTCCAATTTTTCATAGCGACAGCAACTGCATTGATGTATGAATCTGAAACACCAAATGACTTATTCCTGATGATATTTGAAGAAGCCCCTCGTATTTCTAAAACATGTCAAAATGATTTGTTTTGGCATTGCTATAGCCCTTGTTTATGTAAGTTCTTAATAGGCTATGTTTCATTATCTGGGGTATAGGTCCTTGTTATAAATTAGATTCCATCTACTAAAGTATCCTCATTATAGGTTCAAAGGACAGATAATGCCACGTACTCCATACTTAAATACATCTCAGAAGCTTGTAGGCTGCCCGATTGACATACTAAAATCTTGGAAGCCGTAGAAACAATGACAAACATGAAACTTCTATTTTTTTTTAATCTTTAGAGTGAGCTGCAATACAAGTGCCCAGACGATCTCCAAAATGGACAGAACCTGTTTTCTTGTCTGGATATTCTGAGAGAGAAAAATAAGTGTCACAGCAATTGCCTTTTCGTTTTGTTCCAGTCAAAGAGCCATAGGGATGTGTTTTAAGAAGAAAGTACTTGTAGCCGTCAACATAATGTTATGCCCATCCCCGCACTGCCCTATGTGAGTGGACAGTGATAAATGAAAAGGGCTGTAAAAAGCAAGTGTTCACTTCAGATCTGAGGTTTCTACCTTTCCAGAGTGATTTGCTAGGACCCCATGGCTTACAGGGTGCCAAAAATTACTCATTATTGTTTTTTCCCATGACTCTAGTAGAGTATAATGATACAGTTCAGTGGTTAAAAAGTTAAGATCTAGAATTAGAATGCAAAGTTGTGAAATCCACGTTCACTTTTTTTTAATCTTTGTGGGGCTTGCGGAGGGGCGACTCAAGCCCTACTTTAATGTTCGTGTTGATGTAATTGACATACAATAACTGCACATATTTAAAGCATACAATTTCTCCTGCCTTGACATATTTAGACACCAGCGAATTCCATCACTAGCAATATAGCGAACATATTCATCACCCCAAAGGTTTCCTCGTGCTGCTTTGTAATTCCTCCACCCGCCCCTCTCTGCTGCTCTCCTATTGTTGTAGGCAACCACCGACCTCCTTTTATTAATATAGATTAGTTTTTGTTTTTTGAAATTTTATATAAGTGGGATTATACAAGAAACAAAACATATACAAAAGATACAAATGTATGTATTTGAGGGGGCTCTCGCTTCTTTGACTAAACGTAATTATTTCAAGAATTATTCACGTTGTTTTATGTATTGTTTTTTCCTTTTATTGCTGATTAGGATTCCATTCTGTGGTTAAGCCACAATTTCTTTATCTATTCCCCTGTTGATGAACATTTGGGTTGTTTCAAGTTTTTAGCTCTGTTACTAATAAAGCTAGTATGAATATTCCTATACAAACCTTTCCAGCAACATACTTTTTTTTTTTTTAACGTTGGTTACATATTTAGGGTTAGAGTGGCTGGACTATATGGTAGGTGTACGCTTAACTCTTTTAGAAGCCGCTAAATTGTTTTCCAAAGTGAATATAATATTTTATGTTACCATCAGAAAAGCCTGAGAGTTCCAGGTTCTCCGCCTCCTTGCCAGCATTCGTATTGTGAGCTATTTAACTGTAGTCATTCTACCATGTATAATAGAATGCCATTGTGTTATTAATGTGCATTTCCCCAGGATTTTCATGAAGTGTCTGTTCTGAATTTTGCCCATTTTTATTAGGTTGTTGCTGCTTGTATTAGATTTTAACATTATATGTTCTACATGTAAATCCATTATCAGATATATGCTTAGTAAATATTTTTCTCCCAGTTTATGTCTTGGCTTTTCATTAATTTGATAGTGTGTTTCAAAAAATTTTAATATTTTTTTCTTTTTTTTTATTGTATTATGTTAGTCACCATACAGTACATCCCTAGTTTTTGATGCAAGGTTCCATGATTCATTACTTGCGTATAACACCCAGTGCAGCGTGCAATACGTGCCCTCCTTTATACCCATCACCAGCCTATCCCATTCCCCAACTCCCCTCCCCTCTGAAGCCCTCAGTTTGTTTCCCAGAGTCCATAGTCTCTCATGGTACATTCTCCCTTCTGTTACCCCCCCTTTCTTCTTCCCTTTCTTCTCCTACCGATCTTCCTACTTCTTATGTTCCATAAATGAGTGAAACCATATGATAATTGTCTTTCTCTGCTTGACTTACTTCACTTAGCATTATCTCCTCCAGTCCCATTCATGTTGCAGCAAATGTTAAGAAATTGTTCTTTTTGATGGCTGAGTAATATTCCATTGTATATATGGACCACATCTTCTTAATCCAGTCATCTGTTGAAGGGCATCTCAGCTCCTTCCACGATTTAGCTATTGTGGACAATGCTGCTATGAACATTGGGGCGCATAAGGCCCTTCTCTTCACTACATCTTTATCTTTGGGGTAAATACCCAGTAGTGCAATTGCTGGATCATAGGGTAGCTCAATTTTTAACTTTTTAAGGGACCTCCACACTGTTTTCCAAAGTGGCTGTACCAATTTGCATTGCCACCAACAATGTAAGAGGGATCCCCTTTCCTCACAGAATTTTAATATTTTAATACATTACGATTTAGCATTTTTTATGGATCCCAGTTTTAGAGCCATATCTAAGAGTGTCTTTCAAAGAGAATATTAAAAATTTTGATAAATTACAGTTCATTTTTTTATGGATCCTTGTTTTAGCCTAATCCAAACTTCTAGAATATTATACATTTAAGTTTAATTTAATAAATGCTTTTATATGTCATCAAGATTGATTTACATTAGCTATTCACATATGGATATTCACTTGTTTCAATACAATTTATTGAAAGATTATGCATTCTCCACTGAATTGGTTGGCAAACTTGGTTGAAAATCATATTCTGACAATTGCCAATACGTGTCATATATGTATAGGCTTTTTGGGACGTCTACATTCAGGGACACTGATATAATTTGACTCCATGAAATATAATACTTTAGAATAAGTTGTATAGTAAGTAAAGCTTATAATGTAGCTTCATACTAAGTTTTAAAGTTAGTTATTATTTATCCTCCCAATTTGTTCTTATTTTTTTAAGTTATTTTGACTTTTTTAGGGCTTTTGCATTTCAGTGTGAATTTGCTTTAAGAAAACTGCTGGGATTGGGATTGAGATTGTATAGAATCTATAGATCAATTTTGGGAGAATTAATATCTTAAAGATATTGATCTTCAGACTTATAAACTGAATATATCTTTCCATTTATTTAGTTCTCCAGTTCCTCAGCAATGTTTTACAGTTTTCTGTGAAAAGGTTTTATACTTCCTTTGTCAGATCTATCCCTAACTATTTTGACTTTTGTTGGTATTAAATGATATTGATTTTTTTTAATTGTATCTGACTTTTCTTGCTAGTATGTAGAAATAAAATTTTGTTTTCAGAAATCTTGCTAAACTCACTTATTCATTCTGGTAGCTTTTTTGTAGACTCCATCAGATTTTCTACATAGATAATCATATCATCTGTGCATAAAGATAATTTCACTTTTTCTTTTCCAATACACATGGCTTTTATTTATTTTTCTTGCTTTAAAAAAGTTTTGCACTTTCTTGAATTCCTAGGACAATGCTAAATAGAAGTGGTGAAAGTGGGCACTCATGTCTTACTCCTGATTTTAGAAAGTATTCAGTTTTCCACAATTAAGTACAATATTAGCTATACTTTCTTCATAGATGTACTTTATCAGATTAAGTTTCCTTCTATTCCAGGTTTGCTGAGATTTTTATCAGGAATGGTTATTGGATTTTGTGAAATTCTTTCTGCAGGTATATTAGATGATCTGTTTTTTTTTTTAATATTTTAGCCTGTTAATATGGTGAATTACATTAATTTATTGTTTTCTGTTAAACCAACTTTAAAATCTTGGGATAAACTCCAGTAGCTTAAAACTTCACCCTTGTTATATATTATTGGATTTTAGGTACTAACATTTGTTTAGGATTTTTGTATCTAAGTTCATGAAGGATATTGGTTTAATATTTTTTTCTTCTGCAATGTGTTTGCATGATTTTAATATCAGGATAATGTTGGTTCCATAGAATTCTTTAATTTTCTTAAAGAGCTTGGGCAGAAATAAGAGTATTTTTTTTCTTAAATATTTGTTAGTAGTTACTAGTAAATCCATTTGAGCCTGGATTTGTAGTTACAAGTTTAATTACTTTAAATTATGTAGGTTATCTATGTATTAGTGAGTGACCTTTGGTAATTTATTTCAAGGAATTTGACCATTTCATCTAAGTTGTCCAATTTACTAGCATAAAGTTGTTCATAATTTTCTCTTATTATTCTTTTATTATCCATATCTATATAGTGCTTTCAACACTCTCCTTCCTGGTGTTAATATTTGTTTTCTCTCACTTTTCCCTAATGAGTCTGGTTAGAGCAAGGATTGGCAAATGTTTTTTTACATAAAATCAGATGATAAATATATTAGGCTGTGGCCTACCTCAGGTCTCTGTTACATGTTTCTCTTTTCTTTTTCTTTTCCGTTCTTTCTTTTTATTTTTTTAATTGTAAAAATGCCTAACATAAAATCTGCCCTTTTAAAAAAAATTTTTAAGTGTGCAATACAGTATTATTAATATATGCACATTTTTGTGTAGCAGATACCCAGTTTTTTTATTTATCCATATTTTTATCTTTCCTGACTAAAACTCTGTATCCATTGAATAGCAGCTATCTGTCTTCCCTCCCCTCATCCCTGGAAACTGCCATTTTATTTCTGCTTCTGTAGGTTTGACTAAGTTAGCTACTGCCTATAAGTGAAATCATGCAATGTTAGTCTTTCTGTGATAGTTTATTTCACTTAGCATAATATTCTCATGACTCATCCATGCTATCCAGAGTATGGAGAAATTGAAACACTTGTGCACTATTGGGAGGAATATAAAATGGTAAGAATATAACACTGGTAGGAATATAAAATACAGCCATTATGGAAAACAGTTTGGAGGTTCTTCAAAAAATTAAATTAAACTACTGTGTAATCTAGCAATTCATCTGAGTATCATTCAAAAGAATTAAAAACAGCATCTTGAAAGAGTTATTAGCAGTCTCATGTTCATTGCACATTGTCCACAATAGCCAAGAGGTAGAAACAACCTAAATGTCCATCAGTGGATAAATGGATAAATTGTGGTACCTACATACAATGGAATATTATTCAGCCTTAAAAAAGAAAGAAATCCTTGTTTTTGTTTATTAACAACCATTAAGGTTTTCTTTTTTTATAGCATAAACAACATTCAAAAATAGACTGAGGGCCAAATTTGGTCCCTAGACGATATTTGCCAATTCATGGGTTCAAGTTTTGTTAGTTTGTTGATTTTCTCAAAACACTACCTTTTAGTTCATTGATTATTCTTTTTTTCTGTCTTTTCCAGTCCATTGATATTGACTCTGATCTTTCATATTTTCCCTTTTCAATTATTTTCAGTTTAATTTTTTGTTACTTTACTAGTTTCTTAATGTAGCAGCTGAACTTATTTCTAATAAAGGTACTTATAGATATACTCTTCTTCCTAATGCTACTCTAGTGGCACCCCACATATTTGATACACTGTGGATATGGTCTACCTTCGTAAATGTTCCACGCACACTTGAAAGAATATGTATTCTGCTCTTGTGTGGAATGTTTTAAAATGTCAATTAAATCAAATTGGTTGATAGTGTTGCTCCAATCGTCTATATCCTTACTGGCTTGCTGGCCACTTGTTCTATCAATTCATGGGATAGGAGTTTTGCATTGTTTAAGTGCAATTACAGATTTGCCTAATACTTCTTGCAATTCTATCATTTTTGTTTCATGTGTTTTGAAACCCTGTTATTATGTGCATAATTATTTAAAATAATACATTCTATTGATGAATTGATCCCTTTGTCATTAGAACGTGACCCTCTTTATCCCTTATAATGTTCTTTACTCTAAAATTTACTTTGTATAGTATCTATTTTATATTTGTGTTTATGTATTAATATACCCTTTCCAGCTTTCCTTTGCCTTGTGTTGTATATCATTTCCATCCTTTTCCTTTAAGCTTACTTGTGTTTTTTATTTTAAAGTTGATTTCTTGTAAGCAGCATATAGCTGAGTCTTGCTTTTTTTTTTTTAAATCTAATTTGACACACTCTGCCTTTTAATTGGAATGTTTTCACCATTCATTTTTATTGTGTGATTAATCTGGGTGGTCTGAAATCTACAATCTTGTTATTGGTTTTTTATTTATCCCCTCCGTATTATGTTTTGTTCCCCTCTTTTCCTGTCCTTCAAGTATTACTCTTATATATTTTACTCATTGTGTTGTAAACTCTCACAACACAATGCTATTTTTATTTAAATAGTTATCTGTTTAAAAGATTTATATGATTTTTAAAAAGTCATATATTTACAATATGTTTTTTTATTCTTCATGGCTTTGTCTATACTCAAGTTTCCATCTTGTATTATTTTCCTTCTACCGGAGGGGCTCCCTTTAAATTTTCTTATAGAGCAAATCTACTCAGAATCAATACTTTCAGGCAGGTCTAGTACTCCCAAGGTCATTTTCTTTGAAGAAATTTTAAATGGTATTGTGTTTTAAACATCAGTATCCATATGATTCTCATTATTATGCACTAATACAATTTATTTTTCTGTGATGCTCTTGGATCCTGTGACCCTGCTAAACTCACTTATTAAGTCTTGGAATATACAAATATAAATTTATATGTACATATAAGTTCTGGGGATTTTCTATATACACAACTGCAAATTATGTCATCTTTTTTTTCCCCCCTGTTTGGATGCCTTTTATTTCTTCTTGCCTTATCATTTAAGTTAGAAATTCCAATAGACTTGTTGAAAAAGATGGTAAGAAAAGACATCTTTGCCCTGTTTCCAGCCTTAAGAGAAAACACTCAGCATTTCATAATTAAACATAATATTAACTCTAGAGATTTTTTGGAGATATTCTTTATTAGATTGAAGAGGTATGCTATTCCTAGTGTGCTGAGGTTTTTTTTTTTTTTCTCATAAATGTTATTGGATTTTGTAAAATGCTTTTTATGTGTTAATTTGTCATATTATTGTAATTTGATCAGTGTGTTTTTAGCTTGTTACTATTGTGGATTACACTGATATTTTAGATTGCTAAATGTTGAACAAGTCTTCCATACCTGAGTAAATTCTACTTATCCTTGTTGTAAAATTAATTATTTTTTTAAAAGATTTTATTTATTTATTTGACAGAGATAGAGACAGCCAGCGAGAGAGGGAACACAAGCAGGGGGAGTGGGAGAGGAAGAAGCAGGCTCATAACGGAGGAGCCTGATGTGGGGCTCGATCCCACAACGCCAGGATCACGCCCTGAGCTGAAGGCAGATGCTTAACTGTTGTGCCACCCAGGCGCCCCAAAATAAATTATTTTTATACATTTTTGGATTTGATTTACTAATATTTTGTTAAGGATTTTTGTATATGAGTTTATGAGAGATTTTACCCTGGAGGGGTTTTTGTCTTTGGGTTTTTTTTTTTTTCTTCTACAATCTTTGCTTTCTTATTTTTTGAGAAATATTTAATTCTATATCAATATAGAATTTTAGGTTGATAGTTTTTTTGTTTTGTTGTGGTTTTCAGTAGTTTGAAGATGTTGCTCAACAGTCTTTTTGTTTGCATTAGTTCTGATGAAAAATCTGTTATCATCATTGCGTTTGTTACTGTGTTGCAAGTTTTCCCTCCCTATGGATACTTTTTAGATTATGTCCTTATTTCTGATTTTAAGCCATTTTGAATATGGTATGCTTTGGCTTAGTGTTTTCATGTTTCTTGGGTGGGGTTCATTGACCTTCTTGAATCTGTTGGTTTATTTTTGTCAGCAAATTTGGCAAATTTCAGCTGTTATTCTTCCAATATTTTTCTTTCTCACCACTCTCTCTTCTCCTTTGGGAACTCCAATTACATGCATATTAGACTGTTCACTGATGCTCTGTTCATTTTTAGAAAATTCTTTTTATCCTCTGTGTTCCATATTTGATAACTTATCCTACTGTGTGTTCAAGTATCTTTCTCATGTCATGTCTAATGTGCTATTTACTTATATTCAATGTATGTTTCATCTCAGACATTGTACTTTTTATTTCTAAAAGTTCAGTTTGGATAATTTTATATCTTATCTCTACTTAACTGTGTAAACATGTTTAATACAGTTATAGTAACTTTTTTGTCTATATTTTCTAATTTTAGATTTGTGCTAGTTCTGGATTCACTACAATTGATTTTCAGCTTTGTAATGGGTCATTTTTTTCCTGCTTTAACACATGCCTGGTAATATTTTATTGATTGTGAGGCATTATGAATTTTAACCTTGCTGGGCCCTGGATATCTTTGTATTCTTGTAAAAATTTTTGAGTTTTCTTAAGAGACATAGTTAAGTTACTTAGACACAGTGATATCCTTAGATCTTGATTTTATTAGTGGAGTCAAAGCAGCAGTTTTTCTCTACTTATGCAAAATGCTTCTAAGTAATATTCCCTGAATTATGGGTTTTCTACTCTGACTGGAAAACAACATCAGGTATAATTCCCTCTAATCTATTCGATGGTCTTTCCCCAGCCTTAGTTTCTTCACACATATGCACTGATGAAGACTTTTTGGATACCTTTTGCAGATCTTTAGAGTTATCTCTGTGTGCTCGTTCTCTTCTTCCTGGTTCTGGCCTTAGAGCACTAGTTGTCTTGATTTCCCTGGACTCAGCTTTGTCTCTCTGTTTCTCTTCCTGGAATTCTTTGCTCTGCCTGGGCTCCCCTACCTGCATCACATTTGATGTAGTCTTATCAAAGCCATAATCTCATGCAATTTTAGTGGTTACAACCTTTGCTTTCCATCTTTCAGAGATAACTATCTTTTCCTGATGTCCAATGTCTTGAAAACCATCATTTCATATATTTTGTATGTTTTGTGGTTGTTTCAGGGGGAAGATAAACCCAGTCCCTATTATTCCATTTCTTGAAGCAGAAGTCCTTCTTCACTTCTTAATACCTACGTGACTTTGTGAAAGTCATAATCTCTCTTTCTGGAAAATGATAGTTTCTGTTTTACAGATATTATGAAACAATGCAAACAAGAATATTATATATTAAATCTGTGTTATATAGGGCATAGAATAAAATATAGGCTCAATACTTGGTTTCATTATTTAATTACATCAGGAATTTGTAAAAAGTGTTACTATTCCTTTTTACATAATATTAATAGAATAAAAGTCTAAAAGTCAGAATTAAGAATTTTTTAGAATAATTAAAATTATTTAAACGTCTTATGTTCTCACGAAGTTAGTATTTAAAAAAAAACTATGCTAGAAGGCTAGTAAATTTAATAAAACAACTGGAGGGGAATAAATATATAAGCTTAAAATGTTTGTAATTGTTGAGCAAGAAATTCTAATTTCAAGATACTTTCCTAAAGAAGTCATCAGAAATGAATAAAGATACATATGTGTAAAAGTATCAGGTGTTATTTGTAATATAGTGTTTCTACATGCCACTAGTGTCTAATGTAGGAGTCTCTGTAAATAAATCGTTACTCATACACTTTAGCCATTAAAAATCATATTCAAGACATGGAATTTCTGCTTCTTATGCAGAAAGTGAAAAACAAGCTACAAAATTTAATACAGTAAAATTTGTCATTGTATGCCTTGAATTTTTTAGAAGTTGCATACTAAGATACTGTGTGATTATATCTGAATGGTCAAATTATGGTTTGATTTCCCTTCATTTTATGTTGTCTGTTTTGTAGTATTTCACTAATTCATATATATTTTTCTATAATGAGGAACTGAAAGTTAAATTTTATGTCAGTGTGAAAATAGGAGAACAACAGTGTTTTTAGTGTAAGTATTCTGACATCATATTGGATTTGATAATAAATCTGTACCCAGGGATATCTCTGATAAATTTTTTACTCTGATAAAATTATATTTTACAAATATAAAAAGTTGCCCTTAAAGAGAAGCAACTAGGTCCAATTGGCAACTAGTTTTCCACTCTTCACTTAAAAATTCTTTATTATTTGAGTTACAAAAAACTGAGCAAATTCTTCAGATATGAAACAAATAATCTATTGATGTTTTATGCGAAATACTAAGGCTACTTGTTACATGACTGAGTGACAGCAACAGACTCTAGAGTTGAAAGGCATAACATCAAGTCATAGTCTTGGCTCTTACCTCCTAAGTGGCCCAAGCAAAGTTTTACTCAACCACTTTACTCAATCACTGCTTTCCTCAACCACTGCTTTCTCATTTGTATGTATAAAATTTCTACATTCTGGTAGTGGTGTGGATTAAACTAATATAACAAACATCTGATTTAGAGAATATTCTCAATACATAGTAGATATTATTATTAAAGGGTTCAAATTGTCTCTGTCATATGCTTGAGCCAAAATTTTTTAGACCATTTGTATCAAGAGTTTTCAGAGAAAAAACAACCAATTGTATGTTTATATGTTTATTACACATTATGTATATACCACTGGTTGTTATAGAGGGAGGAAGAGAGAGAGAGAGAATGAGAGAGAGGAGATTTGTGGTAAAGAATTTGGTTCACTTGATTGTGAGGACTAGCCAGTAAAATCTGAAATCTGTATGGCAGGCTGGAAATCCAGGATTTTTTAATTTAATTTTATTTTTATTTTTTGGTAGTCTTGAGACAAAATTTCCTCCTTCCCGGGAAACCTCAGGTTTTACTCTTAAGACTGAACTAATTGGGTTCATCTGATTGGATGAGGCACACCCACAATAGAAAGGTTGATCTCTTTTACTTTGACAGCTGATTGTAATTGTTAACCACGTCTAGAAAATATCTTCACACCAACACTTATTTTGGTGTTTGATTAAATAACTGGTGCCATGGTCAAGCCAAACTGACACTTAAGAAACATCCCACCATTCCTTATAAAGCCATAGTCATTTCTGGAGGTTCTTTTGGAGAGGGAGAGTTTGGAAGGGTAGTTACTATAATCTCTTTTAAAAACGAGCCCTTACTGTTAGTTTAAACCTCTTTTTAAATTTTCTCTTTAATAAAGAGTTTTAAGATTTAAGAAGTAATCAGGAATATAGAGTGTACATTTTCTAAAATGATTTGGTTAAATACAATAATAAATTTAAGTTAGAAAGTATTTCTAGAGAAAGAGACAGATCTTAGTCCAGGAAGACTAAGACAACTGGTATTTGAAGGAAAGAAAACCAAAGAGAAGAGAGCTGCACATAGAAAAGCATGCAAAGTATAATAAACTATTTTTAGTAATACTAGTATTAGCTGACTTCTTGAATTCTTACCATATGGTGGGCTGTATGATAGTATTTATGGAACTAAGATTTAGAGAGCTTATGTAACTTGTGCAAAAATGCTGCAGCTTCTTCGCTATTTCTAGGTTCCACCCATGCTTGTCCCAGTGTGGTAGAAGGTATTTTCCAAAAAATAATAATAGCCATAAAAATAGCTCTAGTCCCACATACTTTTCATGAATATTGCCATTATCCCATAAAGGGGCAGATTTTCTTTCCTCTCCCTTTGAATCCAGATGGACTTGTTAACCTGCTTATAACTAACAAGTCTGCTGAAATGAGGCTCTCTGTCTTCATAGGCAGAGTCATAAAAGGCAATGGAGCATTTTTTACCTTTCTCACTGGAATAGTCATTCTTATGTCTTCAGCTGCCATATAAGCAATCAGACTGCCCTGATGCTGTCATGCTGTGAATAAGTCCAAACTATCACTTGTGAGATACACATGGAGAAATCTTAGGGTAGTGTGAAGGTAGAGTAAGATTTCCAGCCAATACCCCTAAGGTTTAAGTCACTATCTGACTGCATATAGCTGAGATATCTGGAGCCAGAACCACCCAAATGAGTCTTATCAAGAACTATGAAGAGTCTGAAATTTTACCCTACCTTCAAGCTAACACGTTACCCTCTGCTACAATTTCAGAGATGCTGGAAGAACACATTTCTAAGAAAAAGACCAAGAACTTTATTACCCATGGCATATTAAGCAGGGGAAGATGAACTTCATGTTGGCATCAGTTCATCTTGTTTACCCAATGTGTAAATGAGTGATAACGGAGTTGTCCACACAGATGTTGCAAACACTGTGGTTTTGAGTCACAGCTGCATAATCCAAACTTAGGAACTACCCCTCTCTTTAAGTCTAATGAACACTGCTAGCAAACATGCCCAACCTGCCGAGAGGGAGACATTATCTTTATTGCCCTGTTCAGGAAATACATGTGCCCTCTGTCTCAAAGGGAGGCACTTTGTCTATATTCTCAGGCTCATTGCTATACAAACTTACCCTTGAAAAAATGGTATGAAACAAAGATGTCAATGCATCTTGTTCAGAAGACGGGCAGAAATGAAAGAGACATGGAGAACTGTCTCCCAACAAACTCTTCCAAATTTCTGACCCACAGATATGGTGAGAAATAAAATGAAATGAAGTGTTGTTTTAATAAGCTTATAAGTTTTGGAGGGACTTTTAAGCTATAGTAAGAAAGGAAATACTGTGTTTACATGTGGAGATCTTAGAGACTATAATTAATATGGATAGCTTTATCAAAACAGTTGGTATCAACTAATACCAAGCACCTGAAAGAATATACTATAAGAAGAGTTCATTTTTGAGGGGAAGATGGAACTAAAGAGATTAAAAAATTATTCAGAACCCAGAGCATATCTAAGGTAGAATATTACATTAGGATATCACAAGTAATATCCAAGTATAATGGAAATGGGAAAAAGAGAAATCAAGTCAAATATGATTCAGAAATCCAAGGCAAAGTAATCAAATTTCACTCAACTATGGCTGCTATAGCAGATTATCGCAGATTTGATGGCTTAAAAAAACCCATAAATTTATTCAATTTATAGCTCTGGAGGCCAGAATTCTAAAATCAGTATCATTAGGCTGAAATCAGGGTTAACAAGACCAGGTTCTCTCCAGAGGCTCTAGGGGAGAATCTATTTCTTGATTCTTCCAGCATCTGGTGACTGCTAACATTCTTTGGTTTCTGGCCTTATCATTAAAATCTCTGCCTTCCCATTAAATAACTTTATCCTTTTGTTTTTTATGCTCCTCTCTCATAAAGATGCATGTGATGGCATTTACACCCACCCACACAATCTCCCATCTCAAGATTTTTAACTTAATCCTGTCTGCCTAGACCCTTTTTCAATATAAAGCAACATTTACAGATTCCAGAAATTAAGAACTGATATCTCTGGGAGTCATTATTCTGCCCACTGCTTGCAGTTAGAGTCATCAATTATTACAATGAATATGCTGCAAAACAAACAGAATCAAAATCTCAGCTACTGTATTTCAGCTAATTTCAACTGGATTCAGCTAGTTTAGGATGACACTGGATTTATGGCCTTCAGGTTTGCTCCCCTTGTCTATATAACAAATGGTGAGAACCCCTTGTCAGACTTCTTTCCCATACAGTCACAAAACACAACTGCTTGTGTTTATACCCAGGAAGGATACTTTTCTGGAAGAACTGAACTATGCTATAGGAAAGACATACAGAATTAGCACTTTGGTGTCTCCAGTGAAAAACCCAGCTCTTTAACCAATTATTATGCATTAAGCCCGCAGCCCACCAGTCCATATACATTATCCACACAGAGCTTCCAATATTTTAGAACTCTGTTTTTAAAAAATGAGTACGCATATTGATGTAACAAATGCAGCACTCCCATACAGTATGTTGGTGGTGGGAGAGCTGTGCATGTGTGGGGACTATAGTATATGGAAACTCTGTACTTTCTGTTCAGTTCTATTATGAATCTAAGACTGCTCTAAAAATAAGGTTTGCTCATTTAAAAAATAGGTTCCCAAGAATCTCTAGTCATTTGAATAAAGATTTAATGCAAAAAAAATTAGGAAAGAAAGGAGATCAAATGCAATAAAGGCAACTTAAAAACTATAAAGATAAAACAGACCCTGGATCCATGAAAGTATAAGTATTATTTTTAATTAGGAACAACTAGAAAGGGATAAGCTCATGGAAATTTAAAATAATGTAGTTAAGTTTGATAAAAATCAAAGTTTAGAAGATAAAGTAAAATGAAATTTTTACAAGGTAGAAGGAAGATAAATATAAAGACAGGGTCAATTTACAAAATTCAATATCTACCATAGTATTTCCAGAATGAGAGAATAGGCAAAAAATCTAGCAAAAGAATCTGGCAAAGAGGACATATTCCAATAAAGGATTTTTTTTTTAAAGACCTATGAAGTGCCTCAGAAAACAAATAGGGGGGGAAAAATCCTGATGGACTTACTGAGTGCAATCCCAGGAATAGGGAGGTTAGGAAATAGTATGTCTTGAGGATCATTGAAAGAGAGGGAAGAATAGTCTTAGATCATATGTCTAAATCTTTCTGAAGGGCTGGATGTTTCTTCTTGTTAGAGATATTTTTCCGTTGAACTTAGATGTGAACATATTCTTGGACAAAAACAACTTCTAAAATCCAGACTTCAAATGACAAGGGAGAAACCAACCATACTCTAATAAATAATAAATTCTAATAAATTGCTCTCTGAGGAATGAAACCCCTTGGTTGTTTAAGACAAAGGCAGTGGGAATCTTCCTGACAAGCTGTGAGGCAGGGAACAAATTCTGTATGAGAGGAGGACTTCTCTATGATGCAAATCAGCTTAGAGCAATATGGAGCAAACCACAAAGATGGTGTCATTGATACTAATAAATGGAACTCCATCTTTCCTGAAGTACCTCAGTATTTTAGGCAACTAAATACTCTTCCTTAATGTCTTTCAAAACCTTCCCATCCCACTGGATGTTCAAGACAAAGGAAAAGTGTATGTTAACACTTGCCATAAAATATCACAGTAATAAAATATCATAAATATCAATTTAATAATAAAAATTGCATATGTACTATGTTGACTTGGTAGATAACCAGAAAGCTCTCCTCTAGATTCTTACTTGTAGAGACATAAGAATAGCTATATTTTTTACAGACAAGGTATAGATGGGTTTTTCCTTTTCCCTTGTTCATCTTTGTACACCTACTAAATGAAGGAGTCAAATAGACAATAGAAATGGCACATTACAAACCAAATCATTCCATTTGTTATAAGAGTTCCAAATATAGAGTATGTTTCTGAAGAGGAGGTATATTACAGCCGACAAACTGATGGTTATCAGAATGGAGGTTGGTGGGGTGGTGGGTGAAACAGGTGATGGGGATTAAGGAGTGCACTTGTGATCGGCACTGGGTTCATCTGGAAGTGTTGAATCCCTATATTGTATGTCTGAAACTAATACTACACAGTATGTTAACTAACTGGAATTTTAAAAAAACTTTAAAAAAATGAAAAATAATGTACATATGGTGATTACAGTTCATACTACTGTATTATACAGTTGAAAGTTGAGTATATACTTGAAAGTTGAGAAAGTGTATATTAAATATCACCAGAGGAAATAAATAGTAATTATGTAAAGTGATGAGTGAGGCAGGTTCCTTGTCTAACACTTTGTGATAGACAAGTGTATCAAGTCTACATGTTACACATCTTAATCTTACACAATGTCAATTATATCTCAATAAAATTGAAAAAATAAATAATAAAAAATAAAGCCAACAGCCTTGGTGTGGAAGATAAGCATAGTGGGGTGTTTATTCAATATTTTATTTATCCACTTACGATACTAATCTTCTTTTAGGTACCAGTCACTGTGCTAGGAACTATGTTCTGTGCTTTGTTCCACTTTCAAAAAATCAAAAAAGACCAAAATGTCTACAAATACTGCTGTGCTTTTTTTGAACCAAAATGACAGAGTTTAGTGATCATTTGGGGTTTTTTTGAGAAAATGAAGGGCAAGTAGTTTTGAGTTTCAATAGATCTCTAATATCCGCCAAAAGAAAAGTAACATACTATGAGTGAAGTCTTTGAATGAAGTCTGCAGATCATTAATATTGCATTTTTAGTGTGACTTTGAAAGTGAGGTGCCTTGTAAAAGGATTTTTTTTTTTAATTCCTGCAAAGAAGAGAGGTAGTATAAGAGAATAGCAGAGTGAGACTTACCCAATTTGGAAACTATGATAATATTAATTTTACTAGTTAATTTTTTTAGAATGAATGACTCAAAAAGAAAGTGTATTGGACTCTTAGTTAATGCAAATGCATGGCCAAATTTCTTCTTCAAAATCTTAACACAGTTTCAATTGAAGATATCATAAAAGTTAGCCAATACATATATTTAGAATCTAAGGTTATAATAATTTTTCAAAGAAACTATAAGCAGAGATTTTTTTCCTTTACAGAATTAAAAAAGGCAAGTGAGTGAATGAGAATTAAAAGTAAGACAACAATTTAATTAACTGGGGGAAAACATATCTTTATTTTTCAAAATTAGACTCTGGAATTCCATGTCAGTGTCAAATCAAGAACCCATAAATGACACTATATCACAGTTTGAAGAGCATTTGTTTTCTGTAATCATCGTATGTATTCTCTTAAAAGAAGAAGCAAGTAATAGAACAAACTTCTGAATAATTTGATTTCCATTTGAGCCATTAGATTCACTATTTTCTCAGCATCCCTCCCTCTCTGGTGCATGTGAAAGAGCTGTCTTCAGTTCACTGAACCAGAAGGGGTATTTGCACAATAATGTAAATGATATAAAAGAACATGGAAGAAAGGATTTTGTGTAGTTACATGTTTGAGTTCTGATTTTATAATACTGTAAAGTTATCGACACACTGTAAACTAGACCTACTTTCTCTTTTTCTTGGGAAAAGAATTTTTTTTTCTAGAAGAAGATTTTCTCTACTTTTTTCACTTAAGAATTGATTATAAAACTGTAAGGAAAACATATGTTCTATTTACATACATTTCCGTAGATTCTTAGTATTCTCTATAAAGTTAGGGATAACACCTTTAAAATTATTAGTAAGAATTAAGTATACATAGTTTCCCTTTTTGTTTTTTTAAGATTTTATTTATTTATTTGACAGAGAGTGCGAGAGAGCACAAGCAGGGGGAACAGCAGAGGGAGAGGGAGAAGCAGGCTCCCCGCCAAACAGGGAGCCCGACGCGGGACGCTGGACCTGGGATTGTGACCTGAGCTGAAGGCAGACGCTTAACCATCTGAGCCACCCAGGTGCCCCCTTAGTTTCACTTTAAATATACTTCTAATAAAATATGTAACACTTCAAATATACTTTTACTTCCACTAACATATTTGTGGAGAAGTAAAATAATTTCAAATGGAGATGATGTATTATCAAACATACTTTTATTAATCTTACTTGCCTAATAATCTAAACTGAATACTAGCAATTTGTATTGTTTTATCAAAAAGGCTATTAGTCTATTAATTCATTTATTCAATAATCATTAAAAACAAATTATTCCTACCAGCCCAGATACTAGGTAAAATATGGTCTCATATTTTGAAAAAATTATCAACTAGTAGGAAAGACAAAACTATATTTTGAGTTGACAATTAATATGTTAATTATAGTCATGTATTTATAAGAAAGAGGAGACATATGAGAATAAACACTAATAACTATCTGGAGTTTCTTTTTTTGATGTCACCTAAAATCGAAGGGATTACTTCTAATCAATATGACTAAATGCTAATTTTCTCATCTAAGCTGGAATTTTAGCAAGAAGAGCAGGAGAAAAATATAAATGAGGTCATCTATTATTAAAATCAATTCTAGAAACTATTTCTCCAGAAACCAAGACTTCATTGCAATTGGATAATTTTGTATATTTTTTCAATGGCATTTTAAGGTCCTATCAAAATTATGTTCCTGTTTGATTTTTCTAATGATTGACTTAGATTGAATTGAATAACAATATAATTTTTAAACTAACAACACTAAAATGGCAAAAATGTTTCTCCCTCTTTTCCCTCCACTTACTGTTTCCATTATCTTCTTTTTTTCTTTTTTCTCATTCTCCTTCCTCTTCTACTTCTTCTCCTTCTTTCCCTACAAAGTAGCAAACTATACATAAAAGGGACAAAGTGATGAGAAATAGGGGAGTTAATTCACTAGGAAAGGGTAGATGACCTAAAATTGCTATTACAGAGATCATTTTTTCCATGAATACTAAATAGTTGTTTTTCTATGCTGGCTGGAGTTGAAGATTTCTTTTTTACTGGTATTTCACAAAATCACAGAAGTACGTATTTTTAAAAGCTAGATTATCAGAAGGAACATCAGTCCTTTATTTTACAGATGAGAAAAGAGAGGCTCCCAAAATATAATGACTTTCTCAGTGTCAAAGTGAGTCCCAGTGCTTCAGAAGTTCACTTGTAGAAATCAAGATCTTTATTAAAGAGAACGTAGGAGGCAAGGAAGCAAGTCCGCGAATGCCTGGCAGTAAGTCACTCCAGAATAGACCATTAGAATATCCAAATTCGCTAACTAAACATTTATTTAAATATTTAAGTTTTTGTGTATCTATATAGCAATACATAAAAAAAATTCAAACAGCTAAATAATTGAAATCACATTTTAAACATTTGGTAATGTAGAAACAAAATATTCACATGACCCGGTAAATTTTCTATTTGAGCTGCAAATGGTTCTTTTTCACTAATCTCATAGATTATAAATATGGATTCGGATGAAAACATTTACTGAACTTGATCGACTTTGTGTTTTAGACAATTTTAAATATCTAAAAAATCTAATCCCAAAGCTAATCATGTTCCTTTATACCTTCCTTTTTAGAGAAACGTTTATGGGGGCTGCTTTCCTGTTCAAAACAAAAACAAAAAGGTAAACTAAAAGCATTTACCTACTTTTATTTTCAACAGTAGTTTTTGTTTTTGTTTTTACTTCCTAAGTAGGTCACCTCTGTTTCACCTAGATTCTTTGCAACGTTCTTTCTCATAAAGTAGATTCTTACTATATTTCAATTTGCATGTTTTTCTAAGATTGAAAATAAGTAAGCGGTCAGGGCAGGAGCAAAACAGAAATTTGCTAGAAAGGAGGGTCAGCGTGACTTACTAAGGACGCCACTAACACCTTCTCCATTCCCAAATCCTGTTGTTACCATAGAGACCCTAAAAGCAAGGAATATCTTTTTACAGTTGCTAATCCAGCCTTTAGAAATAGGTTGAAAATGCATACAGCATGTCACCTCTAGTGGAACCTGGAGAAGCACACAGGCAGGATTTCCAGAGAGATGAGCGTCTCATGGCAGGTTGGCTAACATGAGCTCAGCCCAGCTGATACCTCCCTGATTTAACCCATACTGGTGTCACCAAAACCTCAGCTTTGCAATGTTGAAAAGATGGTGCATGATTAAAATAATGACATATTCATCCCTTTCTTAAAGAAGTTTTCTCCCTTTTTTTCTGGTTTGATTGTATGCATATCCATAATACTGTTTTCCACTTCCAAGAATGAAATTTTTAATGGCGTCTCAGAATAAGAGCTATCAGAATGCAGGCGGAAGAGGAATGCAGTTCGTTCTTTTCTTTCAACGATAAGAATATATTTGTGTATGTAAGGGTGGATTTCAGGAGCCAGTTTTGGATCCTGAAAATCATAAAATTTGGCAACCCTCTTTTAGAAAAAGAGACAAAAATTAAAAGTATGTCATTGCAGAGGAAACTGACTATTTGTATAGAATGGGGAAAAGGAAGCCTAGGAAGGGGCTCATGAAAGGAAGATTTCACGAAGTTTAATTTCATGAGCTTCCTAGTGAACCCACTTTTATTTGGCTGATTATTTTGTCCTTTGGCAAAGTGCCACAAATAGTTAAGTAGATTTTATCATACTGTTTCTTATTCCTGAACCCCTTAATTTAATGGAAGTATTCTTTTTAATATTAAAGTTATTAGTGTTCTCAAACTTATTCATTTTATAATGGCCCTGTGAGATAACAGAGAGCCTAGATAGCTTTATTAACTCTCACATGCTTTTCACTGTGGAAAACATTTGAAATAGTAATTAATTTGAATAAAAAATGAAGAAACGCTAATGTACTTGTTTTGTTAGACTTCTGTCAGGAAAGTAGATACAATTGTGCTAATAATATTCCAATGCATATACTTCCTTCTCATTTTTAGAGTAAGTAGAAACTTAAAAATTATTTTCCTCCTTAGATATGGAGGCTTATCTCACAGTCCTTAGCTGAACAAAATAAAGAATGCCTGTTTTTATTTGAAAGTAAATCTGTAATACTTGACAGTTCCATGCTGCTCATACCTGAAAGTATGATCAAGAACTTTCCTCCAGGTGCGGAAATATGGTATTCACCAAAAATCAAATTCAAAATTATTGATTATGTTGAGATTTTTTTTAAATAATCTCCACCTCCAAAGTGGGGCACGACCTGACTGAGATTAAGAGTCACGCTCTACTGACTGAGCCAGCCACGAGCCCCTGTTGAGATTTTGGTTGTGGAAGAATGAATCATGCAATCAGGTCTCTATGTAACAAGAATTGTCTCTGCCCCTACAACTCCAACAGTTCCCTATTAAAAGGCAGAGGAGTTAGCCACTTTTAAAAAACTAAATCCCAGGGCGCCTGGGTGGCACAGCCATTAAGCGTCTGCCTTCGGCTCAGGGCGTGATCCTGGCGTTATGGGATCGAGCCCCACATCAGGCTCCTCTGCTATGAGCCTGCTTCTTCCTCTCCCACTCCCCCTGCTTGTGTTCCCTCTCTCGCTGGCTGTCTCTATCTCTGTAGAATAAATAAATAAAATCTTAAAAAAAAAAGAAAAACTAAAACTAAATCCCGTGTTTTAAGGATAGATTCTTTTTTAAGCTGCAGCCTTTCTCTTCACTAGTATCACCTCCCGAAAAGTAAATTATAAAATATTTCACATCATTTTAAAAGATATCAATATAATGAAAATATCATCATGCATATATTTTAGGCATTAAAAAATTAGTTCCCAGATAGTTTTTAGATATTTATATGGCAGGATTTTTTTTTTCCTTCAAATGTAGTCAAATAATCACCTGCATCATAATTGCTAAATTGCTTGTTAAGCTGCTGGTGCCAAGATCTGCTTCCCACCCAGGGAACTAGAATCTTTGAGAGTCAGTTCCACGTATCCACATTTTTAAAAATAGGATGTCAGGGAATTCTTTTGCATACCAAATTTTATGAACCATCATAAGAAGTATAATCTTGTTGCATTTTATTAGTAAACACAAATAATTACTTAATGGTTTCTTATATTTGACTACAAATATTAAAAAGTGGAAGTAATTTTAGTTAAAAAAAAAAACAAAACTTTACCAGAGTGCTAAAAATATTTGCCAAGCCCCCATCTTTATATTTTTATATCAGTCTATTTGGCAGATAATTTTGTCCTTTGGCAAAAAGCCTTGAATAGTAATACATTTTATCATATTGTTTCAGTCCTTAACCCCTTATTTAATGAAAACATTTTTTAAAAAAATCTTAAAGGTATTAATGTCCTCAAACTTATTTTATAATGCCCTGTGAGATTCCAGAGAGCCTAAATTATCCAAGATTCTTTATCACTTAGGAATTTTGATATGAAACTGAACAATTACATTGTCTTCATTTTTTTCAGGGGTTGACAGAGATTTACTTAACATAAATAATTCAAAAATTAGGAATATCTCATAACTTCTATCATGAAAGTATGATTAAGTTAATAATATTACCATAGGCAAGTAAGTGTCATGATTTCTAGACAAAGCAGAGGTAAGATGTGATTTTTGACACAGTCTGCCAAGTTTTGATAACATAAATTTAACTATGAAATTTATGAGAAAAGTTACGTTTTGATTAGGTTATATGAACCATAGTTCATTTACGCAATGATAAGCCACAGAGTTATGTGTTAGAGTGCTATTTCAAAACTCTCTAGGCATGTTCATAGCTACCTGCAAATAATGTATGATTCATAGAACTCAAGCAGAAATATATTTCCTTATCCATCCACATATTATTAATCCAACCTTCCCTGTTTCCAATTTTTCCCTTGGCACTTTTAGAGTAAAATTAGATCAAAGATAAAAGTTACCTAAAGGTTATTCAATCACACATATACATAGATCTAAAACATGGAGAGATCAGTGACCTCCAGGTGGGTCCGTGGTTCACGTCCCAAGAGTGAGAAGCAGCAGTGAATGCTTTTTGACAGTTTTAGCCCAGTGTATTCTGTCCTATTCCAGACCCTGAACACCCTTCCTTGGCCAGAGTGACTGCTTCTAGAAAGTAATTTTGGATTGAATTAGAGCTTTCTGAGACAGACAAAACATACTTTACAGTAGGCAAATTGAATTTCTCTGGTTCAGTGACTTGCTGTGCCACGGCGCCTCTCAAGAAGACTTTCACATTATTGAGAGCTGGTAGATTTCCTTGTAAAATAGCCACAGTCTGCACGCACACACTACACAGCCGATTCTTTGTCTGCCACTTCGCTCAGAAATATTTCTATCTTTCTTTCACACACATACAAAACTATTTAAATGAAGCATACAAAGAAACGACATAAACTATTGTCTCTTTTTTTGAGAAGAGTATGTTTCAAGTGGTTCCTAATTCATAAAGAGGTCTCCAAGGAAAGTCTTAGCCCCGTACCTGATATTGTGGAAATTCCAAGTATCTTTAATGGAATGAAATGGAAGGAGCATTCACTTATCTTGCATACAACCATGAATGGAGAATTGGAAATATTTTCAATGATTAGATTAGGGGCACTATGTGGTACCAGCTGTTGGAGATAGTTTTTATCATAACAGTTTACAAAGACATGAGTGTCTTCTTTCTAATTTTCCCTCTTGGAACGTCCCTAAAAATTATAGACTGACTTAACTTACAACGAAGATGTTACTTCCCAAATATTTTTGTTGAAATGAAGCCAGAAATTTCTATTGAGTTTTCAACATTTACAGGTATAGACAGAGGGTACTTTAGTGGGGTATCAGAGGAATTGGCAGCACTCATGAGAAATAACTTCATACATCCCAAGTTTCAAAGTCGACTCAAGAATACTTTTATGATTAAAATATTGCATATGTAATAATATATATAAATATTATGATTAATTATTATTAAAATAAAATTTTCATAGATACGGCAACTTTTTTTTATTCATTCTTAATTTTTTTTTCTTGATATGGTTCTATTTCTAAAACACCTCATCTTGCTGATTTTGGAGTCACATTACCCCAGAAGAAGAAGTATGCCTACATATTTTTCTGCATGGCATGGAGTGCCACCGTCTAATTTATACTGCTTTCTCCTACCCACAATGTCATTTTATACATCTCAGGTAAAATTTCATGCTAGGAAAAAAAATGTCAGGGTCATTAGGCAATGAGGAACATTCATTCTGACACAGGGGAGAGGATTGCATTTAACCAGAAAATGCAGAGTTCTCTGTGGTAATTCTTTGCTCAGAGGTCTCTTGGGCTTAGAGCCCTAGGAACAGATGTGATCTCATGCCTGGTCTAAAGAGAACAGAGCCATGGGCGGAAACACCTCCCTCCATCAGTGAGGGAGCTTCTGCCAGAAGCAGATTTCTCACCAGGAGGACCCTAAACTCATTGCCAAATTAGAATCTGCCTGGTGAGAAGTCACTGGGCATAAAATCTCCAGTGATTTGGTGCCTGTTCAGGGAGGAAACCAGAAAGCATATGTGAAGAATTCACGAAAGGGCCTGTGTGCATGTGCCGAAGCCACTGGGGGAGTCAGGCGGGGGGTCATGTTGGCTTCTCTTCTGAAAGCACTTTCTCAGCATATGCTGTATTGTTAGAAACCTCTGGCAAAACTAGGATATCTAGAACATATGGGTTGGGACGGTTGATATGTGCTTTTTCCTTATTCTGTTTGTCTCAGTAGTTATGTTTGATTTTGTTTGGTGGGTCAGGATAATAAAAAAAAAAAATCTGGTTTCTACTTGTCTTTTTTCTTTTAAAAGTATAAATAAGATATTAAGAAGAATTTGAAAGCAGACCATAATAGTGCTTAATAGGTCTAGCAGATTAAAAAGGTTCTACAAATAAAAGGATTAAATAAAATAAGATTTATTATAGATACCTTTTAACCCTCACTTTAAAGAAGAAGTAACACAACATTCAGGACTTTGTCCTAAATTCTAAAGCATGTTGGGGTACCCTCAAATTAAAAGCAACATAAAGAATTTAACAGTGATTTATACCCCATAATGCCATGAATACATGTAAGCTACCTAGCTTGTTAGCATCTTAGATGATGTGCTGTCAGGAAGAATAGCTTGAACATTTTATTTTGTTTTGTTTTGTTTCAGCAGCTTTGAGGTCCCATGCACTGGCTAACGTCGCAGCAAAAATTACATTTTTACTGCCTTACATATTAATCAGTTATTTAGAACATCCCTGCTGAGAAATACCGTCATAGCAACAACACCATTTTAATGGAGCAATGGAAAGACACCCTGGAGAATCAATTACGATGAAGGCCCATGAAAAACTATTTTGTTTTTCATTATTTTATGGGGTTAGGAGGACAACGGATGAGATAATAAGACCTAAAAAATTTCCAGGACTTCACAGGGAAAATAGAGTAAAACTCAGTTGGATCAGAAGAGTTACCGGGTTGCAAATGTTGGTCTCTGTGACTGAACACTTAGAAGCAGCTCGTGTATCATACATGAAGCATCTTAGGGGAAGGTAGAGACGCGTTGACTAAATTAGTAGTTCAGTTCCGCAAGTTTGTTTTCAGAAAAAGATTAGTAAATACAATGCTGGGTGACATCAAGTTCAGAATTCTGCCCAAGTAAGGTTTTTTTTGTTGGTTTTTTTGGGGGGTTTTTTTGTTTTGTTTTATTTTTTTATCAGAGCTAGTCTGAAGAAAGCTGACAAATTATCAGAACTTGTCTCAAGAAAGTAATTTTAAAATTAGCTGCTAGGTGTTATGAATGAGAAATCTTCAGTCTGTAGTTGAGAATCTTATTTTAATATTTTTTATTGGGATGTATTTATCAGTACCTAACAAGACAGTGCAATCCTAACGATATCAATGAAACCTATTCCTGGAAATGTTTCCCGTAAATGCAACTCCCTTCAAGTAGTAAAGGAAAAGAATGAGATACGGAGTGTTTTCTGAAGCAATTTTGCAAGACTAAATGCAAGAGAGCTTCCTTTTAATTACGTCTCAACTTAAATTTCCAGCCCTGTCTCCCAGAAATAATTCTTCTGTCACCTACTCTTTAATAGCATATAAATGATTTCTGCTCCTCATCCCCACTTGAAACTTTCTGCTCAAAGCAGAGTCCCCTCCCCTTATTTTCACTTGCCCGAAGCTTGCTCAGCTTTCATGGTTGGTACTCCTTTTTCCTTAAAGCATTCCCTAATCCTCCCAGCTGGAAGTAATTGGCAAAGGGCACAGTCTGTGCTGTAACAGCAATTTGTAAAGCTCTTGAAATACTTAGCACGTTCTGTTTTACATTAGAGATAGGTTTATACCTCTCTTCAATTCAACTAGACTCTAAGCTCCTTGAGGATAAAGATCGCATTGCATTCGTTGCTCCTAATATTAAACACAGTATCTTCAACTTAGTAGGTGTTTAAGGTAAGATTGTGCTAATTAGCTAGGTTAATAATCCACCGAAAACTACAGCAAAAAACATTGTTCCACTTCAGTTTGCATAGATAAGAACACTTTCTTCCGAAAATTCACAGAATTTAGAGATGTTTTAGTTTGTGGCTAAATCATATGTAAAAACTGACTAAAATTGCAGAACTTTTTCAAAATATCCGTCTGGTCAGATGAATGAAAGTGTGTGTAGAAAGTATCAAATAGTGCAATTCCTTTTGCATTCTTCACTGATACAGAAACATTATTGTATAAAATGAATCACAAAAATTAACATTTAATTTTTATCATATTCCTTCGAAATAAAGTGAAAACTAAAATGATACGGGTAGAAAAAAGCCACTAATCCAAAATCTGACTGAATTACCAAATCTGGGACTCATAAATAATTTCTTAGCCTAGTTGAGAGCCACATTTCAATGGTGGCTATACTTAGAGTGATAGGTGTATCTTAGATAACAGTGATCAAGGAGGGTATTACTTTAAGACTTAGAGGAAGTATTATGCCTCTTGATTTTCGAAAACTGTATTATAACTATATTACATCTTTTCATAAATTGATTTGTAGATTACTTTGTAATATATCATTTAATTCTGTGTGAGATTTTACTGTATGAATTCTTCATCATTTATTACAAATTCCTAGATATTTGGCGTTTAATGTATGCAGGAATACACCTCTGGAAAGCCTGAAGCCCAAGTTCTCAGGGGCTGAAACACCAGGAAGATTTACCCTAAGTGACCGACATTTATTTATCCTCACTTAAGCTTAGGAATGCGTTGGTTTTGACATCCCTTAGTTGGGGCAATAGGCTGGCACCAACATGTCCAGAGACTTCCAAATATTCTGATGAATATGAACAACTTCCCACTACTCCTCTGGCCCCCACATACCAACTATGCTTTTTGAAAGGATCTGAAAGAAGGTGTCAGCTGCAGCAGGACATCTCTGTGACAGCTTGAAAGATGAGGGTTTCTTCCCTCCATGGAGGACAGTGACATTGAGTCTCTTGCTTGTATGATTATCTTCATGCATTTACATTTATGTACATATACATATATAGTTATATATGGTTATATATATATATATCTTTATATATGTGACTATGTATATTTATATATAAAGGTATATCGTAAAAATTTATATGTTCTCTATTATATATAGCACTATGGTTCTTTTTTTTAGCACTGTGGTTCTTTTATTTTTGCACATTCTCACAATTATTTAATTGGAATAAATTCTTAGATTTGGAGTAGAGATGTAGCTAGAGGGTGGGTGAAGGGGTATGTTTGCATTGGTTTTTATTCTATATATCTTACTGTTTGAATTTATGATTTTATTGAGTATGCCTTCTATAATATTTTAAACATAGTTTGAACAAAAGTGTTTTTCTCTGTATTTTTGGATTTCTGTTTTCCTCTTTCTTCCTCTTGTGATTTTGTGTCTTCCTTCTTGTTTGAGTATGTCAAACAACATTTTAAATAATTTTTTCAATATATAAACTATATATTTTGTGGGATAAACTGTATAGCTCATTGGTGGACTTGTTGGCATTCTCCTGGAGATATATCAGAAACTAATTGCTATTCTGGTTTTACAGAGAGGGACCTCAGAATGTTCTTGGATCAGGCTATATTTTCACCAAGAATCTGAAGCTGATGGATCAGAACATTGTTTCTCCTTGAATTTTGTGTTTAAAAGTCTCTATCCTTTGGGAGTCTTGGTGAGTATTTGATAAGCCATTCTATTAAGTACCTTTGTCCATAGTCATTTGTAAAAACTGTCTTTAATTGTTAATGTTGAATTGTTTAATGTAGCAATTACTAAATTCACCCTAATTATTCCCTACATTTTATTCATTTTGGATTTATTTTACTCTTATTTTTCTAGCTTTTTGTCTAATTGGTTACTTTATATTTTTAACATAGTTTATTCAATGAAAGTACCTTAGTTATAAAATTTCCTGGCAGTTATAAATTTCCCCTTTTTCAATTAATTTTTTATTTAATATTCTTATTTTAATCATTTCCTAAATTTTTTTTAGCTACCATTTGATTTTTTTCCTTGATCCAGGCAATTAAATGAGTTGTTCTCAAAGATTTTCCTTAGTTTGTTTCTCTTTGTATTATTATCTAATGTAATTCATTGTGATCAAATAATATCATGTGTAATATTCCCTTATTAAGCTTTATTTTCATAGTTTTTAATAAATGCATACCCCCTTTGCCCATTTTTCCCACTCTTTCTTTTTAATGTATTTAAGTATCATTGAGCTTAATACACTATCCATTTTTGTAACACTTCCCAGACATTTAAAATAATGCATTCTCTCTTTTCTCTGTATGAATGAAACATCTCTAATTCTCACAAATTGTTATTATTAACTCTAGTCTATGAATGAGTAACTGAGGTTCACATAGTTTGAACATTTTGAAGTGAACACGGGTTATGTTTGGGACAGTTGGGACTAGATCCTCTGCCTGACTCCAAAGCTGTACTAACATGGCAAATTCATAGGGTTTTTTGGGGAGGACCCAGGAGTAGACAATACACAAAGTAGTTAAAGTGGGTGGAAGAGGGAGGAATAGATATTCAATACAGCATCAGGATGCGTGAAAGAAACTCAAGTATTCCAAAACATTGGTAATATATCGACGTGAATGTGAACAGGGAAAGAACTGAGCTTTTCCGAAGCTGTGAAATTATGAGAGAGGAAGAAAACAGAATAGAGCCCTGGTTTTTCATATATATTCTCCTTACTCTGTGTTTAGGACAATGGTGACATATGGAAGGTGTAAATTACAATCCAGAAAAACAAAAAGGCATTGAACACTGGAGGGAAAATCTGTGACATCCAAATTATCTTCTAAAATACGTAAGTTTCTTCATTTTAGAGGCAAAGTTGGGTAGACAAAAGTAACAGGAATGAAAATAGATTTAATCACACAGGATGCCTTATTACAAATATATGTATTTTTTAATGAAATTATTTTGATAAGGATTTTTTTTTTACTTTGTATTTGTTCCTTTTATTTTTATCTTATGCCTTTTGTCGAAAAATTGTTTTTGAGGGGTGCTTGTGTGGTTCAGTCAGGTAAGTGTCCAACTCTTTGTTTCAGCTCAGGTCACGACCTCAGGGTCTTGGGATTGAATCCTGCTTTAGCTCCCTGCTCAGTGCTCAGTGTGGAGTCTGCTTGAGATTCTTTCCCCTTTCTTCTCCCTCCCCCTCTGCTCCTCCACCTGCTCGCACCCCCACGTGCATGCGCGCTCTCTCTCAAATAAATAAATAATAAATAAAATATTTTTTTAAAAAGTTTTTTGAGTAGTCTTTACCACAGGGATTTTTTTTTTTTTTTTTTTTTTTAGCTCACATAGATTCATAAAGTTGAGGGGGAATGTTGAATGCTTAACGTGACCTTAAAATATTTCATTTCAGTTGCAAACATAGTGGCATGGTTTTAAAAAAAATTAAGTGGTACAAAATGATACGTAGTGAGCAATAATAGGAGGATTTTTTGCACCCTCCAAAAATCCAACTGCCTGTAGATAAGCCTGTATTTAGAATTTTGTATCTTTAAATAGCAACAAGCCTAACCATTGTGGTGGATCATTTTCTCATGCTTGTAGAAGGTGGACGAAATAGCCTCACCAAAACAAAACAAAATTTTAAAAAGCCAGGCACCAAATGTGAGGGAGAAATGTGGGTGGAGGGCAGCATGAATAATTGTGTAGAAGGTAAGGTTGGAGAATTTAATTCACAGAGGACTTTTCTCTGCAGAGCTGCCAGGATCCCACACAGTTGTGCTTATTCATTTCCTGGCTACTGCCCAACTTTGTGGTTTGCGGATCATGGAGAATTTTGAAACCCAGCAGAACCTACACCAACCAGAGCTACCTCACCTGTTATGGGTGAGTATTACGCTGTGCATCTATTGTTAGTAACTTTGAAAGTGCTTCATATATCCATTGCTAGGAAACTATACCATGATTTTCCTCTAACATGGCTCTGTTGTCCAGTACAGTCTGACTGGTTAGAGTAAGCAGTTCTAAGCACAACATGAGTCCTCATACCAGACATTTATTTAAGAATCACTTAGAGTGCTTGCTCCTTTATTCCAGACGTACAGTTTTTCCGGGATAACCATTGCAAATAAGATCTAGAGTCTTCCTGATCTCTTTAATTCTCCAATTTTGAACAAACTTCATTAATAATAATCAACTACAATGATATATTTTTGAGTTGACATCAATATAAATAGTCCTGAATATATTAACCAAAGTATATTTCTGTCTCCCTGTATTTTGGTATGCCTGAATCAAGGAAGAGATACTTCTTGGCTTAGAAATGAATTCATGGCATAGCTTTGTTCAAATTCTGCTGGAATGGGGTATTAGCTCCTAGATTGCTACTTTCCTGATGTTACCATAGCTGGGACTATAGATGTATATATTGAAGAAATCCCTAGAGCCATAAGTATTCCTCTGTTATGATAATGTTACCATTAGTCTTGATTGCTTTTGACAATGGTTACTGAATTGCCCAAAGCAAGAAGTTTAGTTTGTTCACATTTTCCCCCTTAATTTGGGAGAGTGTTTTTATTTCACTTTTATTTGAAATGAGTTCCTGTGCTGTTATTATGGCATTTTATGTGGCTTGTCATTGTAGTAATCAATTTTATATTTTCTTCATGCCAGTTCGACATTCTGCTCTTGACGAGCACTTTGTCATATTTACTAGGGTTCTTGTCATACATAGGAAAACGCTTCCTCTGTTTGTCTCCTAAATTTTCTTTTTCCCTTGTTAGTAATTTTGCTATCTCTATATCAGTGTTCTGGCTTGTTGCAATTACAAGTTTTCCCAGCTGGGAGCTTGTAGCATTTTCTCAGTCTCTGCAACATGCTGATCTATTCTGATATGAGTTCCAATTGTTTCACCTCCGTGTTCTGCATTTTTACCATGTTTTGTTGAAAAGGAACTGTCGAAATCTGAAGCGGTAGAAGTTTTCTTTTTTGTGTATTTCACCCAAGACAAACTTTGTGTTGCTTAGATATCTTCCTAGTGAGATGAGTTCTTTTCGACTGAACTCTTGGAATTACTACTTAGAGATTCTGATTCAGTTTTAATCTATAAAAATGTCAAAGGCAAACAATGATTAAGTTCAAATCCTGCGTGAGAAACTAATTGTCCCTGTCCATGGCAACAGACTTTAAAAAGATTCTTACTTTGTATTCAGTAATTGTGAAGATCTTTGTGGGTGTGTGCACACATGCATGTCGGGAAGTGTTCTCCGTCCGGACCAGAGTCTTAATTTTTGCCACAGATTGCTGCCATTTTCTTGTCTGTTTTTTTCCCAATAAATAAATAAATAGATAAACAAATACATACATAAATAAATAAAATAATCTGTTGACAATGAAGGTGTTCCTCTAGCAGAATGACTGTCAAATTGCAAATCAGAATCACCTGTATAACTGGTTGAAGCACAGAGATTTTGTAGGTCTAGGGTAGAGCTCAAGAATTTACATTTCTAATAAATTTCCAGGTAATGCTAACATTACTAGTCAGAGGATCAGTTTGCTCTAAGCAATGAGGATTTTGACTTTAATGGGTCCTAAATTTCTAAATCAATACTTCTCATATTTTTTAGAATATCATTTGAATGCTCCTTTAGAAGTGATGGCAACCAAGGGAAAGACACTGGCCATGAATTACTGATAAATTCAGAATTCAAGAGTCCAGAATTTTAAATTATATTAATACAAACATATACACATATTCCTCTTCTATGAAAAGTTTATGTATTTGAAGATTTGACTTAAACATTTATTTCTGATATAACATAGACTGAAATGACAAAAGATTTTTCTACAGTGCTCCAAAACATTACTTCAAAAACCATACAAAAGAAAGCAAAAGCACAACAGTAGAAGGAAACTTTAAACTAAGAGCCTAATTTGAAATGACACTAAGGCAAGTTTCATTTTTCTACTCAAAATTACTTTTATTTTTCAAATTACCAAAATTTGACTGATAATCCAGTTATAAATACTTTTCAGATCTGATTAGGGGAAGTCAGAAAAAGTTCTACAGTAAAAGGGTAAAAAGAAAAAATGGGTTTTCTATATGAATGTATTTTGGAGGCTGAAGAGTTAGAGAAATAAAGGCAAATTTGTAGAATAATAAGAGATCCACAATTATCATTATATGTAAGAAATTTAAACTATTTAAGCCAGCCAATAAAAATGTTAAAATGGGGAGCAGCTGGGTGGCTCAGTGGGTTAAGCATCAGACTCTTGATTTTGGCTCAGATCCTGATCTCAGGGTCCTGGAATGAGCCCAGCACCAGGCTCCATGCTGAGCATGGAGCCTGCTTTAAGATTCCCTTCCTCTCCCTCTGCCCTCTCCCCACCAAAACTTGCATGCATACATGCATGCATGTGCATTCTCTCTCTCTAAAAAAAAGTTAAAATGAAATATAAAAACTATTTAAAAACATAGTTACAACCACTGTATTCATAACATTTTAAATATTATTTTGGTTTTAAATAACCTGTATTTTCATGTTAATACAAGAAGCAAGATCTTGGAGGTGTTGGGAAACGACCTGAAAGGTCTTGAAGCAATGTTTGAATAACAGAAGATCATCAGTTTTGTTTTCTGGTTTGGGCTGTTTCATACATTTCAAAAGTCAGGCGTACAAAATATTTGTTTTAGTTATTTCTACTATCATTTAAATTGCTTTCAATCCCTATCTAATATTTTTTATTTTATCTTAACTGAGATAAAATTGACATACATTAGGGGCGCCTGGGTGGCACAGCGGTTAAGCACCTGCCTTCGGCTCAGGGCGTGATCCCGGCGTTATGGGATCGAGCCCCACATCAGGCTCCTCTGCTATGAGCCTGCTTCTTCCTCTCCCACTCCCCCTGCTTATGTTCCCTCTCTCGCTGGCTGTCTCTATCTCTGTCAAATAAATAAATAAAATCTTTAAAAAAAAAAAAATTGACATACATTAAAGTAGATATATTTAAAATGCACAGTTTGATTAGTTTTGATACAAGTATAAGCCTGTGAAATTGGCAAAACAATCATAATAATTAATATACTCACTTCCCTCAAAATATATCTTGCTCCTTGGTAATCCTGCTTTCTTACCTTTCCTAACACTCCTCCCTGTCCCCAGGAAACCGCAGTTTGCTTTCTGAAACTATATATTAGATGGCCTTTCCTATAATTTTATATCAATAGAATCATCCAGGGCGTATACTTTTGAATCTGTTTTTAAGATTCAGCTTAATTATTTGGAGCTTTGACCACATTGTAGCATTTATTCACAAATTCTTTTAGAGCACCTTCCAGTTCATTCTCACATCCTTCCCACATTGTAGAGCATAGAGGGAAAATAGGAAGTTGTGTTTGCTACAAAGCCATTTTTCATCAGTATCTACAAAAATAATATAACAGAAGCTGAATTTTAACATCTGTTTTCTCTCACCTCACATCCTTTATGAGAAAAAAAAAAATCCCAGCTTCCACTTCAAAACTCCACCCCATCTGGAAACCAGTTCCCTAATGGGATTTGGAGAAGGGAATAGAGTAATAGAGATTGCCTGAAATCTCTTTTCTTAAGACAAGCACTACCAAAAATAAAACATTCAGAGTAATATATCAAAAACAAGATAAAGTACACCCACAATACAATACACTTACAGGAAAACTGTTCAAAACCTACGTAAAGCCCACATCTAAGCCTAGCCTTCCCTAACTCTCTTTCTCTTCCTGGATCCTTTTTCCTCAGTGCTCCAAGTCTGGTCTCCAGACACTGCACCTTAAATCCCCTGCACTGTGTTTCCTTAGATGTTTGGTGAGGGAGAACTCTGATAAGGAATGCTAAAACTGTGGCAGAGTTAAACGGGAATACCTGAAAATTTCTGGATGAATTTCAGAGATAGAGTAGAAGCCCCTGAGATGGCTCTGTACAAAATCCTGAATCAAACTTGTTTGTGGCCCAAATTATTTTTAAGAAGAGAAAAACAAGTAGCCTAATATCTAGCTCAACGTGTAGCTTCAGAGTTCTGCCTGTTGCAAATTAACACCCAATATCCCTATTTTTAGAATTAAAGTTTATTTTTCAAAGAAGTTAAATGTTTCCATACAATTTTGGTCATGTGTAAGGTGCAAAAATGCACAGATAAAGTAAATGTTCCAATAAATGGTTGAAATATTTTATAAATATAGCTTTGTTTTTAGAAAACCATTTTATATTGTGTTACCAGTTAATCCCAGTGAGAAAATGATCACATTTACAGGTTAAGTGATTTGTGGACAAGTACATAGCAAATCAGGGAAGGAAACAGAATGATGACTCTAGTCATTGAGGTATGCACTTTCAATCCCACTCTGTCTAGTGAGCAATGATAGCAAGCACTGAGAACCACCATCCTTTATTCTAGGTCTCTATCTATTATCTATCTATTGATTGATCTATCATTTCTTTCTAAATGATAGGTTACCCATTCATTCCATTAGAAACGTTTGGAAGTTTTTGAAGTTTCGAGATTGATCTTCTCTTTATGGTACTTTAAGTATTATAAAGTATAGTACTTTATTGCTGAAACGCTCTAGGACAAGCTTATATAAGTAAAAGAGGATAACATTTTTCTGGCTTCCCTCTGAAACAGTTTGTAAGAGCCTGGATATAGAGACACTGAATCATCTACATCCTTCATGGTAGGGCAAGGGGGCTTCACATTATACTGTATTTGATAATGCCCCCAAGAGTTGGCCAGTACACTGCTCGTGTGGGTTTATGTAACAGCCCTTCCACAATTCTCTGTGCCTCCATTCAGAGCCACAGTGTCAGGGTTTTTGTTTTTGTTTTTGTTTTTTGTACTGTGATTATCAGCAGTCATTATGTGCTCTGACGTGTTTAATCCAATGACTCACTACTTCTCACAATCGAAGAATAACAGAACAATATGAAACATCATAAAACATAACCTCATCTCTTCCTATTTCATTAAATATTCTCCTTGTAACAGGTTGGCCAAAACATCCCTTCAATATGATTAGATAAGTGAAGAAATTACATTAGATTCAGTTCCCTGAAAGACCATCTACAGTAAATACAGCAGTAGGTTTCAATTTAAATTAAAATTGATTGTATGCTTATTGGTTCTTCTAAGCTTTGGAACTGGAAAATTAAAAATTCACACATAGCAATTTTGATTTGCTTCTGAGAAAAAGTTCTTGATTTAGACACCCATCAGGCTACCAAAAGGTAAATATAAAAGTGGGAAAAATATAAAAGTGTTCTGTTTGGGAGGTTATCATAATTGTATGGAAAAAATTGAAAGCAATTGCTACCTCTGGGCTTCTTAAACAATTATATCATAAATTTCTAGTTGTTGTTATTGTTGAATACACAACAGTAAGGTTAGCGTATCTCCTAGATTGCCTTAGTTTACATATGTTATCCCAGTGTAATTTTCCCAGTTTCCAAATTATCCAGGTGGATGGTCATTTATATTGTCATCTTATGTATTAGAAACTGTAGTCTTCGCTGCAGTCCAGTAACAGCCTCAGATACTTGGAGCTGGACTATGGCCCTTTATTCAGAGATGTTTTTCCGGGGATGAACTGGGTGGAAGAAACACCATCAAATTTAAATCATATAGAATCACATTTGAATTTTGTAAAGATGGGTTTCCAAATGGTATTTAGGACCTCAAAGTTTGCTGATTATAGTTGAATAGAGTTTTGATCTATTCATAAAGTTAAGTGGATAATAAATGAAATGAAATTTGTCTTTAGCATCAAATCCGTCCAGTCACATTTGTCCACCACCTGACCCTCTCTGTTTAAAACTAGGTTTTTGAAGATCTATTCATATATGCTTGTGATGGACACACAAAATGGACAGGAAGATAAGAGTTATACCTTAGAGTAATCTGCAGTTAATTAGAAGCAAAAAAAGTAGAATTAAGAATACCAAAATAAAAAAGTGAGTATCATACCCAGTCCATCCATGGAAATTCAGAGGAACTTTATCAAAGTATTTTATAATAATTCTGAAAAGTAATGATACCAGCTAATACCAACTGGGTGCTTATTACATACCAGGCATTATACTAAATCTCGCCCAAAAATGTAGTCGGTACTTTATTATTTTCACATTACAGTTGATGAAACTAAAGTACTAATAGTTTCATTGTTTACTAAAGATAATGTTTTTAGAAATCAGTGGAGCATGGACTTGAATCATATAGTCTGACTTCAGAAATTACACTTGAACCACTTTCTAGGTACTAAAAAGAGTAACTGTGTCATGCCTTCCACAGGACAATGAAAACCTAGGTATGTGAAAATTGAGAGCTACATAACTTTTATAATACCAATTATACAGAGTCCAAAAATCATCATTTATCTAAACAATTCCGTAATTTGATCTGATATTAACATGAGATTCATTGGTGTACATTTAAAAAACTATCTTTTCCCCTTAAAAATTACAAGGGTACCCCACACTCTGACCTAAAAATACCTTACCTCATTCTTCATGATTCCTGAGAAATCATAGATAATGATTCATAGTCATATATAAAAGTACTAGAAAATAATACCAGTGAGTTCTGACTATGTCAGTGCTATTCCCAATATTTGATATATATTATATCATCCTTATTCCCATTTCAATTCCAAGTCTCACTAGAGCCTCATGAAGTGTGTACTATAGTTACCCTAACTTTTATAGATAAAGTACTTGTGATTTCTGAGATTCTTGGAGAATTTCTAGGTTCTCTGTTATATTGCAACTAACATGAGTGTTAAAACTCTTTTCGAAACTTAATGTATATTAATTCATTTAAATATATTTGAATATCAGAAGAAATACATGATTTAGGTAGTATTACAGCAGATTATTTTTAATTTCTTCCAGCAACACAGCATATAAAATATATGGACATGTGGAAAGGTATAATATCCTCTCTTAAAATCTCAACTACCTGAAATGTCAATCCTTTCTTTCGAATATTTGTTCTGTAATTTATAGTGTAACAACTATTATCATTCTTAAAAATAACCAAGACATAATGTGAGTTGAATCACCTCACTCTATTTTATTTAATAATATTTTAACATTACTCTTAAGCACCAGTCCAATCTACTCTCTCATTTTTTTGTTTATCTTCTTAATTATAATATAAGTCTAAAAGCCTAATTTGTTTTCTTTCAACATTTATTTTGCCCTACGGAATTCACCACATTCTAGGCTTTTTTTTCTGCTCAGCCTTATTAGCTGGTATTCTCAGTTATTAAAAATAATAGTATTAATAAGAGGAATGTCTTCCTCAGTACCTACTCTAAGCTTGGTGCTCACAGAAATGAGATGGAAGAATCAAATTGCTAGTGCTGACGGTACAAAAGGTCAAAATTCCTCAGTTTGGGGCATCCCATTATATATTTCCCCTACAGGGACCAAACAAGACTTTTTCAACCTAGCTTATCTTTTGATTTACTTAATCTTCACAACAATCTTGTACACCGACTATTGGAATCTCAACTGATTGTATGGGAAAATAGATCCCCTGAGGATTAAGTAACTCACATAAAAGGCCATGTACTTATGTGTGTAGAGATCCAGGATTCAAACCCAGTTTTGCTGATTTCAGAACCTGTCCTCCACTAATATCCTCACAGAACCCATCTTTGTCCTGCTGGGCTTTTCTTAGCTGCTCTTCTCGGCCTTTCTTTAGTTAAGACCTCACGATGTTTCTTCTCTCTCTCTCTCTTATATTGTGGGCAAGAGAAGCAGAATAAGCCCTACCAGAGAGGACAAAAGACTGAGAATCCAGGCCTCATGTCCATATGTTCTTCTCCCCAAAATCTATACATTTCTTCCCATTAAAAGCACTTTCCTGAAAGGGTAATTTCTGAAGGCCGTAAATGGCTTAAATTTAATATCAGAGAGTTCTGTTGTAGAGTGTGAAGGGCCTATATGGTTCATTTTGTAGATGGAAAAAATGAGACAGAGCAGAGAAAGGATGTGCCTCAAAATCATACATCTAGTAATGATAGAATTGAGCAGAGGACCTAGGTCTTCTCAGTCTTGTATCCACACTATTGTTTCCCAGATTATGGGGATATTGGATGAGTTACAGTTCTCAAGGTGATTTTAGCTGTTACATGGCAACAGCATTAGATAGCAGTAAATCACATACTGAGAAACTTATTCCCATTTCAATTCCTTCCAAGCCTTCAATGAGAAATTCTTGGTATAATGCTAGTGTGTCTTTTAACCCCATTTAAACATGCCTCAACCCTTGCTTTCCTGTATTGAAAAGTATAGTGAATGATACAACAAACACCTGTGTCTTTCTACTTTCTTTGAAAAGCAAAATAGTACCACCGTTGAGGAATATATGAACCTGTCTTAGTTTTTTCAGGCCGCTAAAACAAAATATCATGCACTGGGGGCTTATAAACAACAGACATTTATTTCTCACAGTTCTGCAGCTGGGAAGACAAAGGTCAAGGTATCAGCAGATTCACTGTCTGAATTCCTGGTTCATAAGACAGAAGTGGGAGGGCGAGGGCGGAGGGAGCTCTCTGGAATCTCTGCCCTAAGAGCACGGATTCCATTCATGAGGAGGATGTCCTAGGACTTCGAGTACTATGTTATATAACAATGGTGAGAGTGGACATCCCTGTCTTGTTCCTGACCATAGAGAAAATGCTTTCAGTTTTTCCCCACTGATGATGATATTAGCTGTGGGTCTTTTGCATAAGGTCTTTATGATGTTGAGGCATGTTCCCTCTATCCCTACTTTGCTGACACATCTCTGGAGGCAAGGGAAACAAAAGCAAAAATGAACTATTAGGACTTCAATAAGATTAAAAACTTCTGCACAGCAAAGGAAACAATCAACAAAACTAAAAGGCAGCCTATGGAATGGGAGAAGATATTTGCAAATGACGCAACTGATAAAGCGGTAGTATCCAAAATCTATAAAGAACTTATCAAACTCAACACCCCAAAAATAAATAATCCATTTAAGAAATGGGCAGAAGATTGAATAGGCATTTTTTCTAAAGAAGACATCCAGATGGCTAACAGACACATGAAAAGATGTTCAATATCACTCATCATCAGGGAAATACCAATCAAAACCATTATGAGCTACTACCTCACACCTGTCAGAATGGTTAAAATTAACAACACAGGAAACAACAGATGTTAGTATGGATTCAGAGAAAGGGGAACCCTTTTACACTGCAAACTGGTACAGCCACTCTGGAAAACAGTATGTAGTTTCCTCAAAAAGTTAAAGATAGAACTACCCTACAACCTAGCAATTGTACTACTAGGTATTTACCCAAAGGGTACAAAAATACTGATTTGAAGGGGTACATGCACCCTGATGTTTATAGCAGCATTATCAGTGATAACCAAATTATGGAAAGAACCCAAATATGTATTGACTGATGAATGGATAAAAAAGATGTGGTATACACACACACACACACACACACACACACGAATATTACTCAGCCATCAAAAAGAATGAAATTTTGCCATTTGCAATGACATGAATGGAGCTAGAGTGTGTTATGCTAAGCAAAATGAGTCATTAAGAGAAAGAAAAATATTATATGATTTCACTCATATGTGGAATTTAAGGAACAAAACAGATGAACATAGGGGAAGAAAAAAAAATGGAACCAAAGTATGAGACTTAACTATAGAGAACAAACTGAGGGTTGATGGAGGGCAGGTGAATGGGGAATGGACTAAATGGATGATGGGGATGAAGGAGGGCACTTGTTATGATAGCACTGGGTGTTACATGTAAATGAGGAATCACTAAATTCTACTCCTGAAACCAATATTACACTATATGTTAACTAACTAGAATTTAAATAAAAACAAAAACAAACAAACAAAAACAACAAAAACAAACAAGCAAAAACACTTGTGAAGTTCTTACTCCAGCACCATAGACTCATTCAAAGACTGAGATACAAGGAAGGAGGGAAGAATTAGGATTACTTTGTTACCATAAGGTCCTCACATACCTATGAAGTGTATAGAGTTATTTGAAAGTGGCCTTGGATTAGCTGTAAATGTATATTGCAAACTGAAGAGAAACCACTAAAAAGAGTAAAAAAGAAGTATAATTGATTTGCTTAGAAAAGAAAGTAAAATAGAATCACATAAAATGCTCAATGAAAATGATAAAAGGGAGAAAACAAGTGGAACACAAAAGTAGAAACAAAGGTCAAGGGCAATAAATAGAAAACACTAGTAGATATAGTAGATATTAATCCAACTCTGTCATGAATCCCTTTAAATGTGAGTGATCTAAATACATCAGTTATCAGACAGATATCAGAGTGGATCAAAAACATGACCCGGATATATTTTGTCTACAGGAAAACCACTTTAAATATGAAGACAAATATAGATTAAAAGTGACTGGGTGGTGAAGTACATACTATGCTAACTTAATCAAAAGAAAGCAGTAGCAGCTATATTAATTTCAGACAGAGCAGATTTCAAAGCAAGGGAAGTTATTGGGATAAAGAAGGGCATTACATAATAATAAGGGGGTCAATTCCAAGAAGACATAACAATCCTTAACGTGTATGCACCTAATATGAGTGTCAGACTGTGTCAAGCAAAAACTAATAGAATTGCCGAGAGAGAGAGAAGTCATAATTGGAGACTTCTATATCCCTCTATCAGAAATGGATAGATACAGCAGGCAGAAAATTTGTAAGGACATAGTTGAGCTCAACAATATCAATCAATGGGGTACAACTGACATCTGGAAACTATATCATCCGACAACAGCAGAATATACAGTCTTCTCAGACTCACATGGAGCAATCATCAAGACAGAATACATACAGGGCCATAAAACACATCCTAACAAAATTAAAAGAATAAAAATAATACAGTGTCTTCTCTCATACCACAATGGAATAAAACGACCAGAAATCAATAACAGAAAGTTAACTTGAAAATTACAAAATACATAGAGATTAACAACATGCTTCAAATTAACACATGGGTCAAAGAAGAAATCTCAAGGTAAAATTAGAAAGTATTTTGAGCTAAGTGACCATGAAAACACAACTTATAAAAATTTGTGAAATGTAGCAAAAATAGTGCTTAGAGGGAAATTATAGCATTGAATGCATATATTAGAAAAGAAGAAAGCTCTGAAAGAAATAATCAAAGTTTCCACCTTAGGCAACTGAAAAGAGCAAATCAAATCTAAAATAGCAAAAGGAAATATGTAATAAGAATTAAAGCATAAGTTGATGAACCTGAAAACAGGAAATCCGTAGAGAAAAATCAGTGAAACCAAAAGTTGATTCTTTGAAAATGTCAGTCAGTAAAATCAATAAATCTTTAGCCAAGCCTAACTAAGAAAAAAAGAGAAAGGACACAAAATATCAGAAATGAAAGAGGAGCTATCACTATAGATTTAAGGATATTAAAAGGACAATAATGAACACAATAAGCAATTCTATGTCCACAAATTGATAACCTAGATGAGATGGACAAATTACTTGAAAGACACAATCTGCCAAATCTCACAAGAAAAGAAACAGACAATCTGACTAGGCTTACATCTACTGAAGAAATTGAATGAATACAATATCTTTCAGAGAATAGAAGCACAGGGAATATTTCCTAACTCATTCTACAGATCAGCATTACCCTAATATCAAAACTAGACAAAGCCATTGCAAGAGAACTACAGATCAATATATCTAATGAACATAGATACTGTCAAAGATGTCAAGCAACAAGAACCCACATTCATTGCTGGTGGGAATTCAAAATCGTACAGTCATTTTGGAAAACAGTTTGGTACTTTCTTATGAAACTAAACATACTCTTACCATAGGGTCCAGCAACTGCACCATTAGGACTTGAAAACTTGTGCATGAAAAAACATTCACATAGATGTTTATAGTGGCTTTATTCATAATTGTCAAAACTTGAAAGCAACCAAGTAGGTGATTGATAAATATATTATGGTATATGCAGACAATGCAGTATTCAAAGCTAAAAAGAAATGAGCCATCAAGCCATGAAAAGACATGGAGACCTACTGTGTGATTCTAAATATATGAAATTCTTGAAAAGGCCAAACTATGGAGACAATAAAAAGATTAGTGATTGCCAGGGATTGGCAGGGGGAATGGATAAATAGACAAAGCATAAGAATTTAGGTCAGTTAAAGCTCTCCATGATATAATAATGATGGATACGTGTAATTATATATTTGTCTAAACCCATAATTTATACAATACCTAGAGTAAACCCTAAAGTAAACTATAAACTATGGGTGATTATGGTGCATCAGTGTATAGGTTCATCAGTTACAACAAATGTACTACTGCGGTGAGGGATGTTGAAAACATGGGAAGACATGTGTATGTAGAGGCAGGGAGTATGTGGGGAATTTCTGTACCTTCCCCTCATTTTGCTGAGCCTAAAATCGCTCCAAAACTAAAGTCTTGATACGAAAAGAAATTTAGGTCATTTATCTATGATTTATTCATCCATTGAATCATTTATATACGTATTTCTATTTGACAAGCAATGCTTATTAGATCCTTCCCACAATATTAGTCACCGTATCCAAGTCAGCCTACCTCAAAATGACAAAATCAGACTAGAGAGTTATTAGACCTCCACAGGATAAAAATTCAGTTTTGAAAAGAGCCTCATAGAAAACAAATAACTGTTTTTCTAAATGCATATATGTCCATGCCAGGGAGAGGTTGAATTTAAAACATCAATGTGTGCTTCCTTTTGCTTGAGGCTCTGATAAGCAAAGTCATCAGCCACAGAGACTTGTAGCTTAAATTGTTAGATTATTTGCCTGAAAGGTAGAGAGCATGCCTCAGCTTGCCAAGTATTTTCCAACACAAACTAACGGTTTGGGTCCCACTCACAGTATGCTGATTTGTGTGCTAGTTACTATAAACAATCAACTAAAATAAACAAGTGAGGCACATTCGATCTTCAAAGGGTTCAACAAGGTCCTGTATCTTTTTTTTGGTGATGGTAGCCAAGGAGATAAGAATCCAGATTTTCTTCACTATGAAACAGATCAAGTACTGTAAATCTGTCCAAGTAATTTTTCTTTTCAAGCAGGCACCTGAATACGTTTTTAACTATTGGCATATATATGATAACACTGTGCTCAGGTCTATTGAGTAAGACTTCTGACCAACAGGACACCCTCTATACAATGAAAGATTTTTTATCTCATAGAGTAAAGGCACTCACACTAATTCATGATCTGACTGCTCATTTGGAAGAAATGAGGAGTTTGTATATACCTAGAAAACTACTGCAAACATTATTAGAAGTCTTAGCACATGAATGGGAATTGGTCTTGGCCCTCAGAGGACAGTAGGATATAAAAGAGGTTGTTGGCAAAGTCTAAGACAGCATGCCAGTGTCATCAGTGTGGGCAGTGAATTCAGCTGCAGTCACAATTTCTGGAATAGTCAGGGTTATGGGAGCAACACCTAAATTCAGTTGACAACAATCCACTATAAGTCTCAAGATCCCCTGAGCCTTTTTTTACTGGCATACATGGCTGATGTATTGAAATATTTCATCTCTTTTTACTCCTGTTGCTTTTAAGTCCTAATCAAAGCTGTGTTTTCCTTTTCTCCCTCTGGAATTCTACATTGCTTCTGTTGGACCAACAGAGTGGAGACAGGGAAGTAGTTTGAAAGTGATTTACACCTCCCACTGGTACTTGTCTATATGTAGCCATTCCCAATCAGGATAAACTCCTCTGAACTTTATGAGTATTCCTATTACAAGCATGTAAAACATTAATCACAATTAGGCAACAGAAGTCACAACAGTACATCAAATCATTCCCAAAGGCCCTACCCACAAGATAACTTCAGTTTCCTTTCCTTACTGAATCTTGGTCTGTATCCATCAGTTAAATTTGAGTTTTGCCTGGCAAATAAGGGCAGATAGAGTAAGTGACTCAGGTGTCTGTATTCAACACAACTCTATAGTTTGGGCCCCTCCCTTTCTGAAAGTTAGTATATTCAGGTATATTCAGGTAAGTGTGTATGGCCTTTTGGTTCCCCTCAGAGATCAGGAGAGTCAGCTGTACCATTCTTCATTATTCTCCTTAGAACAGCTGAGATCAAGGTTGACTGGAAAGGAGGGAACAAGGGCCATGTAAGGAGAAAGGGACCCAACACTAGTAAGCATGGCTTTGCATTTGCTTTTGATTTGGGGTACGTGGAAATAACTTGTAGGTCCATCAGATCCATTTCTGATGTTTTCAGTTTACTCAGTTCTAAACTGGATGGTGAGATCTTCATGGTTGACACCATCTGTATCAGACATGAGGATCTCAGGACTAAGCCACTTTGTTTTTTAGATAAAGCCGCAGGGTTTTCTATCTTGGTTGACTTTGGCTTTAAAAAAATGTCTGCATTAATTTGGACTACTTTCTGTTCCATTCACCTAATAATAGTTTTTCAGTTTTCACCTAGTTTTTACATAAGGGCTTTGGGAGTTTTCAAGAGTGATGGGAAAAGCTAGAGGAATTTACCCAAATATCTTTGTTTTTTTTTTTAATTAAATTAATTAAATTAAAATTTTAAGTTTTTATTTTAATTCCAGTTAGTTGACCTACAGTTTTATGTTAGTTTCAGGTGTATAAATTAGTTTCAGTGATTCAGCACTTCCATACATCACCCAGTGCTCATCATGACAAGCACCCTCCTTAATCCCCACCAACTGTTTAACTCAACCCTCCACCCATCTCCTCTCTGGTAACCATCAGTTTGTTTTTTATAGTTAAGAATCTGATTTTTAGTTTTCTCTCTCTCTCTCACTCTCTCTCTCCTTTTTTCCCTTTGCTCATTTGTTTTGTTTCTTAAATTCCACATCTGAGTGAAATCATATAGTATTTGTTTTTCTCTGATTTATTTTTCTTAGCATTATACTCTCTACTCCATCTACATCATTGTAAATGGCAAGATTTCACTCTTTTATGTGGCTAAATAATACTCCATTTATATATATATATACCACATCTTTATTCATTCATCAATCAGTGGACACTTGGGCTTCTTCCACATCTTGGCTACTGTAAATAATGCTGCTATAAACATAGGGATGCATATATCACTTTGAGTTAATGTTTTTATATTCTTTGGGTAAATACCCAGTAGTGCAATTGCTGGATCATAGAGTAGTTCTATTTTTAAATTTTTGAGGAACCTCCATACTGTTTTCCAGAGTGGCTACACCAGCTTCCATTCCCACCAACAGTTCATGAGTGTTCCCTTTTCTCCACATCCTTGCCAAACACCTGATATTTCTTTTGTTTATTTTAGCCATTCTGACAGGTATGAGGTGATATCTCGTTGGGAATTTACTTATATATCTTTCAATCGGTTCCTATTCTCCAGTAAATTATATTCATCAGTATCATAAACCCAATTTAGGGCAGTGAGATCTGTTTTCTTCCAGCTCTTAAGAAGCTTAGAGCTGCATTTTAAGGTTATGAATAGTAACTCTGAAGTATTTATTATCTATATACCTGTGTTTTAACATTTTGACTTTACAAGCATATCCTATTTTTGCATTATTCTTGGTTCTAATCTTTATTTTTATTCAAGCATTATAATTGTGCCATAGGAATTCACTCTTCCTTCAAACTTCAAATTCTTTAATTATAGTTCATAAATGAACATATAGAGAAATAGGTGATAATTTACAGATTCCCAAATAAAATTCGGAATTTTTCTACAATGCTGAATCTTCAATAATAGCTAGACTTCAGTTCTTTGCTTTTTCCACAGACACCTATGCATGTGGACCATACATGCATCCTCAAGCCACAGGTTTCACATTCTGGCAGGAATATATAGGTGCTTCAGCAAAACCGTCTTGCCATTTCTAGATAGACAGTATTTTCCTCTGCAAGTGGATAAATTTAATTCTTTTGTTTTTGTGAATAGCAACTGACTGTTATAAAATTTTTCCCATCGAATTGCATCTAAAAATAATGCAGATTTATTTCCCTGATGGGCTTTATTTTATTTCCAATTACTGAGTGCATTTATGCTTATTGTAAACAGCATCAAAATTCTTTTTGTTGAAACACCATCAGGACCAGAATTTTCCTTACGTGTCTTGATTGGTTTAGTTTAACCTTAGTATGATGTCTCTTTCTACTTTTTCATTCCAAAAAACTTCAGATCTTGATTATCATCCCTGTGGCTTTTCATACAGATCTTCTAGCCTTTTCTGATTTCCAAGTGGAAATCTTGAAGTTTTGAATAATACTGTATTTTAAGCTGACACTTTCTTCAAAGCAGTATCTGGTAAAGAGTTTATTTGGCAAGACAGAAACACAGTGCATTTCAGGCCTGGCTCAAAATCATTTTATAAGGTGTTTGGGGATCTAAGAGTAGAATTTAGGAGTATTTTTTCTTTTTTCTTTTTCTTTTTTTCATTTTTGCTTAATCCACAAAAGAAAATAATTGTTTCAATTAAGATGAGAGGAGAAACAATTCTAGATGACCTCCAAAGTCCTGTCCTCTAAAACTTCTCAACTACACACAGCTTATCTACATAACTCTTTCTTTTTATGTATATGTGTGTGTTTGTGTGTTTATTAACTTTATCTCATACTCTCAAAGCAAAAAAATAAAATAAAATAAGCCTCAATATCTATTCAATTTTAAATACAATTCAAGAAGTTGGCAAAATGTAAAAACAATGAAGGCATAATAAGAAAATGAAGTGGTGGATTCAAAAACCAGAAACTATGAAATATTTTTGGGGGGCAGTTGGATGGCTCAGTCATTTGATTTGGGCTCAGGTCATGATCTTAGGGTCCTTAGATCAAGCCTTGCGTCAGGCTCCTTCTCTCTCTCCCTCTGCCTCTGCCTCCCCCCCACCCTTGCACTCTCTCTAAAAAAAAACAAAACAAACAAACCAAAACAAAAACCTATAAAGATGTTTTTAATAGAAAACAGGGGACACAAATTCAGTAATTTTTGTAAAGTACTAAATGATACATATTTATATACCCAACCACAGGATGAATGAGTATATATTAAAAAGAAGCAGAGAAGTATCACAGTACTGCTGTGTCTGGAAAGCTTTCAGTTATTTCTTCAAATGCTTGGTGTAAATAAACATAGCAAAAGATAAAGTATATTTGTGTGTGTCTAACATAGTAAACATAGTAACATACTGAAGTATATGAATACACTGTTATGTTTCCCCAGTACTCTCTGTTTGACCATATTGGTTCAGTGTGGCCATGCATCCCTAAAACTGAAGGATCGGTTTTTAGGCTTTACATTCCTTGAGTAGAGCAAAAATTCAGCGTCTTCTACTGAATTATTCATTCACTTACCTTTTTAAAATAACATTTCATCTAAACTATACTCTTCCTGGCTCTGGCACAGTGACCAGGTGGGCTGACTAGAACCCATAACCTATCTGGACACAGTGATTTCTCTGAAAGCGTAAGCACATAGGATATATTGCCCCATCAGATCACTAGAACTTTTCTATTTGCGGGGACAGATCACATGTGCCAGTTTCTTTATACACACAGTCTGGCATAATCTCACCAACCATTCTACATATACCGAGAATCCCATATTCACCATTGAGTATCCACCAAGCAATCACTGTTACCCGAAGCACCACAGCCCTCCTATGTGATGAGCTCTAGTGGACAAGGAGGAGGGGAAATGAGGCAGGTTAATAGCTCAAAGACACTACCTCCACTCCACATATAGATGCATAGTAATTTTCTTCAAATTTCAGGTAGACAGGTATTTACTTGATGGCTATAGCCAGGCAGTAAGGGTCACTTAAAAGTCATGTAAATTAGTTTGTAAATACTGATACCGGTAAATTACATGTAAATTAACTTGTAAATGCTGATATTAGAGGAGTATAGGGAAGCAATAGCTGTATGAGAATATGTATGTTTCTGACTATTCAAGCTTTTTGAAAACATTATTGGAATTCCTATAAAATGTTAACCTTAGAAACTTGCTACTTCTTTTTCATTGATGCAGTTTATTAGCATTTATAAGATTTGCCTGTTTTTGACTCTGAGAAAGTGACAAACTTTTGACAAAATCTTTATTCATTTCCAAAATATAAGTCATGTGTATCTCAGATTGATTTTTTGAGTCTGAACTTTTGTTAAATGTTATCTGAGGAGAAAGTGTCAGTTGCAAATAAAATAATTATAATATAGTTTATAAATTTAAGATAGTAATAACATTCTGATTATGTATAATGGTTACAAAAAAGAAAAGAAGAAAGGAAAGTGGGAAAAAAATTTGGAAAGATGGTATTCAGAAAAGAAAATCCATTTAGCCAATACACACGTGCAGAGATGCTCAAAATTAAGCAAAATTTTGTATTTTCTAAATCTTATTAGACTACTGATAAGCAGAGAGAGAAATTAAATCCGTACTTGTATAGATAGTATCAGTGTTTAGCTATTATAATAAAACCTGAAATAATTAAATTTTTACATTCCTGAAGATAGACTGAATATATAACATCTTTATGTTGCTTGTGAAACAAGATTTGTTCAGAATCTAAAATATGGTAATGGCAATGTAAAATGTAACATTTTAATATTGTTGTTTATACTGTTTCATTTACTGCTTGGAGGAGTAGCTATATATGATGATGAAACTAATGCAAACACTCTCTTTGAGTTTAATAATGTAATTAATTTTTAACTGTGTCAAGTAAATAAAGGAATATTTATTATTCAGACTTCTTTAGAAGTTAGTGCACTGTAAACTGGAAGAATAAAGAGATGACTTTATGACTTATTAGAGTCTTAAGAATTAAGAAAGTAAACCTAAAAGATCTTCAAGCCTAAAAGATCTTTCTGACTTCCTAAGTATTTTAATTTTAATAATTAAAGTTAGTCGTACATTTGACTAAAAAATTCCTCTCTGGAGAGCCTTGCCTATATTAGTAAAAATATTAGTAGAGTACACTTTGTGGGGACAAAAAAACCAAAAAAACAAAACCAACACAACCTTGAATATATATAAATAATTGAATAAAGTATCAATTCTATGTAATAATTTTAGTTATTAAAATGATCACTTTCACCTACATGTAAAGGTTTAGTAGGATGTCAACCAAAGAATAAATATGGGTATCTGAATTATTTTAATAAAGTTATATAAAAAGAGCTATATACAAAGTATTTGTTTATTTCATGCAAGTAGAGAGAAAATTGTTGAGAGATGCAGCCAGATTGATGACATCAAATACACAGATATGAGATTGTAGAGGGTGAGAGAAAGATTGTATGAAATTATGTTACATATATTTTAAAATAACAATATAAAATATATAAGTTTATATATTACAAATAACTAATGGTAACATTAATATTTATATTAAATATAAATGATATATTTAATATATAACATGTTATATTTACATATAACTTTATGTAGCATAATACTTTGTAACATATAGTGTAATAACAACTTACCTGTAATAGGAACATGCAAAAAATAGTATGCTTATTATATATGTAAATATGATATATACTTGCATAAATATATATCCAGAAAAGTTTGAAATATGGAAACAAAAGTAATATCAACTGTTACTTCTTTATGATAGAATTTTACTCTATTCTTTCAAACTTAAAGTATTCTTTGGATTTTGAAAATACAAATACTTTCCCTTCCTATTGAAAATAGAGATGTTTCTAAGTTCCTTAAAAATACAAAAATACAAATTTAAATATTCTCTACTTCTGTTTTGTCATATGATTAAATTTATAATTTTAATTAGATTTCCTGGCTTGCAGTGACACGAAACTCAGGCTAAATTTAACTTTTAACTTAAATTTAAATTTAATCTTTTAACTAAGATATCTACAGTACATTGAGATGGTAACTTCTTCCTTCAACATGATAAATTGTAAAGTCTTTTACTTCTAGTTATTTCCTTTTAACTGTCTTTTGTATTGGAAACAAGTCAGGAGCATAGTAAAGAGTTACACTTTCTACAGTAATCTCAACAGATCACCCTTTTCCCTAAGAAATGACATATGGAATTATTTTCATTTAGAAATTTTTAAATTTCATTTATTTTCATTTATAAATCCAGGACACCTGAATAGTTCAGTCGGTTAAGCATCTGCCTTTGGCTCAGGTCATGATCCTGGGAGCTTGGGATTGAGTCCCACGTTGGGCTCCCTGCTCAGTGGAGAGTCTGCCTCTCCCTCTGCCCTCCCCCACCTCCACTCCTGCGCTTGCACTAGCTCTTTCTCAAATAAATAAATAAATAAAATCTTTAAAAATAAATAAATACATTGAAAGCTCATAATTATACAACCATTATACCAGCAGACTCTACAAATAAGAAAAAAAATTGATAAAAACATAAAGGGAATTTATATTATATTGAATTCAAACACAAAGTCATTTTACTATTTTATTAAGAATTAATAAAGATTAGGATATATCCAAGAAACTCCAAACTCAAAAAATACATTCCAAAATATTATTTATTTCAAAATAAGTTCACATATAGAAATCTTTCATCATGTTATTGCTAACCTGATTAATCCTACTTCCAAAAAACGAGCTGAATCTCTTTAGATTCCAATAAACTTAGTAGTGAATAGTCAATAGTCCATTAAACAGGTGACACGGTAGCACTCATAAAGTCTCACATAGAAATTTCACCTTGACGAAGTAATGTAAATTTGAGATATGTTTGTTATAACAAAATAGGCAGAGCTTTTTCCTCTGCCCTCCAAATCCTAAATATGAGATCAGCATTCATGCCTAAAAGTGGTTTAGAATGAAATTCTTAGCCTTTCTTGTTTTTTTTCTTTCCTTTTTCCCTCTTTTTTCTTTTTTTTTTTTTCTAGCAACTTGCACATTTCCTTTTTGAGGATAGTCCAATACATTGCATGTTAACTGAGAATATTTTATGTTCCCAGCAGAGATAGGAATAAAACTAAGATATACATTTTTTTAGTCACTTTAGAAAAGCTCATAAAACGTTTGGAAGATAATATTTATATTCATAATATTATTATCGGTGGCATTATACAGTAAAGAGGCAATTAAAGAATTATTTGGAATACTAATAAATTCTAATGAGAAAAAGGGTAAGATAGGTATATAGGGAGGACTTGAATTCATCTAATTTTAACATGAAATATTGAACTTTTACAGTATGGATTTGTTTTTCCACATGAAACCCTGACAGTTACAGGTTGAACTTCTTAGAAATGAATATACATCTTTTACTTTAAATACATATCTTGAAAAAATTAAATGCATACACTGAGCAAATTAACAGTTTAATATACACACGTACAGATATAATGCAATATAATTTTTACATTCACAAAATTTTTTTACATAGGCACTGAAGTCTGGTAATGAGGTGAATGTTAAAAGTTCATGAGTATCTTCATGTTTCTGTCTTAACAGCGTATCTCTCTGTGGTTATATACTACCTCAGTTGTACCAAAAGTCAAAAGCCAATATTTAAAGGCCTTTGTGACTCTGTGGCTCCCATTCCATGAATGACCCCAGCAATATCAAAGCTTCACTATTAAATCATCAGTCTCCCACAAAGTATGCATTCTCTCTCAAACCACCTGAGACACAAGTACATTCTGTATGATTACCCCCATCCTGCAAGCTGGTGTTTGGAGGCTAGGTTGGAGTCCCTGGGTGGTAGGAGAAGTGGTAGGCACCATCCCATCTCTCACTAAAAATGCCTAAAAGATCTGGATCAGCAGCACTGTCCGAAAGAACTTATAACTCTAAAGTGTAACATCTATGTAATTTTAAGTTTTCTAAGATCTATAACGATTATCTAACAAAGGTAAAATTAATTTTAATGATAGGTTTTATTTAACCAATTTCAACATATAAACAATATCAAATATTGAGATTTTTATATTCTTTTAATTTTTACTGTGTCTTCAAAACCCAGTGTCTTTTATACTCACAACACTCTCCGTTAGACCAGCTGCATTTCAAGGGCTCAATAGACATCTGTGCTTAGTGCCTACCATATTGAAAGTACAAGCCTAGATCTTTCTTTTTTCTACCTCCTGGCAGCCAAGCCCCTTCAGTAGGACCGTGCTGCTGGGACTTTGAATCTTGAGTAAGTAAACACAGAGAAAAGTAGCTATTAGGTTGTATTTAAAGCATGAGCTGTGGTGATTCCTGTAATATGCTGGCTTTCTGGCTAGACTTTTCCACATAAAAGATGATTTTGTTTCTCAGACAAACTGAGGGCTTCAGAGGGGAGGGGGAGGGGGGATAGACCAGTGATGGGTAGTAAGGAGGGCACGTATTGCATGGTGACCTGGGTGTTATACGCAACTAATGAATCATGGAACTTTACATCAGAAACCAGGGATGTACTGTATGGTGACTAACATAATACAATAAAAAAAATTAAAAAAACAGAGAGTCCAAAGGGATTCTATTACTTTTTGAATAAAATCCAGTCTTGTTACTTCTTAAAAAAAAAAAAAAGAAAAAAAAGATGATTTTGTGGCTACTTTTTGTTGAAGCTGCCTTATTTAATTAAAGCCTATTTTTCAAATCTTGGTTTTTCCCCTTTTCATTGCTTCTCTGAGCCTGATATTCTTCCAAACAATACAGTAATTACATTTAAGGAGAAAGACAAAGTCTTATAATGTTTCTTGAAGCTGATGCATTCCTAATCAATACGTAATAAATATTATGGATAAAAGTGAAAAAAAACCCTAACCATGGCTGATACTTGAACTTTATTTATTAATATTAGAGATATAGCATAATTGGGGTAGCAGCTATTCTTCTTTCATCATAAAACCTTATGCTGTGAAGTATAGTACATGCTCTGAATTCGTGGCCAGGTAATTGATCGCAACTCTGGCACTACATTCATTCTCCCACTTATTCAGTATCTCTTATTTATTCATTCTTTCAGCAGTTATTTATGGAAATAGATGATGTTCAAGAACACTGGGTTATAAAGATGAATAATGACACAGTATATCTAATTCAAGGATTTATTTTCTTAGAGCATTTGTGTCATATACACATATGTAAATTAGCAGACCGATATCACGTGATTGCTTTAAAGAAGATTGTTGTAATTTGGGGGAATGAAGTGTTGATGATTTGTGGAAGACGTACCACATATCCTAGGATTTAAGGGATAAGAAGATTTTAATTCCCCAAAATATGAATAATACAGAGGATTAAAGAAAAAAATACATAAAGGCTGAAAATCACAGAATATGATTTTGGAACCAAGAGTGATCAGTTTAGCTGGAACATTATAGTGCCACAGTGGGACAGTGATGTTGCCTGAGAGTAGCCAACTGAGATTTTCTGAATTTTACTGATCCACCATCACTTTATCACCTGGCTTCCCTTTGTAAGTGGGGCATTTTGTAAGATACATAGTGTGAGATCTGGAAGCAGAACAATACTAATTGGCCATGTGGGGATTAGACCCTTAGCCTTGACCCCATTAGCACCAGACTCTAAGCAGCTAAGTTGCCTAATTGAAACTGGCTCAAAGTAAAGACCTTTGTTGTTACCTTCTCATCCCTTTATTAAAAAAAAAAATACAAAGAAATGTTCTAATGTTCTACTCTGAACAAAACATCTTATGGAGCAGTTTATCTTTATATGCTCTTGTTAACAATTTAAAGATAGATGCCTGAAAGAGAATACGGTTACATGCATATGTGTATATTTGATTCATGAGTCAAACCATTTGTATTCAAAATTTTAGAAATTTATTTTTTATTAGAATATGAGGATATAAATGTTATGTGTTACGTGCCTTTTGGAGTTAGGAATGTGTTTAACTAGTGCAATTACTGCCCAATTAGTTCAGTTAAAATAATACATTTTTGTTAACTCATGTTAAATAGCTGTGATCTTTAAGAAGAAATACATTTCAGCCATATAAAAAATTTAGATCTGGTAATAATTCATAGAACTTCACAGATATAAAGTAGTCATTTATCCATCTTTATGGTCTGTTTCTCTAGAAAAATAGTACATTTAACTATACCTTAAGAGTTTGTCTTAACTTTTCCATAGCACTATAGCATTCATGAAACAGTTGCTAAAATATATTCTAAACACACACACACACACACACACACACACACACACACAAGGTCCTGATTGTTATTAAATCAAGCAAGTATAGTTCCTTAAGAAAAGTAAAACTGTTTGCAAAAACAGTTTATATTATGGACACTTTAAAATACTACATGAACCGTAAAATAAGATTAGATGCTGAATTTTTCATAAATTGTGTATTTAATGGAAATCAAGGAGAAAGACATAGCACCACACGTGTACACTAAATGTAGTGAAGGAAACCAGTTCGCTCTTCATCCTTTTGGGACGATTTCCCGAATAGCTGCAGCATTAGAATACAAAGATGTATTTATTTTACTTCCATAAAAGGATAAAGTAAATAATTTAGAATCTGGACATTATCAGTAATGAAAGTACATATTTACTTTTTGTTTAAAATTCGTCAAAGTATGCAATAATCTTTATTAATGAAAACAAAGCTTGACTTAATTTTAAGAAATATGGTAGGACTTCCCACAGTGTTTTATTCAAACTGAGCAAAATGAGTCCAAGTAATATTTTAGAGGTGTAGAAATTTTAAATTTAGATTTTTCTTTAAACGTTTTCACTAAGTTAGATACAGTATAGGGCTGAAATTATTTAAATGTAACATATTATCACAAACTGGATTTTAATAAATTTACTATATTTCTCTTCTCAATTTGTATGAAGTCTCAGGTGTTTAGTAAAGGACAAAGTCCAAATGACTCCTTTTCTATAGTAGTTCTTTCCCTNCTACTTAAGATGGAGACTAGAAAAATTCCATGAGAAGGTTCTGCAGACTACCCCTGAAGATGGTTGGAACTTGCTCTGACCTCTGCTTTCCTAATGACTAGTGATGTTGAGCATTGTTTTTGTGCTTATTTGCCATTCTTATACCTGTTTCTTTTTTGGTGACATATTTATTCAAATCTCCTGCTCAATTAGCATGTCTTATCTGGTTGTTGTTATTATTGTTATTATTGTTATTATTATTATTGAGTTATAAGAGTTCTTTAAATATCCTAGATACATGCTGTTTATCAGACATAGATGTTGCAAATATTTCAGTACCTTTATTTATATTTTCCTAATAGCAGATTTTAGAAAACATTTTTTATTCTAATGAAGTTAAGCTTATTTTATTCTTATTGTGACTTATTTATGAAATCTATATCTAATTAAAAGCCACAAAGAAGTTTTCATACATATTTTTAAAGTTTTATCCATCTATACACAAGTTCTGTGCATTCTCTACATAATGCTTACATTCAGGTTTTTGATACACTTCAAGTTAATTTTTTATTTCAGTTAAAGTGTTGAAGCTCACATTTTTGTTTATTTGTATACGTATATCCAATTGTTCTAGCACAATTTGTTGAAAAAGACTATATTTTAGCCATTGAATTTTCTGAAAACTCAATTAACCATGTATATGTTGGTCTCATTTCTAGACATACTAATCTATTCCAATCATCTTACACAATAACACACTTTCTAAATTTTTGTAGCTTTATAATAAGTCTTGAAATCATATAGTATGAATCATCTATCTTCATTCCTTTTCAAAGTTGTTTTTGCACTCTGAGAGCCTTTGTTTTATCATAAAAATTTTGGAAGCAGTTCATCAATTTTATAGAAAAGAACCTCCTGGGATTTCTGTTGAAATTGCATTGTGTCTGATCCATGAGCATAATATTTCTCTTCATTTACCTGAGTCCTCTGTAATTTTGCTTAACAGTATTTTATAGTCTTTGATGTAGAGGTTATATTCATATTTCGTTAAATTCATCCCTAAATACTTCTCATTAAAAATTTTTTATCTCAACCATCTTTAAAATATCCCTTACTTCTGTTATTATTCTGAGTTGATGTATTTGTATAATATCTCTCTCTTATCTTTTTTTTTTAATAAGATGTGCCAGAAGTTTGAGTATTTTCCTTAGGAATTAGCACTCCATTTTATTTATTAAACCAGTTTTTTGACTATTGTTACTACCAGCTTTTTGTTCCTTTTGGTCTTCTTAAAATTGTTTTCTAGAACTCTATAAGCTTTTTGAAAAGTTTAATCTAAAAAAAGCTTACTCTAGAAAGCATTTTTCATTTATTTACTTGTAATGATAATGTATTATAATTTTATTTTCTAGTTTTTAAAATTTAAAGTAGATATTTTATTTTAAAATGAACTTGCACGAAATTTTAGGAAAAGAAAAAACAGATTATGATGAATCCCATTAACCCAAATATGTAGCTGTTATCTTTAAGTGTTTTCTTTCTATATATGTATGTTTAATTTTTTTAAAGTTTTTATCTTTTGTAATTCAAATGAAAAAAAATTGTATTAGTGGCACTTATGCAAGCAGAACATGAGTACAGTATTTCACAGCTTTGTGATGAAATTGGCATATTTTTTCTTTTTTTATTCAAATATAATTAATATACAGTGTTATATTTGTTTCAAGTGTACACTATAGGGCTTCAGCGATTCTATACATTACTCGGTGCTCATTATGATAAATGTACTCTTAATCCCTTTCATCTGTTTCACCCATCCTCTCACCAACCTCCCCTCTTGCAACCACCAGTTTGCTCTCTATAAGAGTCTTTTTCTTTTGTTTGTCTCTTTTTTGTTTGCCTGTTTTGTTTCTTAAATACCACATGTGAGTGAAATCATGTGGTATTTGTCTTCTCAGACTAACTTATTTTGCTTAGCAGTGTACCCTCTAGACGCATCCATGTTGTTGCAAATGGCAAGATGTCATTCCTTTTTAAATAGCTGAGTAATATATATATTTTTTCCACATATATATATATATATATATATATATATATATATATACACCACATCTTCTTATCCATTTATCTATGGATAGACACTTGGGTTGCTTTCATATCTTGCCTATTGTAAACAATGCTGCAGTAAACATAGGGATGCATATATCTTTTTGGAAAAGTGTTTAATGTAATTGGCATATTTGTAAAGTAGTTTCACTAATTTTAGAGAAGGTATAAAATTATTGCTCCTGAGTAGTTTTTTTCCCTTTTATTATTTTAAAATTTTTCTTCTTTCTTTTTTTGATAATTTGTGATATATTTCTTTTGCTCTCTAGTCTCTTGTCATCTAGAAACTTGAATGTACCACATTACATTATGTCAGTCACAAAGTCAGATAATGGAGCAATCATAGGGAGGTGGTTAAGAGCAGGGGTTTTGACCCAAACTCTTTGGATTCTAATTTCTAGCTTTGCCACTTACTATTTATGTGACCTTAAGCAAATTACCTAACATATCTATGCCTTAGTTCTTCCAAAGATAAATTGTGAATTATAGTAGTTACCTCATAGAATTAAGAGATCAAATGGTTAATACACAGACATAAAGTGCTAGAAAAGTAAAAAAGTTGTGGTACAGAATAGCTATTATTACTTATGCAGTAGTTTTGTTTTTGTTTTTTCTTAATTATAATATGAAGAGCATAGTCTGGCATGAAAACAAATACATGTGATAATGAAACAGATTAGAGAGCACAGAAATAAACCCACACATATATGGTCAGTTAATTTATGACAAAGGGGCTAAGAATATATAATGGATAAAGAACAGTCTCCTTAATAAATGGTCTTAGAAAAACTGGACAGCCAGTTTTCATCCAAAAGAATGAAACTGGTCCACTATCTTACATCAAAAAACAAAACAAAACAAACAAACAAGCAAACAACTCAAAAGGGACAAAAGACTTGAACATAAGACCTGAATCATAAAATTCCTAGAAGAAATGTAGGTGGTAAGTTTCTTGACATAGGTCCTGGCAATGTTTTCTTGAATCTGACACCAAAACCTAAAGCAACAAAAGCAAAAACCAACAGGTAAGACTAAATCAACCTAAAAAGCTCTGTACAGCAAAAGAAATCATCAACAAAATGAAAAAGCAACCTAGTGAATGGGAGAAAATGTTGACAACTCATGTATCTGATGAGAGGCTAACTTCCAAAATATATAAAGAATTCATGTACAATTCAATAACCAAAAAAAAAAAACAAAAAACAAAAAACCGACCACCAACCAACCAAAAAAAAAAGCCAGTTTAAAAAATGGGCGGAAGACCTGAACAGACATTTTTCTCAAAAAGACATACAGATGTCCAACGTGTACATGAAAAGATGCTCAACATTGTTCATCATCAAAGAAATGAAAATCAAAACCACAATGAGATATCACCTCACAGTTGTTAGAATGACTGTTGTCAAAAAGACAAGAAATAGCAAGTGTTGGTGAGGATGCAGAAAAAAGGGAACCCTTTTGTACTGTTGGTGGGAATGCAAATTGGTGTAGCCACTATAGAAAACAATATGGAGGTTCCTCAAAAAATTCAAAGAAGTATCACATGATCCAGCAATTTTATTTCTGAGTATTTATCCAAATGCTTATAAACCTGACTTATAAATAAGACATTTTTGACATTTGTTCAGGTGACAGGGAATTTAAAAATACAAATATATTTTAATTGATAAAAATATTTCCAAGTCTGAAAATTGATAGGAAATGGAAAATGATAGGGTGGGTGGGTGTGTGGGTGTGTGTGTTTGTGTGTCTGTGTCTCGGGGTGTGTGTGTGTGTGTGTGTGTGTGTGTGTGTGTGTGTGTGTTTAGGGCCTAGATAGGTTAATAGTATAGGCAGAGATCACCTAAAAATCATCTTATCCTGTCAACACCTTGATCTTGGATGTCTAGAGTCTAGAACTGTGAAACAATAAATTTCTATTGTTTAAGTCACTCATTTATGACATCTCTAACAATCTTACAAGCTGATTAAAGTGGCATATTTATATTTCTTTATGAATGATCAGCTATATGTCATTTAAACTAATTCCAGATATTTGTCTAAAAAGTAAAAAAATTAAATTTAGTATTCATAATACTAATTTAAAATAGTGTTTATTAAACTTAAATCATATTATTTTTATTTCAATGTACAAAATGCTGAGCAAAATATATAATACTGCAACAAGTCAAATTTATAATCATTTATGACAACCACACTGCCGTGGATCAATATAAAACATGAGTCAGTGGTCTTTATACATTTTGTGATTGCTATTATTTCTACATTGAGATGCTAAAGTAATTAGATAAACAGAAAGCAAATTATGAATGATTGTAGTGGACTTAATAAATGATTAGAATAATTTGAAACTTTTGAAGTAGAATTCTGGGTACAGTTCTGGAGGATGCCAGGAGATATAGTTTTTTTAGGGAAAAATGTGAAAATAATTTCTTTTTCAGGCATTTGGAAACTGGAGGCAGGCAAAGGTAAAGTAAATGGGTAATTTCATGCACTTTGTATGGACTGCTTACAACTTAAAGTTCACAATTAGGATCAGATATGTTTGGTCATGCTAGAGTGCTGATGAGATGAAAATGATACACTCAACCTGTATTATCATAAATTTTATCAGAAAATATCTGCTGAATTTAAAGGGAGTATATTAATGTATGATATACTCCTGTATAATAATGCTGTAATAACAGCATTATTAATGAAATTACAACATATATTACAACATAAATTAATGAAATAAGTAGAAGATAGACAATTTATCACCTATATTTGATGAAGAATCAACAAAATGTAATGGTACATTAAAGATAAGTAAAGAAAAAAGATAACAATGTATTTGGATATATCAAAAATAGATGTATAGATTTTAATTATGCAAGGAATAATATTTAACATGAAGTTTAGCATCCTAGCTATAATTTACCTACTATGATAAAAAACAATTTTAAAAATTTTATAATTTGTTGACCTGTATAACAAAATTTTCTTTAAGTTTGGAGCCAAATGAAATTCAAACATCTATCTTATGACAATACTTTGGTTTTATTACAATTCTAACCCAAACCACAAAGATTCAGTTTTTCACACCTAACCACAAAACAGTTTTGGAAAATTTCCCGGGTTCTATTGTATCATGAAGTAGGTTTATTCAAAAGATATATGAACTTTGGCCCAACTTATTCCAATTTGAGAATGGGTTTTATATTGTACATTGCAAATCAAGCAAGAATTCTTTGTTTGAATCTCTCCATTAAATTTCCTTGCATGAAAGTCTGGTATAGGCTTAAAAATTGGAAGAACGAGTCAAATGTAACAGACATGACCTGTCAGTTTCATCTCCTGTAAGTGACTCAAATGTATTTCTCTTAGGTCAGAGCTCAGATGTCATCATTCACCATATAGTTATAGAGGCTGTACCTTAAAAAATGCAGGAAATGACTCATTAGACTTCTACTAGCATGAACATAAAAATAAGCTACTCTCCGGAGTGGCAAAACAGTTGAATTTTCAACTTCCACTGCCAACTTTAAAGAAGAATACAAAAAAGTTGAATGTGGAAATTTATATGAGTTTTAAAAATAGGTATATTTTAAAAAACATAATTATTGGATAGATTTAATGCACAACAATTGAAGTAAAAAAAAATGAGAGAGGCTCAAATGATTGTCCTTCAGGACTTCCAGTAACTTAAAGCAAATGGCAATTCTGAATGTAAAATAAACATTTACCCCTCCATATTTCTTTTGTTGTACTGGTAATCTTTTAACTATTTCCACAGTAAAGAGCATACACTTGTTAAAAGTGGTTGTATGGGAGCCCTCTCTCTCATCTTCATTATTATGAAGTGGTCTTTGCTATGGTCCAGTTTTCAAAAATAACAATAGGAGTTAGTGAAAGCAAAACTCTAAACATTACTGTCACGACAATATTTCTCTTAATTAGTGAGACATTAAATTCACCATTGTGTATCCATTCCATTTCAAAGTTATTCTGAATTTTATTTTTTAAATGTATTATTTGCCTGTGCATTTGTTTAATTTTTTAGTCTTTGAAGACCATAATAATTCTCTACTATTTGATAAGTAATACATTACACATACACTTTGATAAGAAATTAATTTTATTTTTGTTATGCATTTTTCTTTGAAATTTGAAATACAAAATCTTATTTTTACTGTATTAAATGATATTTAGAATTTCCTTTGGGAAATGTACAGTATGCAAAAAAAGTTTATTGCAAAATATTCCTTTTATGTAAATATACATTCATACGGTCACAAGTGCTCTGGTTAAAATTAGCATATAGTAATTGCATCATGTTTTATGATTCACAGTTCTCCTGTAGTTAATGGTGAAATTACAACAGGAAGAAGAAACATTTTATGGGGAAATCAGTCATCCTTAATCCAATGTTTTTGTATCTTCTAGCTTATAGCCTAACATACTTATAAAAATCATTTCACTAGGTTTACCTCCGTTATTGTAATAACAATACAAATCCATTAATGTATGGATTATTATTAGCAGACCATTAATCATATAAGCCACTTTATTTAATTCTTAAAACAAATGTCTGTCTTGTACATGTTATTTCCATTTTTAAATGAGAACTTAACCATAAAGTTGTTACAGTCCTTTCTATGCATTCCTTTTTATGTCATTTTTTCATTCATTCATTTGTTCAATAAAAATTATTAGGGTATTTACTATGTGCCAACCATTATGCTAAGTGTTGGGCAGGTAAGTCTGAATCATGCAGATGCTTTTCCTGAGATGAAGAGGAGATTAATGTGTTTGATAAAGTGGAGAAGGCCCAGGTGTGATAGTACATTAAGTAGTTCTTCAGAAATTTTCTAACTAGTTTTTTTTTATTCTGTTATTCACAAGCATTATGAAAATTAACATATAGAAAATGGTTAGATGAGATCATATAGAAGTTTTATACTTGTATTTAATTTACACGATACTAAGGAAACATCTGTGGCAAAGTGAGGGTGAAGAGCTGGGACTCCGTAGTGAAGCTCTTGGGGCTGGCATTCCAGTCAGTTCTGCAGTGATTGTAGATTCTGAGTTATTTTTGCCATGTTTCCAGAGTGAATATTAGACTTATTACAAGGCTACAAATTCCTTGACTACGCCTGGCTTTTAATATGCACTGAGAAAACATGTACTTCTTCCCCAAATCAAGACATTCTTCTGTGTTCCCTGTGTATGTTAAACATGGCCTTCTCTATTCGGTTAATCAAGCTACAAATACCGAATTCTTGTCAGCCTTCTCTCAGTCCTCCATCAAGTAGTCAGTCATCAAATCCGGCCAATCCTACTTTATATTTCTCTTAAAGCGTTACTTTATTTTCATGGGGTTGTTGACTTAGTATAGAGATCCTTGCCACTTTTGCTTGGACAATTTATTTGAGTTAACTGATCAATAAGCATTTACTTAATATCAACTAAAAAGCATAATGAAGAAATTCAAACTACCGTTTCTTCTCTCTTGGGGCTTAACATACAGTTGGAGAAACTGGATATAAATGTGTGATTCTAAATAATACTATTTTTAAAATAAACTTCAAAGTGTTATTGTAGTAGATTCCACAAGACATATATAATTTATTGATAAATAAACAATATTATAATAATTAACATGGGAGTCTTGAAAATCAAAAGATAACTGTTGCCAGTGGTTTTTAGGAAGGCTTACAAGTAAGTTTCTGTGGATTTGGTTGTATTTTGTTCAGCCAAGAAAGATGAGCATATTATTACTAATGTAGAACTAAATGAATTAGGGTAATACTGTTCAATATATTTAAACTTCAGTTATTTTTGAGGTAGATTTTCTTTCCTTAGCCTTAGACAGTGAGGAATACATGTCTTTGGCTTCATTATTTTTGTGCCCTGTAAGGCAGTTTCTGGGAGACACCTGTAGCTTCAGCAGCTAGCATGGTGAATGACTTTCCAAGATTAGCTCAGTCCACTGTATAGAAAAATGGACTATACCATAAATTGCTTGAAATCCTGTATCTGTTTGTCCTCTATGTAAACATATATTTCAGATAAATGAGATTAATAAGATTCAAAATACATATTTTGTTCACCGTTTATGTTAATAAAATAAAATTTGAAACTGAAAAATATATGCTTGGATGCTGGAGAAGAGAGTAGTAGAAATTCCCTTGATCTCTAATTAATTCCATGAATGAGTGAAACCTGGGAACCAGCTCAAAAGAATTAGCTCATGGAGGCCTTTTTTATCACTTCCTAGGCATTGTAATCATTGCCTTGTATGCATTAGCACTGTACCTTAACATATCTCTGTTTTCAGCCCTCACACTAAGTAGAAGTGTCTTGTTTTTTTTTTTTTTTTAAAGATTTTGTTTACTTATTTGACAGACAGAGAGAGAAAGCACAAGGAGGGGGAGCACGAGAGGAAGAAACAGACTCCCACTGGGCAGGGAGCCCTATGCAGGGCTCCATCCCAGGACCCCGGGATCATGACCTGGGCCAAAGGCAGACACTTAACCAACTGAGCCACCCAGGCACCCCTAAATAGAAGTATTTTTTAATATGCCTGTATTCTCAATTCAGCAAGCAAGCATGTAAAGGCAGTGGCATGTTCGTGTACCAGGTAGCATGCTTTAGTAGTCACTCAGTAAGAGAGTTTTGATTGTATAACTTGACATTGTTCATCTTTCAATTAGTTGTTTTATCTAAATGGCAATTTAGTAAGAAATTATCTTATTTTTAATTTAAACTGGACTTTTTTCCTGAACTGAATAGATGTATGTGTATTTGCTAGATATAGCTCTGTTTTGAATAATAGCTGTACTAAGCTGACTTCAACTGATAGCTGTTTTCCATGTCCTATAGGCATTTTGATTGATTTTTACAATTCATGGGTTCTTTAAACTTGCCTGAACACAATTCTTTCTCTACACACATCAAAGAACACACACTGTATTTCATTATCTCAATTGATCGTTTTAACTTCTAATCTTCATGGAAGGATTCCAGTCACTTCCCTGACTCCTTAAGTCTTTTACTTTTGTTGGTTCAAACCCCCTTGCTCACTTTAGTTATGAAACCAAAATACTTCAAATGCTAAATTTGAAGATGGGGGAACTTATATATATATTTTTTCTTTCTATCTTGCCTCTAGGCTTCTCTGATTCTTCTGCCTGAATGAGGTCTTTGACAGTCCAGAAATTGTATACTCCCAATTCCTGCAGGCAATTTACAATAAACATAGCAAACATGTAATGTCGTAATATTGTGAAATACTTGCTGATTTAGGTGGCCCTTTCAGGAAGCTGGTTTCAAACCTCCCCATGCCTCATATACTGTCACATGCACAGAGAAAGTACAAATAATTCTGCTCCTTCAAAAGGAGAAAATATGGCATTGTGTGGTAGATTCCTTTTAAACTTGTTTTGAAATAATTGCAGACTTACAGAAAAGTTACAAAAACAATAAAAATCATTCACATTAACCCTTCACCTAGATTCCCCGAATGTAAACATTTTACCAAGTGATATTTGTTATACCATTCTCTTTTTCTCTCTATTTTTTTCTGAACCCTTTGAGTATAACTTACTGAAATGATACAAAATAATACCATTTACCCCTAAATAATTCAAGATGTGTTTCCCCAAAACAGAAACATCTTATTAATAACTTTAATACATTTATCAAAATAACGATATTAACATTTCTACCATATTACTATCTAAGCATTTACAGATTTGTTCAACAATGTTTCACTTGTACCACAAATGTTCTTTATACCAAAACAAACAAAAAGTAGTTTTGTTTTGTTTTTTTTCTGGCCCAGTATTACATGGTACACTGATTATCCCATCTCTTGTTTCCTTTAAACTTTAAGTGTTCCATAGCTGTCTTTTTCCTCAATTTATTATTTTTAAGAAATAAAGGCCAATTATTTTGTAGAATGTCTCTCAAATTAAGCTTGCCTAATATTATCTCATAATTACCATCAACTGTGTAGTTCTGCAGGAATATAACATAAGTGATCTGGGGTTCTCAGTGTACCACATCAGGAGGTAAATAATGTCTACTGGTCCTATTGCTGGAGATGTTAACTTGGATTACTTGGTTAAGGTAGTGTCTAACAGATGTATCTAATATAGAGTTAAAATTTTTCCTGTGTTTTTGTAACTATCTCGTGGAGAGATATAGTGAGATTCCCATTTCTCATTAAACTACTATCCACTAGTTTTAGCATCTATTGATGATCCTTTCCTGTAACTATTACTACTATGGTGGTTGCCAAATAGTGATTTTCTAATGCAATCATTCATTTTACATTTAATAGTTATAGATATATGACAAAAAAGAGCTTTCTCTTTTTCCATATTTATATATTTCAATCTGCATGGACTCATTGGTTCTCATTTTAGTCTAAGGGTTAAAATTACTTATTATGATTATTTACCTTAATTATCAATGTGTAGTATGAGACCCCATCAAAGTGGCCATGTGTCCTTTAGATGTGTCTAATCATTTTTTACCATTTCCTTACTATCACAAAAATACATTCCAGTCTTGCACTTCCCTTGCCAAAGCCAGAAGAAACCATTTATGAAAGGAGCCTTAGTTCCTTTTAGTAAAGAAAGACATTTAAAACTGATCTGAATGCTAGGTATGCCTATTTCTTTTTACACATTAGTGCTTCTATAACCTCTAGTAGATACATGCACACATAAATAAAGATATATATACTTACACATCTGTATTCATTCATTCATCATTCTGTTTAAAATAGATTTTATATAAAATTTCAAATTGTTGAAACATATAACAAACGGTAGCTGTGAAAAGAAGTTGAAATGCTAGATAGTCCTAAATCTACTAAAGGAAATAAATTTACAGATATCCTTTGACTTACAATGGGGTTATGGCCTGATAAACCCATCCTCAATTGAAAATATCGTAAGTCTGGAATACATTCAATACATCTAATCTACCTAAAACCATAGCTGAGCCTAGCTTACCTGAAACATACTCAGAACACTTACATTAGCCCATAGTTGGGCAAAATCATCCAGCACAAAGCCTATTTTATAATAAAGTGTTAATTATCTCATGTAATTTACTGAGTAGTGCACTGAACGCTGAACATGAAAAACAGAATGGCTATATGGACATAAAATGGTTGTCAGTGTATCAGTGGTTTACTCTCGTGATTGCATGGCTGGCTGGGAACTGCAGCTGGGTGCTGCTGCCCAGCATCTTGAGAGAGTATCATACCACCTATCAGTAGCCCAAATGATCAAAATTAAAAATTCCAAGTATGGTTTCTACTAAATGCATATTGCTTTCACACCATCATAAAGTCAAAAATTTTTACTGTCTTCAGCCAGGAACTATATGTATCACTAAAAACAAACAAACAAAAACATTTTCATAAAGAAAACTCTAGACACAATAGCATTCCTAGTGAAAGCTTCCTAACCATGTAATAAAGATAACACCCATCTTAAACACTTTCAAATATGAAAGAATGGAATATTTTTCCAATTTGCTTTTTTAAGGCTAGAACAACCTTGATTCCATATTTATAAAGAAGCTCACAAAAAATAAAAGTACTCTTCAAATACTACTATGTTTATAGTTACAAAATAGTATTAAATCAAGTTTATATATTAAAAATTCTCAAAGAGTACAAAATTACATGTAAATCTCTGCCCATGTTTATTTTTTGGTAGATTCTAATTGGCTTTTTTATGCAAGATGCTTGTTGTTTTAATTATACAACTCCGTCACTTCAATATGGTTCATCTTTCTGATTTTATGTCTTAAATAATTAAAATATGTATTTGCAAGATCTATTTTTCCAATATGCAGTGAATCAATTAACCTTTTTGTTAAATCTGTTGACTCTCCCTCAAATAACTTTTGTTGGATTGTTAATGCTCTATTACATTTCCTCTCTGTTGAAGTCCAGTGTGCTCTGGACTATGAAGATGTTGCTAGGTGACAGTTTTGAATTGGTTGGTATCTTTCTGGTTTTAGCAACATTTTGTTTCTGGACTTGAGGATTTCTCCTTCTGTCTCTTGAGATCTGTTTTCTTCTTCTCCTTCTCTCTCTTTCCTTCTTTTCTTTTCCCCCTCCTCCTCCTCTTCCTCTTCTGTCTCTCTTTCTCTGTCTGTCTCTCTGTGTCTATATCTGTAATCTGTCAAAGTATATATATATACATTTGGGGGGGTGGAAGAGAGACCCATTTTTCTCAGCACAGCACACCGTTTTGCATTTCCACTTTTTAAAAAAATTCCAGTCTAATTAACATACACTGTTATATTAGTTTCAGGTGTACAATATAGTGAGTGATTCAGTAGCTGTACATTACTCAGTGCTCATCATGATGAGTGTACATTTAATCCCCTTACCTATTTCACCCATCCGCCTACCTCCCCTCTGGCAACCACCTGTATGTGCTCTATATTTAAGAGTATTTTTTGTTTGTCTCTTTTTTGTTGTTTGTTTTGTTTCTTAAATTCCACATATGATTGCAATTATATGGTATTTTTCTTTCTCTGAGTGACTTATTTCACTTAGCATTATACCCACTAGGTCCCTCCGTTGTTGCAAATGACAGTATTTCATTGTTTTCTATAGCTGAAAAAATATATATGTATTATATATATTATATATATGTATATATAATATATATACATATATATAATATATATATGTGTATATATATATATATATACACACACACACAAATATACCACTTCTTTATCCCTTCACCTATTGATGTACACTTGGGCTGGTTCCATATTTTGGCTATTGTAAATAATGCTGCAATAAACATAGGGATACATATATCTTTTCAAATTAGTATTTTTGTATTCTGTGGGTAAATACCAAGTAGTGTGATTACTGGATTGTATGGTAATTCTATTTTTAGTTTTTTGAGGAACCTCCATACTGTTTTCCACAGTGACTGCACCACTTTGCATTCCCATCAGTAATGCATCAGGGGTTCTTTTTTCCCCACATCCTTGCCAATATTTGTTTCTTGTATTTTTTATTTTAGCCATTCTAATAGGTGGGAGGTATTATCTCATTGTGGTTCGATTTCCTGTGTCTGTTGGCCATCTGTTTGTCTTCTTTGGATAAATGTCTGTTCATGTCTTCTGTCCATTTTCTAAATTAGATGCATTTTCACTTTTTAAATTAGAGTTAGTATTTTAGAACACATATATTTATAAATACTATTCTAAGCACTTTGTCCCTATTGATTATGCTAACTAAATGCTAACAAAAGTCCTGTGTATGAGATGCTTACCAATATTATCTCATATTTTTAAAAATTTACTCTTTTGCTCAGTAAGAAACCTGAGGCAAGAGGAGTTTTGTCCCATGTCATATTGTCCATAAGAAGCAGAGACAGGATTTTGGATTTACGTAAATTATGGAGCTGACACCATGACTACCATCCGTGTTTTCTAATCTTCCTATATCTTCCTTTCCTTCAGTTAGACTAACTGATTCTTATAGGTAGATATTTTTTATATGAAATTTGTTGTCTTCCTCCCAAAGTATACATTGAAAAGAATGAAAATTTGAAAATTTTTCTCCATATCTTTTGAGATTCTAACAAGTAGTTGGTGATAGATTTTGAAAATTTTTATGTTTATATAAAAGTAGTGTGATTATCACCATGTTGGTGCTGCAACGTGAAGATTTTTTGCCAAATCATTCCATTTGTTATTTGCCCCAATTTGCCCATGATCAATTATTTCACCTTCCTTGTTACAATGACACCAATTTCCTCCTTCACTTGACAGCTCTGACCACTGTCTCTGACGGCAGTAAGACTGTCTTACATTGTTATTTCTTAAGGTGTTTGAAATAAGAAAAAAAAATATATGCTTAGCACTTTCTCATATATTTTTTCCTTAAATATTTTCAGAATTCACACTTAAAAAATAAATTCAAGACATATATTGAGTTATTTATATGCAGTCACACATTCCTTAGTTGTTGCAAATAACTTTATTAATAGGGACAAATCAATAAATCCTTTTGAATATATCCAAAGAGAAAAGTTATGCTTAAAAACAGCAACAAATAAAAACAAAATTATCTAGCATTTTAAAAGTTTATTAAACAATTATTTTTTCATACTTTCATTCATTTGCTAATTTATTCAAGAGCCATATATACTCAGATATATATAATTTATTCAAGATAGATAGATAGATAGATAGATTGATTGGAGGGACTTTTTGATTACATACCATGTACTACCTACTACATAATAATCAGGAAATATTTTAAGCACTAAGGATACAAAAGTGATCAAGAACCACAGAATCTGGGCATTCATGTGGCAAAATTTCTAGGGATAAAAAGAAAATAAACAAATAAATGAACAAGATATTTATAAATTATCATAGGAGAAAAATCTCTGTGGATTTCTCAGCTTGCTTTACAGGTTGGGTTTCTGAGCAGAAGATATGTTGGAAGAACAAACAGCCTTGGAATCCAGAGAGAATGTTTCTCCTCTGGACAGATTTAGATGTATATTTGCCTGGATATGTCTATGTTAGTAAAGATAAAGCCCCCTCTGCCTGCTTTCCACAAATATTTGCTTATATTCCAAGAAACAAGCCTAGAGAGTTTTCCTTTTCCATCCAGAAGATGTTCCTATATTCAAGAAAAATGAGAACTCTCTCTTCGGAGAGATTTGCTAGCAGCCCCGTCAAATTCAAGTCTCCTCCTCTTCTGTGGTGGAACCCACTGTTCACGTAGGTAACCGGCTGGCCCTCTTCAAGTTGCTCTCTGAGGACCGCGGTATGGGGAACTGACGTAAGAAGCTGCTCTGGCTACTGCTTCTGATCTTTTCCTGTGGTCTGTTTTTGACTCAGCAATCTCAATCTTTAGTTGGTATTTCTCTATCTCTTTACATTCTATATAAATATATTTATCTATATATATCCTTCTGGGTGTGTGTATTTGTGTGTGTGCACACGTGTGTGTGCACACGTATGTGTGCACTGTAGCACCCTGGCTGGTTAACTAATTAGTTAGCAGATAGGGTCAAAATCTCAGATCCTTCACAGTTTCTGATTTAATAATCATATGTATTAGGCAGAAATTACATACAGTAAGAGAAAGGAAATATATGAATATATGGGTGGGGATGGATATGTTTAAGGGTAGGCTCTCAGCCAATGAAACAGACCTGAAGATAAACCACTATCAATGCAAAGAAAAGAAAAAAAAATTGAGATGAGAAAACATGAAGTATTCAAGGAAGAGAAAAAAGTACTGGCCTGGAGGAAGCTTAAACAGTCAGAAACTGTGTCATGGAAGACAACAGAAGGTAGTTTTTTGTATGCTATCGTGGCAATGACTCCTATGAGAGGTGTCTACTGTATTTGACAATGCGATAGTCATTGGCAGAATTCATATGATTCATTTTAATGAATGCACCAGGATGGTGGTTGATCAGAGTGGGTTAATTGGTAGGTAGAAGGTAAGAATACAAAAATACTGAGTACATTAAATTCCTTGGAGNAGGTTCAAGTGAATTTCTTCACATACTACTTTTTTTTTTTTCAAGTTAGGGTCATTAATGAGAAAGGACTATCATTGGATATTAGTCTTATGATGATCAAAAAAACTGTTGGGTGTTAAAGGAGATTTAGTTCTGTATGATGGAAAGAACACTGAACGATGTGGGCTAGGGTTCTATCATGTAGTCCTGGACCTAGTCCTCATTAGGGGTGTTACCTTGGACAAATGGTGGCCTACCTAGTCCTCAATTTCTTCATATTTAAAATCCAGAAAATATCTTTTAACCTCCATAGAAGCTTGTAAGATTAAAATGTGTTTAATATGAGAACATTTTCAAAATCAGTGTAAGCTATATAAAAATGTAAGGATTTATTTCACCCATTTATACTAAAACAAGAAAAATAAAACTATATGAAATCATTACTAATGTATAAAAGGAAACCATAATATGTAATACAGTGTGCTTATTTAAGTGTATTAAAATAGAGTTCATTGTTTTATTTTAATATAGAAAAATGTAAAACTCCTATAAGAAAAGGGGCAGTGTTATCAGGTCATAGCCAATCCTCATTATATTTTCATGTAGGTGGAAGTCCTAGAAAGTAGTCAGAATGCTCATTTAGCAACTGTAATATGTTTTACATATAAAACATAAGAGATTTAAAGTAGTTAAAATAGTTGAGAAAGTGTAATGAATTGTATTATTATACTTTTATCCTAGAACAGAAAGTGTTCTAATATCTTGATATTCAAGTTAACAATTTTATAGGTTAAAAAATGCTTTATGGAAAAACTGTTGTATTTTGACTAACTTTTAAAATAGTTTAGTGGCTCTTTAAAGTGAATAAATTACAAGACATTTTAGAAAAAATGATACCAAATACTTTTGGTGAAGTTGGCTCTAACAAAATAAATGGCAACAAAAATCCATGGACTTGGAAATGTTTGGATATTTACTGTATTTTTCAGTTATCATTTAGTATTTTCTAGATCCAGGCATCCCCCTTTCTCTCATTTTATTAACCCGGTGCTTTTCAAATTTTGCTGTGGAAATATTTGTTTATCATCATGTTAAATTGTCTCATATGTGAATAAGAAGCCCCCCCCCCCGAAAAAGAGCAAAAGTGTTTTTCTCTCTCCAATTTCAGATTTTTGACCATTCTCCTTTAATCTTAAACACAGAGCACTGGTTTGGAATGAGTGGGAAGGGAGAGGTTTTACCTTTTTGCTTTATATCAATGCAGAAGAAGGGGACACATGCTGTTTCTTTACCATTTTATTCATATGTTACTATTCTTTCCTTACTCATTTATAAAAATGTTATCATTTTACAATTTTCAAAAATCTGAGGTTAATCCATGCATTTTGATTACCTGTGGGGACAGTAGGTCAGCCTGCCTGTGACATCATTTTTCTCTCTCTCTTGATATCAACCTGCCACCCTCACTTTACTCTTTTTAAGAGTTTTAGGATCCTCCAAAGTAGTGATAATAACTACAAAATTTTCCCTTCAAAGGAAAAGGAAATATGATAAAAGACTAAGGCCTCTCATGTAAATCATGCAATTGTGTATTTTTTAAGGACTTTGAATCACTGATTGAATTGTTATATTTCTAATTGTGCATGTGACAGACTTCTAGTTTACTGTTGTATGCAAAACTCATGTAGCCCAAATTAAACCCTAGATTTTTACTCTGTCAGAATTTTTAAAATCTAATGCATCTGTATTCACTGGTTTGAGTATAATATCTTGATCTCCATGGCCTGCTAGTCTTCAAATTGTTCTTTTTCATTTCTGTCATACTCCTTCTGAGATACTTACTAGATGTCACATATTTGATTAAACACAATTTTGGAGAAGGAAGATCTGTTTGATGGAACTAAGAGACTGCTGTTAAATGTTTCCTCTCAAATCACTGCTGTAACTACTTCGCTTGTTACTCAAAGTTTTACGTATGAAATAACAACAGAATTTGCTAAGGGACAAGTTTATGATGAAAAAAGAAAAAAACTTTTCCCAAGTGGAGACACATCCATAGTGTCTATACATTGTGTCTAACATAAATATGGCAGGTTCACAATTTTTTTATCTACCTTTATTTCTATTTCTGGTATGAATGGAAGTATGTTTTTACTTAAATATTGAAGTCATGAATGTATCTGGCCCATGATCCATTCATTCTTCCTACCAGCCTACAACCCCAAGGGAAGAAAAAGAGGGCAAGTGACCTGACCTAATCTTCTTGTCAGCTGGGCCTCTGGGTACATAGACTAATGATATTTTCTAGGAGGAAGAGACCTTATCTATAGAACTCCTTAGCAAGATGTCCCTGGCTAAAGGATTACTTATAGTAAATAAAATTGCAGACACCGGATTTATGAGGAATGGCTCCCCGGAGAATGTCATGTAAGCCATACAACTCTGTGAGTATAAAGTAGAGATGTTATATAACTTAAATGCCTCCTGTTGTGTTAGGTAAAGCCACAAAACCTCCTTTCGAAACCTCATCTATTACTCTTGGCAAGAGTATGTGACTGATACTGAAAGGAAGGATCTTGTAAGTTTGCCAGATTTAACAAATATAAATACAGATGCCCATTAAATTTGAATTGGAGAAAACAATAAAATTTGTATATGTGTTAAGTATGTCCCATGTAATATTTGGGATTTACTTATAGTAAAAAAAAAAATTTGTTGTGTCTCTACAATTGAAATTTAACTGTGCAACCTATATTTTATCTGGAAAACCTAATCTGGAGAAACAGTTAGGATATCCCAGACATGTGGTATTTATAGTCTTCTGTGTCCTTGCCTCTGAGATACTCATATTATCAAGATCATTGGTAAGCTTGATATAGGGTAACATCTCGGATTCATAAGTCTTATTTGACAATTTGATCCTATGTGTGAGCTCAGTAGAGTATATGTACATATATACATAAATCAGTTTTACTTAATGCATCACACTATTTTAAATTTGTTAAAGTAATTGTTCGTGAATCACTAATACTTCATTCTGCTTACATATCAAGCAGGGGCCAGATTTGTGCTTATATACATGCTACGCAAATGCATAAATCTCATATCCATACCCACCCATATTTTCACTTACATAAAATGTTATGTCCCATATAGCAGAAAAATTTCTAACACTTAGAAATTAGGCAAAAGTGTGATTGGCTCTCATTCCAGTGCCATACAGGAGTATTATTTAATAGGCATACCCAAGGGCTATTTAATTCTCTACAGTAAAGTACCTTTGTTTGACTTCCTATTTACACTTGAGTAGAGCCCAGAACCTATGAAATTTTATTTTAACTGGTAGACGATTTCTTATAGAAATGAAAAGATAACCATAAATTCTATGCCATTATTGCTCCTTAGGAGATTAAGTAGTTTTTTTTTTTTTAAGGTTTATTTATTTATTTGACAGAGAGAGAGACAGCCAGCGAGAGAGGGAACACAAGCAGGGGGAGTGGGAGAGGAAGAAGCAGGCTCCCAGCAGAGGAGCCTGATGTGGGGCTCGATCCCAGAACTCCGGGATCACGCCCTGAGCTGAAGGCAGACGCTTAACAACTGAGCCACTCAGGTGCCCCAGAGAGTAAGTAGTTTTATATTTGACCTAGACATCCTATAATATCATTGTTTCTTTCAAAGCCCATGTATACTCACCCTCTCAAGTTCTTCTTTGAAACTGTTTTGTCTTGCCTTTTATGAATGTGCTAAATAGCACTTTGGCCCATGTTTGTTCTATGTTTGTATGTAAATCACATCTTTGAACTTTTTCGAAAATAATATTTTGACATACTTAATATTGAAGAGCATATGGTTTCTTGGGGAGCCTGATGACTACATAGATGGATTATATCTCCTGGCATTACTAATTTTTATACCTCTTCTATTAGACAAGGTGTTTGAGAGCAGTGACTATATTCAGTTGTGTTGCATTTAGGAAGTGACTGAGTCAAATCCATCCAGTTAACACTATCATTCAGTATGTTGCAGATGGTAGATGATTAATAAATTGATCTCTAAATGAAACATTTGTTGATTAAATGACATTTCTCAATACACTGTATATAGCTAAAATAAGATTGTAAACTATGCCAATAAATTCTGATAGCATCCCCAAAAAGGCTCTGTGGTGTGATACATTTAATCAGTACTTTAATAAGAATGAATGAATGATCACCTTTTTTTTTTATGACTGTCCTACATACCGTCCATTTGACCTTCCAGATCCACTCCTAATACTTTTCTCTACTTTTTGTTCTTTAAGGCTGACCTGTATGGAACTCTTTAAGTTCTTTTGCCCTCTGGATTTAGTTTGCTCTTATCAAATGCTGACAAGAACTAAGAAAGAAACTCTTTGCACTGCTGGCGGCAATAGGCTGCTTCCTTTTTCTTAACAGCTTTTAGAGTCTAAGCTCAGCAAAACATTGTCATTATATAAGATGACTACAAAAGATCTTGACTCTTTCAGTGTCATCTAATTAATTGATTGATTTATACTCTACTTCCCCCCCCCAGGAATTATCAGATTACTTAAGAAACATTTTTAAAAATCGCAAAATGACATGATACAGAAAAGTTGTATGAAAGAAAAGACTAAATTAGAGTGAGGGAAAAGTGATGTGGGATGAAGTTAAGCTGAAGTGCCTATCATGATGGCCTTAACCTGTACAATTTTGAGGAGTCACAAATCTGTCCAAAAAATTAAGAAAAGGCAAATTTTACCCATTGCAGTTCGTTGTGTCTAAATGGAAAGAATATTGCTTGAAGAAATTCAACTGCTCATAGGACAAGACGTCAGTAGATATATTCTAAGATCATTAAAATCTTTGTAATGTTAGGTAACACATTTAACAAATCATTTTATATAATTACAGACTTAATATGACTTTTGCTACAGTTTGTTTTGTTTTAGGTAGGTGCTTTGCTTTGTGTATGACAATAGTGTCAATATAAGATAGATAGTTTACATGCAAGTGTAATTCATATACAAGTACTGAATTCTGAGGGAAAGACTGAGTGTGAAAGAAGAAGGTGTAGTAGAATGCAATGTTATCATCTAGGGGAATATTTTAGAATAAGTGAAATGCATTCAACTGGAGTGTAGGTAAGTCCTGAACTACAGCAGGCAGGGATTTTACTCTGTCAGATGCCTCATTTGCTGATGTTGCCCATTGCCAGTTGAGAAGAGACTCACAGATCTAGCTGTACTGCAGTCACAATGGGAGAAGAGTGAAGGTCTTTTGGAGGAGGTTCAGAGGCTAATGATGACTTGTGCTTGAAGAGAACTCCTTCTCAGTCTGCCCTGAACTGAAGTGCTGGCAAAGCCATGTTTCCTCTTAGAAAATTATTTTAAAACAACTTCACCACACTGTCAAATGGATAGTAAGGGCAGAAAAGCTTGACCCATAGAACCAATAAGTAGTAACTTTGTAATTTAAACCTAGCTCTGTTGAACAACTCAGCCTCTGCTTTTTCTGATGCACCATTAATAACGTGTATTGTTAGCTATTAGATTAATATTACTCTGAACATTATTATTGCTATGGTATGCTTGTAAATACAGATGTTTCGAATAATGATGCGATGACCTCAATAAATACTGCTACTTCTCAATGAATTGCTCCAAAATTAAGTGGCTCCTTAAAATTAGATGTTTTAGCATTCCCTACTAAGTGTCCAACTGCTCATTAACAATGAAAATGTGTTTCACATATGCTGGTCTTTGACCTTTCTATTTGTAGAGCATTTTACACTTATGGTTTCATTACCTTCTCCAAAGCCCTGACAATATTTGGCAAGCTTTAGAAAATAGTAACTTGATCAGCCTGACTTAGGGCCACCCAGCGAGTCAAGAGCAGTCAAATAAGAGCAAGACCCCAGGCATTTTGACTCTCTTTATTCCTACCTTGTACAAAAATATTTATATATTAAAAATATACTTTTTCCTCCAAAGTGCATTTTATATTGATATTGATAAAGTATTATTAAGAAATTACTTAAAGAACATTTAAGGAAATAAAGCAAGTTGTTAATGCTCTAAGTTACCTTGCTAAATTTTTCAGCTCTTAGTACCAGTAAGGTGGAAGTTTCTGAGTCATGGTTACCAACTGTTTGAAACTCATGATTGATAAGCAGCTGCCAGAAATTCTCAGTTATAAGAGGAAATATTTTATAACTTTTCTGCTAAATGTAATCTTTAGTACATGTCTTCTTAAATGAATATTTGCTTTTTCTGAAAATTACCCAAAAAAGCTAAGAGGCTTATTAAATTAACTCCATAATTCATATGAGATTATTTGCATAACCATTGCAATGAAGCTTTCCTCCCTCATGCTAAATCCATTCCAAAGATAATTGTAGTATAAAATCATAGAGCTCTACAAGCAAAAAGGCCCATAGAGATAATTGCTGTCCTTGCTATGTATGTAAAGAAGTTGAGGTCAAAAAGATTAAGTGACTTATTCAAGGTCACACAACTAACTGGTAAGTAGAATTTAGAGATCCCGACACTCACTCCATAATATTGTGTTTATGATCTATTTAATAACTTTCTGTGAAAAGCAGTAAATAGCTTAATCACTTGATCACAAGGGTACATTGATTGAACAAGTCAAATATGACACAGCTTAAAAGGTGCAGTTTAGAAAAGATGTTTACCTTATCCTTATTTACACAGCAAGGAACTTTGAGGAGTTAATTTCAAAACTGTAAGCTGCATGAATCAACTTTGATGAAATACAAATACAGAAAATCAAAATAACCTCTAAGTATTTTAAGTAGATAAATTTAATAATATAACTTAGAAACATGCCCCATTGTGTTTGCAGCTCAATGAAATGAAAGTTGATGATTCAAAATTCTTCATGTCAAGTCAGCTTACAAAAAGATCAAGAAAGTGGAAAATAAATTTGAGTAATAAAAGAAACTCACTGTGATCACTATACGTAAAATCAAACTTTCTTTTTGTTCAACTCTTTTTTTTTAGGGAGATGATAAGAGAATAAACTGGAAGATATTCAGTCAAAGGTAAAAGGTAAAAATCCAAACCTGGATTGTTTAACTTAACAATAACATCAAAATAGAAGCTATAAATTTGGAAACCAAATTTAGATGTGTAGTTTCATTGATTAACATAAAAAATGTTTTTAATAGCAGAGGTTAGCGTTATTAGGATCTTAAAGAAAAAAAACTTTAATCATCATGAATTACGTGGCTGTACTGTGAAGAAAGACTTTAGAATCATAATGCAAACGTTAAATGTATTTTTCAACATTTAAAATTAATCCATGTATATTCTTTGTTCATTAATAGATTAAAATTTTATAACATTTAATTATGATTAAAGAACAATTATGATAAAGTGTATCAGCTGTGACAATGTAAAAGCTTATTTGATAGAGATTAGGAGGTGGTAAAGTGAGGATGTTAAGGGAACAAAAGATGTACAAATATTCTCATTTTACAAAGACATGCTGTCTATTCTTGACAGAAAAGGAAGTGAAAGTTTATTATTCCAAGTTAGAAATTTTATTTATGTAACTAAATAGAATAATAAAAATATATAAATGAAAAGGATAGTTCAAGTATATAATTAAGACAAATTCTCTTCTGCTACAGTATGCATATAATAGGTAATGTATAAACTTTATACACTGAGAAAGAAAAGCATAGTATATTATTTAGAGATATAAAATTAGTCACCAAATAAAGAAAAGATACTCTAAAATACCTGTTAATAAGAGTGCCCCAGGGAATAGGTAAAATACTTTATGTTATTTTATTTTGTAAATCACATTTATATATTAGCAATTTTAGATTTGATATGTTCTTTATTAAAATAGTAATTAGATAATCACTAGTTCTGACTTAAAGTCATCAATGAGATCATCTCTAATCTGTTAGCAAATTTCACTAAAACTGAAAGTATAAAATATGTGACCATTTCAAACTACATTCAACTAATATATATCTGCAAAAATAATCTGGGCTTTGGCATAAGCTTAATTGAAGAATTGATAGTCTTTAGTAATATTTTCAGTTAAATAGTTCACAGAGTGCTATGGTTATTAGAAGCAAACCAACTTAAGTGAAAACCTGGTGGATAGTTACTATATTGAATTAAATCTCATTCTCCATTCTGTTAGAAAAGTCTTTCAGAATTGAAAAATAATTTAAATGACATATTCAGAGGCTACAGACTATATTTCTAAATATATAAAGTTGACGAAAAATGTTAGACATTTTGGAAAAATAGTTTTATGTACTCTCATGCTTATAATCTTTTAAATTTTTATTATTCACTCTTTGGGAATATTTAGTATTGGGAATGATGTTTTTTTAAACTAGCGAGAACAAATGAGAACCATATATCCTAGGCATTTAAAATTAACCACACATTATTTTAGTGTTGTTAATGTGGTATAGTAACATATCGGTGTGCTGTAGTCAGCATTATTGTCACTATAAGCATATTTAATATATTTTTGAAATGAAGGTATATTTTAGTTTTGATTAACAATTTTAATAATGATATAAAGGGTGGAATACGTTTTAAGCAAGATTTTAAAATCTGAAACGATATTGCATCATAAAAATGGCTCAGATTATTAAAGAATTTAAACAGTGTACATGGATTATTTCGTTCTGTAGGGAATACAATGTTTATATGAATATTTTTACACATGATGTGCAAATTATTGCTTGGGCATCACAGATATTTCAGATATATTTCCTAAGCTGTGTTCGTTGTGAGAAATCTTTATTTTAGTTCCACCAATGCTAGTAAGTTGTTATGAAACAGTTGGTGAGTCATTAATTTCTCTGAGCGACAGGTTCACACCAAGTTCAAACTGTGAAAGGCTAAACAATGGATTATTTTACATTTTTAAGTTTTTAAATTATCTCTTAGAAATCTTGTTATTCCCCAACTTAAAACTACAAACAACTTAAATACAGAAGTAAAACAAATGGTTATGTCATATTAATTCTGTTTTAGTGAATGATGACAGTAGGTTCAAGAATCCTCTAGCAAATTAGAAAACCTACTGTGAGCAGAAACATACTGTAAAGAGTTGGGCAGGAAGAGTGTGAAACAGTAAGGGTATAGTGGGCTTTCTTGAGCTACAGAGAGCACGCTTCTTCAACAACAGGCAGCCACTACACAGATCAGTCGATTGGTGCAGTGTGATAAGGGATGGGGCTTGTGTAGCAGGTCTGCAGTTTCTCTACAGAATCCATAAATCTAAATTTTATATAAAGTATCTAAATATAATTTAAACTATGTGAGCAAACAAAGTAAATCTGTTGGCCAAATATGCCCCATTAGAGAACAATAATTTTTGTTAGTGTTTACATTAATTTCTTGGAAAATTTCATTTTATTATTAAGATCAAAAGAAGGTATTCTTTTTTAAAAAAGATTTTATTTATTTATTTGAGAGAGAGAGTGTGTGTGAGAGAGAGAGCAAGAACAGGGGGAGGAGCAGAGGGAGAAGCAGACTACCTGCTGAGCCGGGAGCCAGATTCCAGGACCCTGGGAGCATGACCTGAGCAGAAGGCAGATGCTTAACTGACTGAGCCACCCAGACACCACAAAAGAAGGTATTTTTTAAAACTTATTTAATGACTTGTCTTGCCTATATTGAGATAATACTTGATTGAGCCTTTACCAGACACTTGCATTTGTAATTGTATTTTATCCTAAAGAATTTCTCATTCATCAACTTTCACCATGAGCAGAAACCATATCATCTTTGGACCATAAGGGAATAGAAAATTAATTATAAAGTTAAGGAGGTAAACCTGTTTTAAAAATGATTTTATGGGGCAAGTGAAATGTGGTGATACGGCATAGTAGAGTATGGTACCTTTCTTCTAGCTCAGTTTGGTATTTGAAGTAGGAAAAATGAATACATGCCACAACTTCTAATGTTAAGGAGTAGAAAACGTAGTATTTTTAAAGTTACTAACTTCCCAAAAGCTAAGCGACTGTAAACGCGCGCACACACACACACACACTCTCTCTCTCATGCTAAATCTAAACATTACACTCACTTTGTAACAAATAAATTTTGTTGTAAGCCACCAAGGTCTTGGCCTCTGATGTTAGATACCCATGGGTCGTGCGTGTGTGTTGGGGTGAGCCCTGTGTGAGACCCGCTGTATATACCTAGTGTCTAGAATATCGACTGACATGTGATAGATTATCAGTAAATATTTGTTTAATCATTGAATTATGTTTATGAGCTTTTCATGGCACATTTTTGACACATGTATTCCTGTCTCCTCTGCATGCGTATGTGTAGAACAGCAGTATTAGAGAAATTGTTGGTATTCGCAGTAGAAAAAACTGCTCCCAAAACCGTAAACACTGTGGTAGGGCAATAACAGACAAGACAATCTTATAGGCACAGAGGATCTGCACAGAAGGATCTGAAGGTGAAAGGAGTACGCTATTTATATAAAAAGAGAGAGGTGAACCAAACAGGTCATGTGAATTATCTACACCAGAGAAATAAAACAGCTTTTCTATCAGTGAGCTTACTGTGTCTTCTATGTTTGTTTTGAACTGAAGGATTGAAAGAGTGCTGTGTTATTCAGGTTCAAACCCTTCAGTGACCTCTCAACTTTTACAAGATGCTTTAACAACGTTAGACTTTTTAGTTATTGGTTCAAAGATGAAATGTTATGGGTGTGCACAGGGTTTGTCCCCTCGGTTGCAAATAAATTGAAGCCAAACTAAATTCAATTTAATTTTCCTCTGGCACAGTGGGTGATCATTGAGATTGGCCATTTGCAGTTCAAAGAACCCGAACTATGTTGTGCTTTTTGGATAAAACTTTTTCTACCATATGTCTTCCAGATGGTGTACTTGTTACACGTTTAAATCATATTTCTTCTTGCTCCCATTAGGATAGCATTATAACTAGACTATGATTTTGATATTTATGAATGAAAATGTTTATTTTCAGTGCAATTTTCAAAAAGATTACAATACATTTTAACTCCCACAGTGCTGGTGGTGCCCACATTTCCATAGCTATTTCATGTAGTTATTAAAATTACTAAATATTTATTATCTATATTTTATAATAGTAAAATAACAAAAATTTATCAGTTTTATCCCAAAGGAACTCTGAAAAAGTAAAGAAAAAATTTTAGCTTGTAAAACAAATGTAATGTTTAATCCACAAACAAAAATACATACTTTCCTATATAGAATCCATAGCGTAAAATGTCTCTCTCTCTCATGCTTTCTCATTGCCTTCTACTTTTGTCCTATAGATAATTGCCATGTTATCACAAAACAGGTATAACAGTCATCAGAAAACAAGTTTGAATACTAATTCAGAAAGTCCTGAAATTCCATTCTGTTATTTGAAATGTAAACACCTGACTTTTAGACCTTTGATCTGGCAGAACTTGTATACCGTTTTAGATCAACGCGACATTTATATATTATGGATTTACTGTATAACTAAATCCATAATATATAAATGTAATATATATCCATAATATATAAATATAATATATAAAATCCATAATATATAAACTATACTTTACATACTTTTCTAGCTGCTAGGAAGCAAAATTAATTTGAGTAAATTCCTAGTCTCCAGTGGCTATAGTCTAGTGAAGAATCAGAATTTCGCACAGTGTAATCTTCAGACATCTGTGTCAGGATTATCAAAGGAGTTCAGTAAAAATAAAGATTCTTTGGCCTAACCGCAGAGCTCGTGAATATTTGAGAATAGAGCCACCAATCTACTAATTGACCAAACAGCCAATTTGAAAACCACTGGTCTAGTCTAATCCCTTAATTTTAAGATGTTTAAGGTAAAGAAACTTAGTTTCAAATAATTTAGCTTGGCAGGCCCGTAAGTTAGTTAATGACTAAGTCAGTCAGCTGTTAAAATCCGTACATCCCTCTGGTTTTCTCTCTGCTTCGAATGTGCACTACCACCCCCGTGCACACATAGGCAAACACATGCCTCCAGTAGTAACACCAAGGCATTGCAGCACTGCACTAGCAGCGGGAATTTTACCTTACTTGTATTTCTAGTTCAGATTCTGTGCCTCTGTTGCACACAGCATGTTCCTTTCAACAAATTACCCGAAAAAGCTGGTGGATAAGCACACTGGAATATTTGATGCAGAGGAGCATTTCATGATTTTATAACTTTTCAAGTATTTCAAGGGTTAATTGATGATTATACATAAACTAAGAGAAATCTGAATCTATATTTCATGCCTTTGAGAAGCATGCCTACTTATAAAAGAGATTGTTTATATCTAAAATAGAAAGCAGAAGCATATAGATTGGAGAAATTTTCATTGTCTTTACTTATAGGTATTTTACTCCCAGAAGAATTCCAAAGTACCAAAGAAAAAGAAAACAAAAATAAGAAGATAGAATTCTATCTTTACTTAGCATGTAGAAACCTGCAGTAGAATGTCTCTTATCTTAATAATGAGAAAAATGAAATAACCCACAAAATCATAAATTTTCCTGTCGAAGAGCTGAAAGTGCAAAGCAACAAGGAAACCAATACCCAAATAGTGACAAGCGTCTCTAAGATAGATGGTGTATACGGATTGTTTCACCTTTAGCACAGCAAGAGAGGAAGCGGTGACTGTTCTAAAAGCTGATCACAAGACATGAACTGAAATTGTAATGAATGACCATAGGCCAGATTTTGAGTAGCACCGAGTTTAGAACAGTATTTCTCAACTAAGTACTATTGACATCTTACGCTGGATAATTCTGTGTTGTGGAGGACTGTTCTGAAAATTGTCGTATGTTTATAAGTTTCCTTGGCCTCTACCTGCTAGAAGCCAGTAATAACCCCCACCTTTTGACAATCAAAAATGTCTCCAGATGTTGCCTAAATGCACCTGGACTAAGGGAAAAAATGTTTTATGTTGACAATCATTGATTTAGAATAACTGAAAACCCAAGACACATGGGGACTATGCACACACTTATAATTTTTTTTTTCCCCCAAGGACCTTCACTGGGTGTTCATGAGAAAGATTGGCGGGCAGGGCAGGAAACCAGAGAAAGCCATGTTCAGTGGTGTCAAAGCCTACAGGAAGTAATCAACTGGCATTGTTGATAGACAAGAAACACTGTCCACTGTTGCCAGACTTACCTCTGAAGAAAAAGCTTTAAGCCACTGTGGGATAAATAACAAACCCTCTTCCCCTGCCAAAACAGCTACCGGAGAGAAACAAAAGGAGGCAGGAAACCCTTTTATCCTACCTTCAGGACACAAGGAAAGATCCAATGTTTCTGGACGAAGAGTCTCTAGTGGTGGGGTAGGCAAACTTCTCATACTAAGCATGCTACATGAAAGCAAAACAGAGGACTTCTACAGCTAGGTGCAGAGCAAGAAACCCTTTCTTGCCTAAGATCTGCCAGGGAGAGAATGTAGAGTTTAGATGCCATGTTATGGACATAGGAGCAGAAATGCTGAAATGGCACCCACCCTGAGGCCCACATGTGGAGTTTATAACATATATAGAAGAAAAATGTATATAATAGCACAAGGGATGGGGTAAATATATATAAGAATTTATTGTTAGAAGGTTCTAATAGAAATTATGAAGTGAAGTACTATTATTTGAAAGTTAACTGTGGTAAATCAAATGTGTAAGTTACCCTAGAGGAAGCACTAAAATATTTGTAAAAGAGTTATAATTAATAAAACCAGAATGGGGGGGGGGGACTAGAGTCAAAAACGCATTAAATATAAATGGTCTAAATATCTGCATTAATGAAGACCTTGTCATGCTGAATAAATAAGACAACACTATGCCATCTACAACATTTCCTTTTTTAAATGTAAAGATATATTTGGTTTAAAGTAAAATAGATCATTTTACGACTCTATAAAATAGATTATTTTACAAATTAAAATACAAAGTAAGAAATTTACCGATGAGGATGAGGTATTTCATAATGCTGAGGAGTTTAGTATATCATAAAATATAATGATTCTAAATATGTAGGTGCTATGGATTGAATGTTTATGTCCCCAAATTCGTATGTTGAATCCCTAGTGTGATGCTATTTAGAGGTAAGGCATTTGGGAGGTGATTTGGGAGGTAAGGCCTTTGGGAGGCCTCACACATAGATTAATGTCCTTATAAGAGACCCTGATGAGCTCCCTTGTTCCTTATGTGCTGTAAGGACACAGGACAAAGATAGCTCTCTAGGAACTAGAAAGCAGGCCCTTATCAGATGCTGAATCTGGCAGCAGCCTGATCTTGGACTTCCCAGCCTCCAGAAATATGAGAAATAAATTGTTGTTTAAGATGCCCAGTCTATGGTATTTTTATTATAGCAGCCTGATCAGACAAAGAATATGCAAGTAACAATATGGCTTCAATTACATGAATAAAATACTGACATAGCTGAAAGGAGACACACTTGGAGACTTCCACACTCCGCTCTCAGTAACTGATAGGACTAATACACAATCAGTAAGGATATAAAATACCTGAATAACACTATCAACCAAATTGACCAGTTGAGTTATAAAACAATTCACCCAGGGGTGCCTGGGTGGCTCCGATGAACATCCAACTCTTGGTTTCAGTTCAGGTCATGATCTCATGGGTCATGGGATTGAACCCCACCTAGGGCTCCACACTCAGCGGGGAGTCTGCTTGAGATTCTGTCCCTCTTCCCCTCCTCCAACTGATGTTCTCACTCTGTCTCTCTCTCAAATAAACAAATAAATCTTTTTTAAAAAAATCACTTTGCCCAATAAAACCAGAATATACATTACAGGATAATACATGTAGACAATTCACTAATGTAGACCATATTATGGACCATAAAAGAAATATCAAAAAATTGAAATAATTCAATTTATACCAGCTGCCTTCTCTGACCAGAGCAGAATCTAACTAAAAATCAAAAAAGTAAATATATCTAGAAAAATTCTCAAATATTTTTGGTAGACGTACTAATGGCCCCCAAAGATGTCCTTAAACTATGAATATGTTACTTTACATGGTAAAAAGGACGTAGGAAGTAATTAAATTAAAGAGCAAATTAAGGATCTTGAGATATTCTTGATTGTGGTGTGTTGGCCTAACGTAATTACAGGGGTCCTTATAAGACAGGCAGGAGGCTTAAAGAAAAAGATAAATTATGAAAGCAGTGGTTGATGTGATGCACTTTGAAGATGGAGGAAGGGACCAAGGAATGAGGTAGCCTCTAGAGCCAGCTGAGGCAAGGAAACAAATTTTTACTTGGAGCCTCCAGAATGAATATGATGCTGCAGACACTTCAATTTTAGCCCCATGAGATTCATTCTAAATTTCTGAACTCCGTAATTGTAATATGATATTTTCATATTACTTTAAGCCACTAAGTTGGTGGTAATTTGTTAATAGCAATAAGAAACTAATACAATTTGTCAACCAAACAATATATTTCTTACTAACCCTTGGTTCAAAAAACCATAGGGGCGCCTGAGTGGCTCAGTCGTTAAGCGTCTGCCTTTGGCTCAGGGCGTGATCCCAGAGTTCTGGGATCGAGCCCCACATCAGGCTCTTCTGCTGAGAGCCTGCTTCTTCTTCTCCCACTCCCCTGCCTGTGTTCCCTCTCTCGCTGGCTGTCTCTCTCTCTGTTAAATAAATAAATAAAATCTTTTAAAAAAAATCATTAAAAAAAACCAATTACATGGGAAATTTGATAAAAGTCGAAATTAAGTGAAAATGAAAAATAACATGAAAATTTCTTGAAACTCAACAAAAAGCAATGTAAACAGGAAAGTTTATAGCATTAATGTTGATATTAAAAAAGGAAGAGTTACTTTAAATTAATAATCTAAACTCCCCCCCCTTAAGAAACTAGGAAAAGAAAAACAAATTAGATCTAAAGCAAACAAGGTAGAAAACAATAAACATAAAAGAAGAAATCAAAGAAATTGAAAACAAAAAAAAGAGAAAAATCAATGAACCAATGTTTGCTTTTGAAAAAAAATCAGTGAAATTAATAAATATCTAAGCCATACCTCCAGCCTATAAATAAACGGCTTAGATATTTCTCAATTATACATATATATACATACATGTATAAGAAAACATTAATTACATAAATATGAGAAAACACAAATTACAAACGTCAAGAGTGAAGGAGGGGGTGGCACGGGGTGGCACAGTTAGTTGAGCACCATCCTCTTGGTTTCTGCTCATGCTGTGATCTCAGGCTCGTGGGAGCAGGCCCCATATGGGGCTCCAGGTGCTCAGTTCAGAGTCTGCTTCAGATTCTCTCCTCCGCCTCTCCTGCTCATGCTCTCTCTCTCTCTCCAAAATAACAAAATAAACATTGGAGTGCCCCTTTATTTCACTATATCTGTAACTTAGGGATAAATACCTGGTAGTGCAATTGCTGGGTCGTAGGGTAGCTCTATTTTTAACTTCTTGACGCTACATCTGAAACTAATGATGCACTATGTGTTGGCTAATTGAATTTAAAAAAAAAAAAGGAAAAAGTAAATCTTTAAAAAAATAAAAAGAATGAAGGAGGAGACTTCACTACAGATTCTACAGATACTAATGGGAAATATATTATGAATAGTGTGGCCTCAATAAATTCACCAAATCAATGAAATGGACCATCTATGAAATATTTAAAATAACAGAAAAATTCATTAAAGAATTAACCCTGTATATATTAAATAAATCAAATTTATTATTAAATAACTTCCCACAAAGAAAATTGCAGATCCGATGATTTAACTGTGAATTCTATAGAATATTTGAGAAAGAAATAATATTAATTGTAGACAATCTCCACCAGAACACTTCCCAGTTCATTTTATGAGGCCACCATTAACTTAAAGCCAGTCAGAGATTACATGAAAAGAAAATTATAGACCAGTATTCCTCATAAATGTGAACGTGCAAATCCTCTATCAATATTAGTAAGTAAAATTCAGAAGTGTATAAAAAAGATAATAAATCTTGACAATGTGGAATTATTCTAGGAATGTAAAATTGGTTCAACATTTAAAAATCAATGTAAATCACCCTATCAACAGACTAAAATATAAATGATTATCTTGATAAATTTAGACAAATATTTGACAAATTTCAATATACATACATTATACAAACTGTCAGCATATAGGAATAGAAGGAAACTTTTTCAACTTTATAAAGGTATTCTATGAGAAGCATACTTCCCTTCTATTTAGAGAGACTGATAGTTCTCCCCAAAAATATCAAGGCAGTGATGTTCACTTTCACGACTTCTATGTGACATTGTACTGAAAATCCTAGCCAGTGAAATAATTTAAGAAGAACAAATAAAGTCATAAAGCTTGAAACAAGAAATAACACTGTGAGTGTGTGTAGGTTGTTGGGGGGGAGCGGGCTAACATGAACAACGACATAGAAAACCCTAAATAATCCGGGGAAAAAACCCAACTCGATAAGTGAGTTTTTGCAGGTTTCAAGACAAAAGAACAATAAAAACTTAAATGCATATCTAGACATTAGAAAAAATGATTTAAAAGCAGCAGAAAAAAACAGTATCATTGATAATAGCATTAATATACTCAGCTACAAGTCTAAAGAAAATACGTAAAAGAATTGTATGCTCAAGACTACAAAATATTGGCTAGAAAATATTGATGAAGTTAATTAAAGTAGACCCAAGTAGAGAGGTAGCCACTGAGTTAATGGATGGGAAATTCGATATTGTTAAGTTAGCAATTTTCCCAATTAATATATAGATGCAGTGCAATTGCAATTAAAATATCAGCAGGGTTTTTGTAGACATTAATAAGCCAATTTGAAATTTTATATGGAAATATTGAGGACCTGCATTAACCAAACAGCTTTAAAACAAATGTATTATGAAGTACAGTAATCAAGTTAGTACAGAATTGGCAAAGAGATATAGATCAATACAGCAGAATTCAGTGTCCAGGAATAGATCCATACAAAAATATTCAATTGATTTTACAAAGAGAAAGGTGCTAAGTAATTCATTGGGGAAAAAAATAGTCTTTTTAACAAATGGTACTGGATTAATTAAATATTCATATAAAAAATGAACCTTGACTCATATTTTGCACCACATATAAATTTCAACATTAGGTGGATAATAGACCTAACTGTAAAATGTAATAAAACTATAAAGTTTCTTTAAGAAAACACGGAAGAAAATCTTTGTGGCATTGGATTAGAAAATGATTTCTTCCATATTAGACAAAAAATTTGAAAAAACCCTAACCAATTGGACTCTGTCAAAATTTAATACTTATGCTCTTCTAAAAATGTCATTAAGAAATGAAAAGGCTAATCACAGAATGGGAAAAAATAATGCCAGACACATTTTTGATAAAGAACTTGGATCTAGCATATATGCAGAAAATTTATAACTTAATTAGAATTTAATCCAATTAAAGTGAAGTAATAGATGTGAATAGAATAGAATTGTTCATATCATTAGTTATTTGGGAAATGCGAACTAAAACCACTATGAGATACTGGGACATACTTACTAGGATGGCTAATATGCAAAACTCAGAAAGTTTAAAAAGCTGACAAGGAATCAGATCAGCCAGAAATATTGTACATTGCTGGTAGGAATCAAAATGTGCCACCATTCTAGGAAAGAGCATGGCAGTGCTTATCGAGTTGTACCTACCATAAGATCCTGAAATCCTCTTCTAATCATTTAGCTAAGAAAAAGAAAAACATATGTTCACATTTTAAAGGCTTGTAAGTGAATGTTTATAACAACTTTTCACAATAATCCTAGACTGAAAACAACGCAAATAGTTATCAATTTGGTATTGTGTTTTTAAAAAATATCACAGTCCATGCATGCTTATTACAACTCAGAAATAAATAATAATAATGAATCAGTACCATAAGCAACAACAGGGCAAAATATCAAAAACATCCTAAGTGAAATAAGTTAGACAAAAAGTCTACACACTGCATAGTTAATGACTTTTTTGGAGAAGGGAAATTATAGGGACAGAAATCAGGTTAGTGATTGGTTGGTTTGGCAATGATGGGGGGGTTGATTGCTAACTGACATAAGAAAAATTTGGGATGATGAAAATATTGCATATCTCAATCGAGGTGGTGGTTACACCACTGTATAAATTTATCAAAACAAATTGTAGTACATACCAATAGTGAGTTTTGTTGTATATAAATTAAACCTCAGGGGTGCATGGATGGCTCAGGTGGTTAAGCATCCGACTCTTGGTTTTGGCTCAAGTCATGATCTCAGGGTCCTGGGATCAAGCCCTTCCTCAGGATCCATGCTCAGCGGGGAGTCTGCTTGAGGATTCTCTCCCTCACACCCTCCTCTCTCTCTCCCCCCCCAAATAAATAAATCTTTAAAAAATAAATTATACCTCAGTAAACCTTAGAAACAGTATGTAGAGTCTCTTTAGAGATGTAGAAGTCATACGTATAACTGAATAATCCTAAGGAAAGTTTGCAAGTATGAGGGAGAGAGTCTACAACAGAAGTTGGACTCTTTGTACCAGCAATCTGCTTCTTACATAATTAGCTTGATTAAGGGATCTTTTCATTTGTGTCTTGAACATAAATATTACATTTGCTTAAATTGGAATAATTAATTTCTTTGTAAAGAAGTAGAAAAAAAATTTATCTTCCTAAATTCAAGCATAGCCAGCTCAAAGAAACACATTTTTCTTTTCTTATTTACATTGTTAAACTACAAAACTAACATATTTGTTAAAAATTAATTAAACAGGAGCGCCTGGGAGGCTCAGTCGGTCAAGTGTCTGCCTTCAGCTTAGGTCATGGTCTCAGGGTCCTGGGATCAAGCCCTGCATCAGGCTCCCTGCTCAGTGGTGACTCTGCTTCTCCCTCTCCCTCTGCCCCTAACGCTGTTTGTTCTCTCTCTCTCTCTCTCTCTCTCTCTCTCTCTCTCTCTCAAATAAATAAAAAAATAATTAAACAAAATAATGGAAATCAAAAATAAAACAGTCCCCAGTATCCCTTCAAAATAATCCCTCGCCCACTACTCCTTCAAAGTATTCATTGTAGAGGCAGGTAAATAGTAATTTTGGACATCTAACCCCAAGTCTGATCTCTGCAGATATTAAGTTGCATGTGTTAGGTGTATCCTGTACAGTCAACGATATTAAATTTAATGTGTTCCGATGAAGTTGGTAAACCTGTTAAATATAGCCACACCTGACAAACTTAGAGGAATAAAGTTGTGTGGCAGAAGTGAGTGTCCATCTCTCTGACCCATCAGAGTTCATATGGTCATTCAGGCTCTCCAGGTCCTAAAAGTCTCTTCCGTGCTCATCTGCAATTCTTTTGTATCTACGCCCCTCAAATCAAGTAGACTATTGTCTACTATTGATATTTGAGCTTAATTTACTGCCTGTAACCCAAGAACCTGACACTACTTTTGTATTAAAAAAATAGCCTTCAGAGTTAACCACTATTAATGTTTAGAATTCAAGATATCTAGGGAAAAAAACTATTAAGGAATCTGAAATATTTGAATAGAACTGAGCTGAAGCTGAATTTAATCTCCTATGTCTGGAAAAAAATAATTGCTGATCTGCACATTGAAATATTAATGAAAACAAGTATTTTAGGTCTTTTAATATTAAAAAATAATTTTTCTATATGTATAGAGATTTTGTTCATGCTGATTACAATTGTAATTATCAAAACTTTCATTTATTTTAAACCATTCGTTATTGACTACAATAATTTGCCAAAACAGTTATTATTTAAAGATAATTAATTAATAGGTTTTTTTACTCTGAAATATGAACTATTTTTTTAAAAGATTTTATTTATTTATTGGACAGAGAGAGACACAGTGAGAGAGGGAACATCAGCAGGGGTAGTGGGAGAGGGAGAAGCAGGCTTCCCGCTGAGCAGGGAGCCCGATGCAGGGCTCGATCCCAGAACTCTGGGATCATAACCTGAGCTGAAGGCAGACGCTTAACGACTGAGCCACCCAGGCGCTCCAGAAATATGAACTATTTTTAATAATTATTTCATTCAGTAGACCTATGGAAACTTCATATATCCATATATTTAATGTACTTCTTAATATGGTATTTTATACTGCCTTTATCAAGAGAAATCCTTTTTGTTTTGTGAGATTTAGTATTGATACTTTAGCTTTAATTATAGATTGATTTTTCTCCTCACTATCAGTAACATTTCCACGATGCTGTAAAAGTAATATTTCATCTGATGTCAGGTAAATTAATATATTCACTGCCAAATACGTATATGGAGATGCCCTGTATTTCACTCAGCTTTCCGAAACCATGGCCTCAGTCTCTCATTATGCCAGCAAAAGCCTCTAGGTTACATGCTGTTCTGTAGCTTTGCCTCAATTTCACAGTATTCTCGGCTCTGGAAATGTTCAGTTCTTTTCTGTGCTTACCTGAATCTATCACTACGCCCGATCTGTTCCTAACACCCCACACTGCCATTTTCACTCTATTGTTCCCACGCTATTTGTAATGAGAGAGATTATTTTAAAAATGCCAGCTCTCAGAGTTCCACACAAAGAGAGGGTGCAAGTCTTTTCTGCTAGAGTATTAAATTTATTTGGAGATCCTATAGTCTCAAATTTGGAACGGAGGACAGAGAAAGAGACAGTTCCATGCCATTGGTGTCTACCTACCATTCTTGTTGTATTCCTTTCAAATCTCTTTTTTAAAGAGCAGTGGTAATGGTAGAGGGTTCTGGGGTAGCTGCTTATGCCTGATCTTGTCTTCTCCTGAATATTTCATTTTTTTAAAATTTTACTTGAACTATCTCTTTTGGGAGGAAAGTTTATTTTTTAAACATGAAGTTGTGAATTATATATTTTGGTCCAATAGTTACCCAAGGACCACTCCCCCACCCCGCCCCAGGGCAATGCCAGACTCATATCTCATAAGCCAAAATAAGGAAATAGCATGAAGTTAATATAGAAGTTGGGACGGAAATTAACAGAATTGGCATCTGTTAATAATTTACATATTATCCTAACATGTTCTATTCTTTTCTTATACATTTTTGTGGAATTCATTATTGAGACAGTTTTTATGAGCTTCCCACTTTGTGTTTTAGGTCAAACATACATTTTAGTGTACCCTTACTCATTACACATAATAATCTTACTAAGCCATGAAGCGAAAGTTATAACATGTCATTGGTTATGAGAATGGTTCTTAAATATATAATGAGACTATAAATACATGTTGAAATAATATTTTCATTATATTTTAGAAAAGGTTTAATCTAGTACTCTACAGTGTGAAGGATTTAAATCAGATGTATAAAAGTGGTAAAATGGTATTGAACACTATCTATGTGTTCCATAAATTATTTGGTCATATTTTTTTGGAGTCAAATATGTAAAAGTACTCCATGTTGTTCCCGAGTTCATTCTACAGAAGAATTTATATCTCCCAGTAGGTTCATTGTAAGGATTGGCACTAAGAATTAGAGAAGAAGGTGAAATAGGCAAATCTCAGAAAAATAATACTTTCTTTGGTTAAATAATAATTAAATCACTAGGAATGAGATTAGCTAACAGCATGAAAAATTCCCAGAAGAAGCTTGCCTAAAATGGATTTAGAAATATTCAGGTTGCCTCCCTGGATGCTATTATTGAAGTAGTCAAATTAAAATGAACCAGTATTAAAAAAAGAAAACAATTACGTTGTCAGATATGTTTTTAAATAGCACTTAAATTATGTAACATGGTTTTGTGATGACAAATGCAACAGTCTCCAAGCTATTGAGACTGTAGGGAGAACTGATGATTTCTAGATCAATAAGATTTCTTAGATAAAACAAACTAAATCACCATTAACTACACTACAGCTTAGAGAAAGAGGAAACAAAGAGGGTACTCAGATTAATACCATAAATGACAAACAAATAAAACTGTAAAGCTATAAAATCACCACATTTCTCCCTAATAAATCAGGTCAGGTGAGTAGAATCAGGACAGATATTTTTAAATGTTTTGATTTATTTATTTTTTTAGAAATTCTTCCTTTCATCATCTCCTTACTGTATAATTTTATTTTCATATTGGACCTTGGTAGGAAAGTAATTAGTCAGTAACTGGGAGAAAAGAAGAAAAGGAGAATTAGGAGTTTGGGTAACATCTTGCCACATTATTCCAATGTTTTATTGACATGAAACAATTTTGTCATTTTTTTTGCTGTTTAGATTGCTCTATGTTTCCAGCATATGGGAGATCTAATAAAATTTTGGTTATACTAACTTACTGTGCTGTGTTAAAAAAGAATTTTAACATTAGGATCTATCAACCTTAAAAGAGTTGAAGAGTGATTTTTTTTTTATCTGCTCACAGCATATTTTTGCGCTCACGTTACCTTAAGATAATATGAACTATAATAGATCGTTAAATTAAATAAAGCAGTGTGCATTTACTTTCAGTGGCATTAGTGTTGTTACTTAAGAGAGAATTCCTTTATAAGAATGTCTACACATTTAAAGATATCTGCAGGCAAGTATATACAGTTGTACATATATTTGTGTGTGTGGATAACATAGGTACAAATTGGTACAAGCAGAAAAATGGTTGGAAAGATAATTTTTCTTTTTATAGTGTTTGTTTAAATTCACTTTGTAGTCAAGGCACATAAGAGACTGATTTGAAGAGGTTTCCTTTTGAAGGTGACAAGCTAGCTTTCACTAAAACATTAATCCTCTGGCTATTTATCAGAGACTAGAGACTGTAAGGACATTGGAGACTAGAAATATTATACTCAGAGAATAAAGAAAATCCTAGTACTTCTTGAACGCAAGGGTTTTCATATTACACAAAATCATTTGAAAAGTATATATTTGGAATTCAAATGGAAGTGTGAGGCTTCATCATTGATAATAAACAGATTACAGAAAGCTATCAGATAGAGGTTTTCTCTTTAAATGTTTTTTAAAGCTCAAGAAACTGTACACGCACACACAAGATTAGGTGCAAAGGACAGTTTTAATAGCTTTGGGAAAAGGAAAGATGATTTAAAAGATTTTAGTGATGTTATTTCTTTTGATATCACTAAGTTAGTCCTGCAGGCAAAGTAATGAGAAGCAGCAGAGTACACAGTAGAGGTACTCTTCCGGGAAGGCTTTTCAGAGAATTTTATGTATAGATTAGTATATGGAAGTAGATAAGTTTCACGAATCTTGATTCCTAGCTATATGCCCAAACTATGAGAGATTTCAGGAGAACACACAACATGTAATATCAAGAAGTCAATATATTCATGAGGAAATACCTAATATAGTCCCTATGAGACAGGTTTTCAGAGTTGCGGCTTTCAGACTTTTGAAAGTAGAGATCATCTACTTCAGCTGTATCATCTTTACCATGTTTACAACGAGAATGCTGAAATCTAGAAGGTGTATTGTGCAAGGTCACACAGGATGTGTGTGTTGTGGCTCTGCGTTGTGGAGCGGGTATTGGCTTGACAGTAGAGGAAACTGAATGTTAATTTACCACATTAACCTTATTAAATAAAATAACTTAGCTCACTGTTCGCTTCATAGTTGTAAAATTAAGATGGTTGGACTAAAATGTAACAATTAAGAGGAATAGACAAAGCATATAACATCATGTCTAAATCTTGAAAAAAAAATTTCAGAACACACATACAGTCTGATACTATTTATATGCATTTAAACACAGAACACAATATTAAATAGTATTTATGGCTAGACATATGAATGTAAAAGATAAAAATGGACTAGATGAGTATATACCAAACTCATACGAGTGGTTGCTTCTGAGACATTGGAGCATGTGGTCAAAAGAAAACTTCGCCTATATCTGGGATTAATTTTTCCAACTATAAAATGGGTATAATAATAGTATGTGCCCTATAATGTAATGAATATTAAGTGAGCCGACATAGTAAAGTGTTTAGAACAAGTGATTGGACTATAGTAAGATGTTATTCTCATTAACATTTTGTAATTGGGACATCAGATCTATCTCTTGAGCTAATCATATTCCATATACATTCCACGTATATCCTGAATCTTCCTCTGTCCCTAACAATATAGCAAGCACCATGGGAGACAGGAACACATTTGCTTCTAAACAGTTTCAACAGAACCAAAGGTCTGTATTTATTAAACTATTGAAGTATATATATTAAGGGGAAAATGTGTGTATATCACTGATGATTTGCATCATCATTTATTATTGACTATTCCAAAATAATATAAATTTTGCATACATAGAGAATATCACATAGATATACAAGCAAGTTTTGTCAAATTCCATGTCAATTTTTTATCATAAGATGTTTTTAGGGGCAAGTAGATAGGTAAAGCAGGTAAAGCGTCTGACTCTTGATCTCAGCTTAGGTCTTGATCTCAGGGTCCTGATTTCAAGCCCCGTGTAGGGCTCCACACTGGACATGGAGCTTACTTAAAAAAAAAAAAAAAAAAGTTTTCCTATGTGATGCAATTACAATTATCTTCATATAACACAGTTGCTTATTTATATCTGTTTGTGGCATTAATTCATTGCCACAAAGTTCATTGTACTTTCAAATATATTATCTTTTAACTATTTTTAATAACCAGGTATTTTTCAATAAAGTACGTATTATAATGTTACCTCGAAATAATATTCTCAGCTCATATAATTTGTAATGAATAAATGAAGGACATTTATTTGAGATATTATTTAAATTCACTATTTCCATCCTCTAATGTTTTAACTAGCTGTGTTTTATGTTTACAACAGATATATTGATTGGAAGTGAAAATATATACTCTAAGGAAACCTGTTTCAGTGTTGTAATAATTTAGAATTCTAGTCTATCAGTAAATATATGGAAATATTATTTGCATTTCCTAGTTATAATTTAGACACGTGTCTAATCAAATGAAGAAATTTTCAGGTTAATTTTTAAGATTAAATTTAAATTTAATCAAGCAATGGTATCTTGATTCCTCAACAAATGATATTATGGACTCCAGAGCAATTATTTCAGTGTGGCACACAAATTAACAGTAGTTTAAATAATATATGCACCAATTCACATAGAGCAAAAGCAATAATTTTATTTTATAGCTCCAAGTAGTTGAATTTTAATGATCGCTAAACTTTTAAAAAACTCTTAAATCTCACAATAAAAGATTAAGTATTTTTCCTCTTACTAATATTGAACAATATTAGAGATTTTCTGGTTTGAGTGAACTTTATCTCATAGAGTTGTGGTTCTGAATCTCATAGCTTTTCGTACAAATTTAGAAAATAAAAAAAAAATTACATAACATAAAAATTTCCTATAATCTTCATTGCCATGATTCAGCAAATTAAGATAGCATCATGGGGGTGCCTGGCTGACTCAATTGGTAGAGCATGTTACTCTTGATCTCACGGTTGTGAGTTTGAGCCCATGTTGGGTGTCGAGATTACTTCAAAATAAAATCTTAAGGGGGCACCTGGGTGCTGAATCAGTTAAGTGTCTGCCTATGGTCATGATCCAGGGGTCCTGGGATTGAAAACCACATTGGTCTCCCTGCTCAGCAGGGAGCCTGCTTCTCCCTCTGCCTGCCACTCCCCCTGCTTGTGCTTTCTCTCTCTGTGTCAAATAAATAAAATCTTTAAAAAATAATAATAAAATAAAATCTTAAGGGATGCGTAGGTGGCTCAGTCGGTTAAGTGACTGCCTTCAACTCAGATCATGATCCTAGGGTCCTGGGATCAAACCCAGTGTTGGGCTCCCTGCTCAGCAGGGAGCTTGCTTCTTGCTCTGCCCCTCTGCCCACATGTGCACGCTCTTTCTCTCTCTCAAATAAATAAACAAAATCTTAAAAAAAAAATAAGTCAACATTGTGGTCCCCAGAGTCAGATAATCCATTCTTATACCCTTAATATTATCAGTGTCTTGGCACACTGAAAACATTAAACAAAATCCTGTTGCATATGAATGAATGCAAAAGAATGATGCTTTACATATGTGTAGATTTGATCTGAGTCTGAATTGTCCTTGCTTTAAATGGAGAATTTAAAAGAGAAGAGAGAAAAATCTTCTCTAAATTTAAAGGGAAGGCAAACGAAAGGGAATTCAATGATCAGATCCATCTTTGATACAATTATACTCAACTCCACATAAATCCTGAATTTTTCTCTGTACCTGGCAATATATGAAGGTCTATGGATGATAGAAAAAAAATAGAAGATAATATTCTACGTTTCATGAGCTTTCTACTTTTAAAATAAATGATTATTTTTTTAAAAAATTAAAATGTGTATCCATCTATTTATATAGCAATAATTTGGCTATTTAGTCTCTTAAATTTGGGCATCTAAAACTATCCCTTTGAAATTACTTATTTTGTATTTTATGTAAATCCTGTTAGAAATTTGTATGATGTCTTTATTTTTCAAAAATTATGGGTAATATGAGCCCTATTTATTTCAGATATTCATATATGTGGGAAGTTTTAGTATTTATTGCCTGTAGAATAAATCCTGAACTATTCAAATAACGCCAAAATTCACAAAAAATAACATTGTGAACTCCATGTCCTTTTTTTTTTTTTAAGATTCTATTTATTTATTTGACAGAGAGAGAGACAGCTAGCGAGAGAGGGAACAAAAGCAGGGAGAGTGGGAGAGGAAGAAGCAGGCTCATAGCGGAGGAGCCTGGTGTGGGGCTCGATCCCAGAACGCAAGGGATCACGCCCTGAGCCGAAGGCAGACACTTAACGACTGAGCCACCCAGGCACCCCTCCATGTCCTTTAAACCAGAAAATCCTATTAAATAGTTTAGACCAGTTGCACAGGACTCATTTAAGCAACAAAAAAAATTTTATGTGTATTTTACATATGTGCTAGACCAACAAAAAACATATTGCTCCAAACTCCTACCTACTCCCAGATGCAGTGAAATAGTGCTCTTATCACAAAAAGATATTTCCAAGTTTGTAAGAAATTAAAGCTCATTGTGTCTTTAGAAAGAATAAAAATTGTCTAGGGAAAAAATGGCTATCTAATCTCAAGTGCCTGAATAGGAACCTTCTTTTTGAGAAAGCTCCTGTCCTTTTGATTCCTAGACAAATGAAGATTGCTGCAGATGGTTTTTCAGAACTGCAAGGATTAGGGCTGTGAGCCAAAACTACATACGTTTTGCATCTTTTTGGCAATAAAACAAATAACAGATATGGATTTAAAGGGGAAAAAAAACCTTAACATACTTGCTTATCAATTTTGAATGCCATGTTTGCCATAGATTCATGAGGGTTGGTCAGTGATTCCCCAAAGAGAATGGAGACTGCATCATGTCTATAACTTAGCAGAGTATGTGGTTACTTTCACAGCTTAATTTGGGGAACATCAGAAAACTTTAACTTACTAAATATAGAGCTTTCGTCACACCTGGACCTTGTAAACTGAAATCCCTACCATTGGTCTATCACTTTGTTTTTTGGGGTTTTCCCCTCTTCCCCGTGGTCTGTCACTTCGAATTATAATGACACAAAGTAGACTGTTTCAGAAGGTCCTATAAGAAACTATTATATGCTGTCTGGACAAGGGACTGAAATATTCAGTTTAACCTGACTTTATGTTAAAATAAGACCATTTTTTTAATATATAAATAGGAGTTATATAAAAGAAATTCTAACTTATTTTCCTTTCCACAGTATTACTCTGAGATGCCGGTATATATAGTCAATATACAGAAATCAATTGTATTTTTATATGCTACTGACAAACAATTGAAAATGCTATTTAAAATGATGTTTACATGAGAGACTATGGACTATGAAAAACAAACTGAGGGCTACAGAGGGGAGGGGGGTGGGGGAATGGGATAGACCGGTGATGGGTAGTAAGGAGGGCACATATTGCATGGTGCACTGGGTGTTATACACAACTAATGAATCATCGAGCCTTACTTCGAAAACCGGGGATGTACTGTATGGTGACTAACATAATATAATAAAAAATCATTATTAAAAATAAATAAATAAATAAATAAAATAAATAAAATGATGTTTACAATATCATAAAAACTGTATACTAAATTTATTGCAGATGTTGATATTTCAAAGCTGAAAACTGCAAAATATTGCGGAGAGAAATGAAAGAAAATCTAAATAAAGGGAGATGGGCACCTGGCTGGCTCAGTAGGAAAAGCGTGTGACTCTTGATCTGAGGGTGGTGAGTTCAAGCCCCATGTTGGGCACAGAGCTTACTTATATAAAAAAAAAAAAGGTAAATAAATAGAGAAGTATATCATGTTTATGGATTGCAACGAAAGGGAGGAAGAGAATACAAAGAGCGATATGACAGATTTAAGCCCAATCATATTGATAATTACATTACATATCAGTGGCCCAAGCAAACGAATTAAAGGCAAAGATTATTTGATTGGATAAATAATAAGACCTAACGGTCAGAAATCTGAGAACAGCATTACTGAGAGGTTCTGGCTCATGGTCTTTTGCGGGGTTGCAGTCAAATCGTCCTCCAGTGCCTGAAAGGCTTCATGTGGGCTGGAAGATCCACTTGTTGGCAGGACGACTCAGTTCCTCACTACGTGGACCTTTTCACAATGCTGACTGAGAGTCCTTGTGATAAAGCAAATAGCTTTCCCAGAATGAGTTATTTAAAAGAGAGAGCAAGGAGGAAACTGCAGTACCTTTTATGACCTTGTTTTTGAAGTCTTACACTACTGTGTCTGCTTTATTCAATTTGTTAAAAGTGAATCCCTGAGTCTAACCTGCACTAAAGAGGAAGAGAATTAGACTTCAACTGTTGGAGGAAGGAATATCAAATAATTTATGGCCATATTTTAAAGCCACTACATCCAAGTATATGCTGTCTACAAGAAACTAAATATAAAACTGCATCTAGGTTAAAAAGAAAAAGTAAAATATATACCATGCTAGCACTAATAAAAACAGCTGGAGTAGCTGTATTAAAAACAGACAAGGTAGAATTTAAAGCAAGAAATATCAGAAATGAGGACAGTTATTTTATAATGGTAAAGAAGTTAATTTGTCAAGAGACCATAATAATTCTGTTAAGAGAGCTACTACCATCCTAATAAGCTTGATAAGAGAACTTCAAAATACATGAAACAGACAATAAATAAAGCTAAAAGGAGAAATAGATAAATCCACAATTAATAATTAGAGATTTCAATACCTCCTCTCTCAAGAAATAATAGGACAATTAACAGAAAGCAACTTGAAAAAAAACTATAAAGCACCGAGACCTAATTGACATTTATAGAAAACTTCACCCAATAGTAGTTCTTTTCAAGCATACATGGAAGAAATACCAAGATACACATTATTCTGGGATAAAAAACAAAACAAAACAAAAAACCAGTATGTCTCCATAGATTTAAAAGAAATAAAATGCAGGGCACCTGGGTGGCCCAATCGGTTAAGCATCTGACTTTTGATTTCAGCTCTGGCCAAGATCTCAGGGTCCCGGGATTGAGCCCAGGTCAGGGTTTGGCGCTGGACATGGACTCTACTGAAGATTCTCTCTTGCCCTCTCCCTCTGCCCACCCCTACACTCTCTCTCTAAAAAAAAAAAAAAAAGAAAAAAGAAAAAAAGAAATCAAATGCATATGGATGGGAAAGGAAATAAAACTCTTTTTACTTGGAGATCGTATGGTCATACATATAGAAAATCTGAGGGAATCTGCTACAACAACAACAACAACAACAACAAAAACTAGTAATTTGCAAGAACTAGCAATTGAGCCAGCAGAGCTACAGGACACCATATAAATGTACAAAAAAATTCTATTTTCATATATTAGCACTGAACAACTCGAAAGTAAAATAAGTACAATATTACCATCAAAAATATGAAATAATTAGAGAGAAATTGAATGATAGGTGTGCAAGATCTACTTGGTGAAAAAAATCACAGAATACTGCTGAGAGATTGAAGAACTAAATAAATGGAGATATATACTGTATTCACATATTCTGCAAAGATTGAAATCTGGGTAAATGTAGTTAATTATACCTCAATAAAGTTGATTTTTTTGTTGAGATATAATTCATATACTTTATACTTTACCTTTTTCAGGTGCAAATCAGTGGGTTTTAGTATATTAAGCAGTGTTGTGAAACCATCATGATTTTCTAATTCAAGAATATTTTCATCATCCTAAAATGAAATCACAGCCTATTAGCTGTCACTCCCATTCTTCCCTCCCTACAACCCCTGGGATCAAATAATTAACTTTCTGTCTCTAGACATTTGCCTATTCTGGACATTTAATATACATGGAATCATGCCAGCTTTTGTGTCTGGCTACTTTCACTTAGCATAATATTTTCAGTATTCATCTATGTTTTAGCATATGTAAGTAATTTATTTCCTTATAGTGAAATAATGTTCTATTATATAGATATATTAAAATTTTGTTTATCCATTCATCAGCTGATGGGCATTTGAGTTGTTTCCACTCTTTGGCTATTATGAATAGCCATTATGAAAGTTTGTGTGTAGGTTTTGTTGTGAACCTATGTTGTCAGTTCTTGTGTATATATACCTAGGAATGGAATTCCTGGGGCATACGGTAACTATGTTTAACTTTTGAGGGACTGTCACAGTTTCCACAATGGCTCTACCATTCTACAGTCCCAGCAGCAATGTAGGAGGGTGCCAATTTCTCTACATTCTCATCAAAACCTGCTGTGGTCTTCTTTTTTTTTTTTATTACTGTTCTAGCAGGTGTGAAGTGGTATCTCATATTTTGCTTTGCATTTCCCTAATGATTAATGATATCAAGCATTATTTTATGTGCTAAGTGGCCAATGGTGTGGTATCTCATATTTTGCTTTGCATTTCCCTAATGATTAATGATATCAAGCATTATTTTATGTGCTAAGTGGCCAATGGTGTATCTTCATAGGAGAAATGACTTCAAATTCTTTGGCCATTTTTTTTAACTGATTTAAAGTCTAATTCTGTACTTTAATTTGCAAGTAGAAAGTTTTTAGTTACTAAGTCCATTTATTTCACTGTTACAGGTTTGTTAGTAATTTGTCAATTTCATCTAAGTTATCTTACTTTTTGCCTTACAATTATCCTTAGCATTTCCTTATAATTGGTTCTAATTCTATAAATTCTGTAGTAATGTTCCCTCTTACAGTTCTAATTTTGGTACTTTGAGTCTTGTTTTCTTGTGCTGTCCACCTCACAAGTTTGTGAATTTTTTAACTTTACAAAGAACACAATTTTAGTTTTAATTTTCTCTACCTCTTTTTGATTTTCTGTCATTTATTTCTGCTCCTTATGTTTGATTTTGGTTTAGTTTGTTCATGCCTTCTTGTTTCTTTAGTTGGAAAGTTAGATTATTATTCTGTCTTTTTAATATAGGCATTTATAGATATACATTTCCCTCTAAACACTGCTGTAATTTCATCCCATAAAATTTGGTTTGTTTTATATTTGTTTTACTTATCTCAAAGTGTTTTTTTAAGGACTTATTTATTATTTATTTGAGAGAGAGAGAGCATGGCAAGGAGAGGCAGAGAAAAAAAAAAAAAAGGAGAGGCAGAGGGAGAGGAAGAAAGACAATCTCAAATCTGATGTTGTGCCCCTCCAGTGCATTCTTCATTGAAATTATTGTACTTTTCAACTCCAGAATCTTACTTGGTTCTTTCATTTATAATTTTTATCTCTTTATTTTCTATTTGGTTAGACGTTATAGTCATGCTATCCTTTAGTTTTTAAAACTTGGTTCTTTTTACTTATATGAACATATTTAAAATAGCTGGTTTAAATTCTCTTTCTAGTAGGTCTAACATCTGGGCTTCCTCGGGGAAAGTTTCTATTGTCATTTTTCCCCCTCTGTTTGAGCCATGCTTTATAGATTCTTTGCATGGCCTATAACTTTTTGTTGAAAATTGAACATTGTAAATAATCCCATATGGATATCAGATTTTCCCACCCTTCCCCCATACCTCAACTTAGGCTGATTGTGGATGCTTCTTGTTGTTTTGTTTTTCTTGTTTATTTAATGAGTTTTATAAACTAAGTCTGTATTCTGTAAAGTTTGTATTCTTTGTCATTTTAGCTCTAGAGTCTCTGTCAAGTCAGCTTAGTGTTCAGCTAATGACTGGACAAAGATTGCCTAAAATCGTTGGAAAACATACATCTTTCTGGATTTGTGGTTCTTTGTTCATGTTGGAGGCACATCCTTAACTTCACCTAGTCAGCTGACATCTTTGACTTAGCCTTCATTTCCTGCATGTGAGAGCCTTAAGAGTAGCCAGGCGTAAGAGCATAGGGCCTTCTCGGGTCTTTCTTTTTTGAGCATACGCACAACCCTAGGTGTGTACACAACCATATTTATGTGTGGTCTTACAGGGTTCCAGGGATATATCAGAGCTTTTCAAAGCCTCTATGGACATCTCATTCCCCAAGTTTACACTTGAAGCTTTTCAGTTAGCCTGTTTTCTGCTTCAACTATAATCTACTGTCTCAAGCAGCTGCAAATTTAAATAACTGCCTCTATTTGCTTTCAGTAACACCCCGAATGAAAATACTTTTCCTCCCATACCTCTTTCAGAATTCTTTTGTGAAACATTCATGATTTTTGCCTATTCCTTTTTATGGTACTTCATTGCCTAGGAGAACCTTGGAAGAGAAACCCTTTATGGGTCTGATCTGTCCTCCATGAAGCACCAGGCTAAGACCTCTTTTGATAACTTCACTCCTCTCCATATCCTCAACCTAAAACATTTAACTCCAGAAATAACCATGTGGCAAGAAATTATTGGTTTTCCCCAAATTTTATCCCACTTCATTTCCTGTAACTCCTATTCCATTTCTTATGCCCCGATCAAGGATGGATTTTCTCAGAAAAATTTTAAATTTAAAAAAGGATTTATATGCTCTTCCTCAAGGCTATTTAATTCTTGTTTAAGATTAAATTTGGAAGGATGCAAATCAGAGTTCTAAAGAAACTCACAAAACGTTTTCTATTTGTTGTTGCCAAAACTGATACATAGTCTCTCTCTGACAAGAAAACTTTCTCAGAATCCCCATGTTCAAGTCAATTCTAGAGTCCAGTATACTTAAATTCTCTGGATTCAGTTCTTTGCCATTGTTAAGTAATTTCAATAGCAGCACAACTTCTCTCTTTCTTTAGAACTATAAAAATGGCTTTGGTTTGATTGTATCTTCATCTTTCAAATAATCTTTGAAATAAGGCATATTAAACAACACATACAACAAACACTGTATAATATTCTTCTTTTTAAAGCAGATATGATTCAAGTACCTACCGCATATTAAATGCCTATCTACGTACTAGAAACTAGTTTTTGAGAAATAAATTTTATGGTTTAGATTTTAAAATATACATGGAGATTTCAGAAATGGTGAAATCAAAAAGAGCTGGAGCTGTCTGGAAAAACAAATGAGTGAGTGAGGGAAGGAAGGAAATGAAGTGAGCATTAAAGAATGAGTAGGATTTTAGAAAACAGAGGGAATTCAGAAGAGCAGTCATGCCCCTGAGTCAGATCATGAAGTCAGTCAAATAAATCCTGAACTATCAAACCTGACAGACCCAGTGTTTGTTTCTAAGGTAAATGTTGAGAATGCAGGACTGCCGCTTCAGGCTGGTTATAAGGCTTTGTGGAATAGTAGTCTATCATCCCTCTAAAATGGATGGGAAGTTGCATAACAAGAGTCTTTTCTTGATCAAAAAGGAAACAAAAATCCCTTCCTCTTCTCTTAAATTTATTCTTCTTTCCACAGCTAGCTAGATGAGTTTTTCCAGGTATTTTATAAATACTTACTTCATTCCTTCCCCCCACTACCCTAAGTAACCCAGAAAATATGTCACTAGCCAGAGTGTTTTGTAAAAAATAAGATTGTTACCAAGTCCAAAAAGAGTTTAAAAAAAGGAAAAATCTGTGCTGCTTTGGCCCGTAAGGCGATAGTAAATGTAACACAAGCAGAAACATGAAAAGATTTGCAGAGGGGCTGGTTCTTACTCTTGCTTCTCCCTTTACCAGGAGAATCTGCCCATTGTAATCTGTTGGAAGATAAGAGATGTGAAGCTGAGCTGACTTGCCCCAATCAATCCCGCAGAGACCATCTTCGATGAGCAGATAACTAAACTCCAGACATGTGAGTGAGCCCTGTCGAGATTAGCAGAGTCAACTGGCAGACGCTTTAAAGAGCAAACTACTGCACAGAGGCATGAGCAATAACAGCCAAGCCACGTCTAGATCAACAGAAGCCGTAAGACACCCCAGACGTAAATGTTTATTGTCGTACGCCTGAGTGGTGAGTGGTATGTCGGGCAATACTACTGGATCACTAGACAGCTAATCACAGATGAATTGTTCCCTCACCTTATGACCAAAGATATAACCTTTTTACATCCATAAAAGGTAATACTCTTTAGTAACTTCCTTGGGGTAGCTTGAATAAGCCAAAACTAGATTTTTCTGCCTGCCGGAAACTGTTGTACCCCTGAGATCCAGATCTCTTGCCTGTCCAGCGCTTAAGCGTGGCATAATTAACTCATTGATGACAATTGCCCAGATCTTAAAGACATCTGAACATTTTTATTATATACCTGGGAACTGTCATGGAATGTCCACCATGTGCATTTACACATACAATGACTTACATTTGCATGACAGGTGAAGTCGTAGATAATTGCCTAGAGCTTTCTACTTCTTACAGCCTTGAAATCAGATGCTATATATGTCTGCACAGGTACAAGTTATGCTCTATTTTACAAATTAGTATGGACTAAGCCTCTAGCAAGAGCCAGGCAATAAAGAAGGGACAGAATTCCCTACCATTAAGTAGAAGTATTCTAAGTGGTGTCTTCATCCTAATAAAGCTCTTATTGAAGTCTTTTCTGTTTCTTCTTTCCCTCTTCCAAATCCACTCTCCATGTTCCTTTCTACAACCAGAGGCCATGCTGTCCTAAGTAAGTGTATATATCCAGTGCTTTTAGGTGTTCAGCTGATAGGGTAGCCCAGTAGCAGATCATAAAAAGATAAGGAAATGAGGGTACTTATCCACCACACCCTCCTTGCAAGATTTCCTTGGGTTGCCAAAGGTCACTTTTTCTACCATTTTCTGATCCCGGGCTGTGGTAACACACCCCTTACCCACATCCCTTAGGGATTAGGGTAAACTCCTGGTTATGCACCATCCCTTGTTTCCTTTACCTCATACCTTTGCAAGTTATTGTAAATAAAGCCTTCTAGAATTATAATTGTCCTGTATTGAAATTGCCCTCTGTTTTCTGTGGGGACACTCTTTAATCACAGTCCTCAAAATTTTCCTTTTTATTAAACAACAAACTTTTTTCAGGAGCTATAAATGTGTGGCTGAGCTCATGGGTAAATTAGAACTGCCTGGCTATTGGTCGGACAGTTTGATTCCGTGAGTCACGGTAGAGAAAACAAACTTTGTGGCACAGTATAACATGGTATCAAGCTTATAATGGAGAAAATGCAAGGCTGAAACTCTCTTTGGACTGTATAATCTTGTTGGTAACCTAAACTTCAACTTTCCCATTTTGAAATAGGCCATTTGACTATGTGTTCTGTTCATATTCAGCAGAACTCTTGAGAAAATCAAATGAAATAGCAAGTAAAGATACATAGAGAACTATAAAATTGTAAAAACCAGTTTTTGTTAAATTTTGGGAATATTCTATTTTTATGTGATTTTTGGCCCAGCTCAACTAAAATGTATAAGACTTACAAAGTTGTATTTGTTTGCGTCCTCTTATATGTGTATAGCTTTTTTTTTTCCTATTAAAAATTAGGATGAATTTCGAGGTGTATTAGTGTATCTCACTTAAAGGAGAAATCCAATGAAGTACAAAGTTTCTTAACTAATTTCACTCAACACGTCTAATACCTGCAGCATCATATTTTGCTGAATCCAGGTCGTTCCTATGAGTAGATATTATAGAAGTCACCTAGATACTATTTAGGGCTGCTAACTGATTGTTTCGTGGTACTAAACGTTTAGAGGAATTGATTCTCTCTCTCCCTCCATCCCTCCCGTCCTTCTTTCCTCCCTTTCTCTCTCTGGGTTACTCATGGAAACAGCACACATCATGGAGCAGTGCGTACGGTCTATTTGTTATCATCCACTGCCAGTGAAGCCTTAATAAGCAAGTCTCCACTACTGTCCTTGCTTGGGGTAGTGGTGAGTCAGTGATTCTTATCATGTCTGAAGAAACACCACCCATCAGGGGTCGCCTTTACATGCTCTATTGAAAAAGAACTTTAGCTGAAAGTGTTCTAATAGTTCAGATCCTGCTGTGAAACATATGTGAAGAGACATTAACCACCTATATGTGTTAGGAATGTAAGAAACATGGAAAAACTGTGCAGTTTTTACAAACTGGCAAAATAATTGAAACTTAATGAGGAGGTTCTCTGGGCAGAAAAATGACCTCTTGTTGCAGTGTCACTGAGTTCCCACTTTCTATCAGGTAGCTGGAAAAATGAATGAGTAAGAACATAAACAGCAACCTCAATCCCACTGAGCCCATCTTTTGCTCAGTGTTGATCACCTTCTAGGTGTTCTTTTTGCCACTTAAGTATTCAAAACACTTTTTTTGCTTGGCTGATTTGGATTTTTTAAATTTATAAAAAAACAAAAGAGAGAGACTTTCTTACAGAATTTTCACTCAGTATTCTGGGTATAGAATTAGTAAGCTTCCAACTAATCCTGACTTAATCTTAGTGACACAGTTACAAGTAAACCCTAAAATTTCAAATTTGTTGAATTTGAACTGCTAGGCTCATTACTGCAATGTTCAAAAACAGCCTGCCTTTTTAGAGAGTATTTTTCTTCTGCTAAGAAACCAATGGATTTAACTCTGTATTCCTCAAGAGACAAAATTGTCTTTGGTTTTTTGTACTTGTCTTGTCTGGTCATCTAGGGCTTGTAGACTGTCTCCTTGGCTAACCAAGGTCCTCCACTCCTCAGAGCTATTCTCCAGACCTAAGTTTTCCAGTAACTACTGGTTCTGTCTTCTTTTCAAAAAAATTTTTGTAAAATATTTAGCCAACATTGTCTCCCTTTTCTCATTTGGGTGAAATTCCTTATCCCACCTAAGCTCATCTTATCATTTACCTTTGTAATGCAGTTATTAATGGAACAACCTCAAGTTTACGTCCACTCCACAAGTTTGCTCCCCGTCTTCCCCCCATTTCTTTCTACTGTCATCTTTCATATCTCACTGATCCTTGTTGGATCTTGCAAACTGTGATGTTAGAAACATAGTGTATTTCTGTTTTTTAATGGACTAACATGCTGCCTCTAACCTAATTTTTTTCGGAACTGATAAATTGTAGCTGTTGGAGAAAGTTATTATGGGACTACTATTATGTTAAATTAGCTGAAGCATTAGTGTGAATGTGGAAAAACAAACTCTTAAGACACTGCAAATACAAATGTAAAATTGTATACAGCCATTTTGGATTTCAGTTTAGCTATTTTTTGATGGTATCAAATGTACATATATTATATATGGGGCACCTGGGTGGCTCAGTCAGTTAAGTGACCAACTGTTGATTTCTGCTCAGGTCGTGATCTCAAGGTCTAGGATGGAACACTGCCTTGGCCTCCCCGCTCAGTAAGGAGTCAGCTTCCTTCTCCCTCTGCCCCTCCCTCACACATGCTCTCTTTCTCTCTCTTTCTCTCTCTCTCTCAAATAAATAAATAAATTTTTATTCTTTAAACCAACCATTCAGCTCTTCGGAATTTAATGAAGAGAAATGAAAACATATGTTAACACAAAATTGTATACACACATCTATAGACGTTCTCTTTGAATTCAGCAAAACCTAGAAATGTCAATTGTTCAGAAACAGATGAATGTTTAAACAAATCATGGTATATCCACACCAACGAATACTACGCAGCAATAAAAAGAATGAAATATCAGTATACACAATATGAATAAATCTCAAAATAATGATGTCATGTGGGAAAAAAGAGAAAATTACATATATTTATGTTTCTAGAAAATGACAACTAATATATCATGACAGAAAACAGATCATTGGTTACCTGGGGCTGGGGCTGGGTGTAGATTAGCTGAAAAAAGGCATTATAAAGGGAGTCAAGAAAACTTTTGGGGGGTGATGTTTCTGTTTATTTCTTGATAGTAGTGATAGTTTCGTTGTTCAACACATAAGGTATAACTTAAAAATTTGTATACTTTACACCTATGTAGTTTATTACATATCAGTTACACTTCAACAAATCTATTATGAAATATAGTGTAAGAAAAACAGAGCATGGCTTCATACTAGAAAATATTAAGTTGTTGAAAGATAGTGTTTACTTTTAGGGAACACGACAAGTCATTTTGTGGAAAGATGCTGAAAACCAGAGAAAAATGAAGGAAACAAATATTTTCAAGTGGAATATTATGTTAATAGTCATAAAACCATTCAAATTCCAGATGTATCTCTGTGTATTCATAACATATTATAACATAAATCTCAGTGTTTATAGGCTAATAACAGGTTGCTATGGCTGCACATAAACGGTTATCTCCTTAGTCTCTGAAGGGACAAGCTGTCTCTTCCTCAACACTTGAAATGATTGCCTGGTTTAGGACTTGACTCATGTGAAGCAAAATATTGCCCATCTTCTTACCTGAGCATTTAACTTCCTACCAACACAGCTATGAAATTGGAGAGGTGCATAGAGCTGTATAGACCCAACCAAGTTATATAAATTAAGAGAGAATGCAAATACTACATTTCTGTAATTGAAATTTATAGATAATAACTTTATTCATCAAAAGCTGTAGTTTAAAATGTCTGTTTTATACTTGGAGAAGCTATGTGATAAAGACAGAATGAGAAAAGAAAAAAAGGAAAAAGAAAGAGGAAAAAAAAAGTGCTTGAGACACAGCCTAGATAGAAAGAATGGGAAGTTGAGCAAAACAGAAAGGAAGGAAGGAAAAAGAAAGCTTAGTAAAGAAAGCTTATTATGGGGATTGAGGCAGGGTGGGTGGGGGAACTGTCATTAGATTTTTCTCATCATTCACAACCCTGCCCTCTCAGACCTTGGAAATGATATTCATCTGAATCAGGAAAATCCCCCCTTACTGGATTAGATGAACAGTTTGCCTGGAAATTGCAGACACTAATCTTTTCATAAGATTAGTCACCTACCTGAATGCACAGTGCCTTCTGGGATTCAGAACCAACTGGATGCTCAATATTTTTAAACTTTAGGCAAATACTAGCTAGGCATGTTATTATTATTTATTCTAATATGAATTTAAAGTGAATGTGAACACTATGATAGACTTCTCTTTTTGGTTTCTTGAAATTTCCTTTTAAATGAAATTCAAATAATGCTTTAACCCAAAATAAAAGAGCACCTTTAATTTAGGGCTCTTATAAAACCAACCAGATAATGATGTATTTTGCACACATACTTCCTCAGAGGAAATTAGGGACAAATGGATTTTCCAGTCAACTTCTGAGTGTCAGAATAGGTGTTGTTTACTCTGTAGAAAACAGAATTATTCAACAAAAGATATGAGATGGTCTTAAATTCTTAAAATAAATTACTAGTAAACCCATAGCTATAATGTAGTTCTTTCTGTGTCCCACCAGGAAAGTTTCCAGTGGTCTCTTATGATATTACTGACTTTCGCTGCAAACTGAAATGCTCAGCTGCAACTTCTGAGAAGTTATTGACTGAAATTTAAAGAAGTTATGACAATTTAATAACACTACCACATTTATTTAGAAAATCAAGAGCACAAATATGATCTAAAGATGACTATGAATTAGAGAAATAAGAGAGAAAAAGTCTTGGAATTAAAAAAAATCATTATGTATAATCTTTATAGCTTTATTTTTTTTTTAAGATTTTATTTATTTATTTGACAGAGATAGAGACAGCCAGCGAGAGAGGGAACACAAGCGGGGGGAGTGGGAGAGGAAGAAGCAGGCTTCCAGCGGAGGAGCCTGATGTGGGGCTCGATCCCATAACGCCGGGATCACGCCCTGAGCCGAAGGCAGACGCTTAACGACTGAGCCACCCAGGTGCCCCAATAGCTTTAAAATTAATATGAAAGACATTTCATTTTATTATTTATTTATTTGTTTGTTTATTTTTAAAGATTTATTTATTTTAGAGAGAGGTAAAGATCCCGCACACGAGTGGGGGGTGGGCCAGAGGGAGAGTGATCCCCCAGTTGACCCCACGGAGCAAGGACTCCATCACGGGGCTCAATCCTAGGACCCCGAGATCATGAGCTGAGCTGAAATCGAGTCAGATGCTTACCGACTCTGCCACCCAGGTGCCCCCTAAATTACATTTCATTTTAAAAAAGAGACTTATTACTCATATTTTTATAGCTATTAATACTAACACTGGAATGGATCTTTAATATCATCTAATTCCAGGCATTTTGTTTCCAGAAATTATATAAATAAATACCACCAAACTAGTTAAAACCTCTGAATTTTTAGAGTGAAGAACAAAGGTCACATTGATTTGACCAATGTCACAGGCCTTTCTGAGGTGTAGCCTCTTCTTGACTATAGGTTCTGTGGCTCCTAGATCATGCCTCTTTATAACATACTCAGAATATTTTCTCTCAGTTGTTAGCACATCTGATCAAATGGTAGTTTGTGCCTTGTTCAAAAATGAAAACAAAGCTTGTTCCATTTATTTCAAGGTGGTCTTCAGTAATGCCTTTAACTCTTAAGCAATCTTGCTGGGAACTAGAGGGTTTGGATTTGTGTAAGGCTGAACTTCGGAACTCATGGTGTCTTTGTGGCTCCCCTAACATCACCAAGCTGACGACCTGGCTTTTTACTTTACTAAGAAAATTAAAGCAGTAGGGAAGTCCCCATACATCTGCTACCCACCAGCAGCTGCAGCCGCGTGTTCCTAGCCACGCTGGTGTCCAGAGATAGCACTTTCAGTTATGTTTGGTCCTTACAACTTTTGACAACTCAGAACCGTCCCTACACAATTCTGCGCTTTCCTTCATATATTACTTATTTTTTCCTTTCTACTAAATCATTCTCATCTAGTGCAGCATGCCATTTTTTTCTCTGAAAACAAGCACTGATCCTACTTCCACTGCCTGTTACTGCCCTGTTTCTTTGCTATCCTTTGCAACATACTTAAAAATATATATTTTTTATTTATTTATTTGTCAGAGAGAAAGGGAGAGAGAGAGCGTGCACAAGCAGAGGGAGAAGCACTCTCCCCACTGAGTTAGGAGTCTGATGTGGGGCTCGATCCCGGAACCCTGGGATCATGACGTGAGCCAGAGGCAGACTTTAACTGACAGAGCCACCCAAGCATCCCTCAACATGCTTCTTCAGAGAGTTGTTAATGCCAATATTTCCTATTCCTTTTTTCCCAGTCCCTCTTAACACCATATGTATATATCCATGTCAGAGAGTCTTCTGTCTGAAACATGCCTCATGTGTCAACAGTACCAGCCACCTCCAGGTTGTCTGGAGTGTCCTCCCTACTAGGCCCTTACCTGGGAACCAAGACTGATGGAGCAGCCACTATTTGAAAAAGAACTATTAAATGCTTGAATGAAGAAATGATACATGCCACCTCACTAACCAAACCATCCAGAGCCCTTGAAACACCCTTCTCCCAAACCCACATCCGATCTGTCAGCAAGTCCTGTTTTTCTTAGCCACAAAACATACCAACATCTGACCAGTTCTCTGTATCTGTACTGCTAATATCCAAACCAACACTATTTTTTCCTTAAATTATGGTAATAAATTCATAAAAAACAGGTCTCCTCACTTCTTATTTACATCTCAACATTTTATTTCCAACACAGTAGACTGAGAGATTCTTTTAAAATGTTTAGCAACAGTATCATTCAGCTTATTAAAAAAAGGAGATTCTAACACATGCTACAACATGAATGAACCTTGAAGACATTATGCTGAGTGAAATTAACCAGTCACAAAACACAAACGTTGTGGGATTCCACTTAAATGAGGTACATAGGATAGTCAAATTCATAGAGACAGAAAGTGGAATGGTGCTTGCTAGAGGCTGGAGGGAAGAAGAGAATGAGGAGTTATTGTTTAATGGACACAGAGTTTCAATTTGGGAAGATGAAAAAAGTTCTAGAGGTGCATAGTAGTAATAGTTGCTAGGCAGTGTGAAATTAAGTCACGTCATGTCACTCCTCTGCATCCTGTTCTGAAGACTCTCAGCTTCTCTTAGAGAAATATACTAAAGTATATACCTTGTCCTATATGGCCATGCATTATCCGTCTGTGCCCAGTAACGTCTGTGATCATGTCACCTGCTATTCTCCCCTAACGTACTTGGTTCCAGCCACACCGGCCTCTTTTAATGCTATTACCTTGTATCCTTTACTCTAGGTATGATTAATTTTCTCTCTACCTGGTAATCTTTGGTCAAATCTCATCTTCTAATGACTTGCCTTGGTGACACTATTTACGATGTTATACACATCCTTTTTTTTTTTTTTAAGATTGATTTATTTATTTCAGAGAGAGAGTGCAAGCAGGGGCAGGGACAGAGGGAGAGAATCTCAAGCAGACTTCCCGCTGAGCCTAGAGCCCGACTCTGGGCTCGATCTCATGACCTGAACCAAAACCAAGAGTCCGACACTCAACCGACTGAGCCGCCCAGGTATCCCTGTTACATACATCCTTAATTGTACTTACCATTAAACTACTATACATTTTGTGTAGTAACTAACATCCTCTAAATATGTAATTTGCTTAGTTATTATGTTTGTTTGTTTATTACTTGATGTCTGCCTTCAGTCAAGAGAATCTAAGTTCTCCTGGATAGAAAGCATTGCTGTTTAGCTTGTTGAGGTTTTATAAGTGCCAAGGACAGTGTTAGACTCAGATAAGGTGCTTAATAAATATTTGTTGAACGTTGAATAAATAGATGTCATTCTACTACCCCCAAACTGTGCTCATATTTGATCTGTTGGCTTTCCAATCTCAATAACCCTTAAAGAATATATTTATTTTCTCTCATTTTCCAGGTAAACTCCATAGGTCACAGTTAGTGCAATCTTCTTCCATAACAATAGCTGACAATCACTTGAGTTAGACGTTGCTTTTACTATTATGCAATTACCTATTTTTATCTGCCTCTGTGTTTATTACTTTTACAATAGTTTCGTTTTTTGTCCTTATTAATTATTCTGGTAATTATATTTTATAGACAACTATTATTTATCTATGGGGGATTTAACATGACTAGTAGAAATAGTATATGCATATCATCTGAAATTTTATGCAATTTATTCCAATTAAATGGTGTTATCAATATTTGGTAATAACTCCAGGCACGTATTTTTATCCTGTGTTGGAACTTTGAATTTGAATAGCAGTAGCATTTAAATTTAAAACAATTAACAATCAGGGGCGCCTGGGTAGCGCAGTCGTTAAAGCGTCTGCCTTTGGCTCAGGGCGTGATCCCGGCGTTCCGGGATCGAGTCCCACATCAGGCTCCTCTGCTGGGAGCCTGCTTCTTCCTCTCCCACTCCCCCTGCTTGTGTTCCCTCTCTCGCTGGCTGTCTCTGTCAAATAAATAAATAAAATCTTTAAAAAAAAAAAAAAAAACAATTAATCAGAAGCAACAATAATAGTTTGATTGATTGATTGATTGAAGACTCTCCAATTGTTTTATAAATATAGACTCTTATGGTGCAAAAATGGTATGGAAATTATCCTTTATAATTTAATATTTAAGACATTCTATTAGAAAACTCATTCTTCCACCCATTGAGATAAATGCCAATAATATTTCTACCTAGGATTTTTTGGCCATTTTAAATTTGTTGTTAAAAAAACGGCAGCACTGGGGTGCCTGGGTTGCTCAGTTGGTCAAGCGGCCAACTTTTGATTTCGGCTCAGCTCATGATCTCAGGGTCATGAGATTAAGCCTCGTGTTGGGCTCAGTGTAGAATCTGCTTGAGATTCTCTCTCTCTTTCTTCCTCTGTCCCTCCCCCATGCTCTCTCTTTCTCTAAAATGGAAAAAAAGAAGGAAAGAAAAGAAACCACAACAAATATATGCCTAGTATCAAAATCGTTTAAAAAGTATTTGTTGAATGCACTCAGTATGCCCATCTCTATACTCAAAACTGCATACAGAGAATTCATTTCATTCTGTTTTATACTTTTAAAATTATTTCATCAAAATAATTTCACAAATCCACTAGAACACCTTCTGAAATATAGACAGACCTTTTACACAATAAAGTCAAAATAAATGTTAAAGATTTGGTCTTGCAATTATGTTTGCACTTTGTAAAAATGGGCTTTCGAGCAGTGGTTAGCTTCCCACTCCCTACCCCATACCTGGACAAGAGTTGGCTCCCCTGCATGTTGTCTCAGTCATTGCCTTTGAGTAACCCTGGGAATAATGACTTGAAACCCCTACATTTGTACCAGCAATCAATTCAGATTCCACAGGAAAAAAAAAAAAAATTAGCTGAATTATACTATTTAATGATACTGCACTTTAGCTTGAAAAATAATATAGCCAGCTATATTGAAAATCCTCAGTATTTTAAAACATGCAAACATATGTATGTATACATGGTCCAGTTCTTCAAATTTCATTGTATCTATTGTCCTTTTTTGAAATCGGGCCTAGGATTTGAGTGGGGAACTAGTGCTGGCAACGGCTTTCTCTACCATGCTGATGATTCAAGAGGCAGTCTCATAGTTTTGAATACGAAATTTAAGATTATACTTTTTGTTTGACTGTCTAGGCAGTGGTATGCTAGCAAATGTTTAATGGCCTGTATGCAAGTGTGTAACTAAATTTACTGAGACTTTTTCTTATATATGTATAGCACATAATAAGAAAAAAAATGTACTTTTTAGAGAACCTGCGTGGCTCAGTCAGTTAGGTGTTTGACTTGATTTCAGCTCAGGTCACGATCTCACAGTCATCTCAGGGTGAGATCGAGCCCCATGATGAGTTCCCTGCTGAGCGTGGAACCTGCTTAAGATCTCTCTCTTTCCCTCTCCCTCTGCTGCCCCACCACTCACACACACTCTCTCTCTCTCTCTCTCAAAAAAAAAAGTACTCTTTCCTGTAAATTCCGTATAACCAATTGATTCTCACAGTATGCTTTCACTGTTTTTTTCAATTTTTGTAAACACGAAGCATATGATTACAATGACTAATGAGTGTAATTCTAACATGAATAGTGGTTGATATTTTGTTTACATTAATATGTAAGAATGAAATGAAACAATTATGATATATGTTGGAACTTCACTTATTCTTCAGTGACATAAAAGAAACTTTTTTCTGAATCAAAGAACGATTTTTGAGTGCTGGAAGAATATTTCTTCAATATATTGTGTTATGTACAATGTAATAGCTATATACACAACAAAATTTATGTTTTATCTGCATTATTAACATTTCCTCAATCTCTTTCTTAGGCCTGGACGTTCAAAAAACAGTAAATTAAACGCTGATTTATAACATTTATTTATTTCCATCATAAAATCCCCTCAATGTGGCCAATTTCAAGATACCAGTGTGAAATTACTGAACAAATATTTCCACTTTACAGATAGAATACACACATTAGGTTATCTATTATAGCATCAAAATCTCATTTTTATTTCAGACTTTTTTCATAGACTTGGCAACACTTGAAATTTTACCGTGTAGCCCAATGATAAAAATGCTTATTAGTGATTTCTCCTGCATTTTTCAATCTTTCACATACTACTTGCCGAGTTTTGCTAAAGGTGGTAATCCTACACACCTGCTCTCTGTGGGTTTCCTAGAATGATAAAATAAGTATATTTTGATTTTCAGGGTGTGTAGGTTGTTTAGGCCCATAATTGTTTTTAACGGGCTGCTCTCTTCAAAAACACAGTTGGTTACTACCCACAGCAAACCAAAGAGTTAGGCCAATAAAAATTAGGGATTTATAGGTTTACAGTAAATGAAGCTTTGTTAAATATAAATAATCACCAGCCTCTCTTTTGAATTTTGCAGCATTCTATGTAACAGTTACTATCCTGTTGTCATCCTTCGGTAAGGATTTGGAATACAGTCTGACAGCAGTAAGCTGCCAGAATAATGCAACAGTAATGTGTTTTGTTGTTTAATGATTTTGTTTTGGCAAAGGTTTGTTTACATAGAAACTTCTGTTTAAAGCAGGCAGTAAGGAAGGCGTTTCTACTTGTGACAGCAATGATCTGGCTTGCGGCAGTCTGCTCTTGGCCCTGTGGTACCTGCACTTTGATAGTCATCAGCCTTGCAGGAAATCCAGCTCTGCGGGCACACGTGAGCAAAACAAAATGCATGTTGAAGTGACTCTCCGGGACTTTTCAGGCAAATTAATTGGTAAATAGAAAACAATTCACCCTAGGACTGAATTATAAGGCGTTATTTTTTTTTTTTTTTTCATTTAAAGCGTAGTTGTTAAGATGTGATCTCTTCATCTGGCCTTATGGAACTGAAAATGTAAACGTAGGGCTTTTGTGATGAGGTGGGATGAGAATGGGAATTATTTAAAAACTCAAAAATTTGATATGGAGAATCAATATTTTAGAAGTCCAAAGCTTGGCATTTACTGTGATGAACTTATTCCTCCTTTCCTTCCTTTACAAATCCTTACCTTGGGCATGTAAGAAGAAATGTTGCCAGGTTTTGAGAAAGTTCAATGATTATTTAAATCTAAGTTTAATGTGTTTGAATTCATTTAAAATGAATCTGTTTTTCCAAGGATGTTTTCTCTAAAATCTAACCCCATCTGTATTTTAAGAGGAAAATCCTTGCATGTGTTTCTAATTCTTCTATAAACATACCATTAAAGTATACCATTGCAAAGACCAGGGGGTAGCCAAAAAGTGTATAAACTCCCTTTTCCATAGAAACAAGAAGGTTTTGGGGACCAAGTGTAAACAAATATAATTCCAAAATATTTGGAGTGTTACAAAAGGAAAAAAAAAAGCTTCATTCAGCTCCTCAGACTTTTATTATATATTTTAGTTTGTCCTCTCCTGCTATTTTTAACTTTCTCTGTATTTATTCTTTAAGCACTCCTTAAACTGCTGTTTAAAGAAGCAACTGCCTCTTTTCAGTCTTTTCTAAAACAATATGCCATTTAACTAATTTGGTTAGGAGAAGCAGAAAGCTAGAGAGAAAACAAAATTCACAATCACATGGTCCACAGAGCTTATTGCATATGTAGGTCATAATTTTAGAAAGAAAATATAGTTAAACAACTAAACATTAAAAATGTGGGCATTTGTCAAATATTTGAAGTCAAAGCTACTCAATGAATATTTTTATGTATATGCTGTGTCCAAAAGGTTACTTCAATAATTAAGGTGAAATGTTTATGAAAAAGGATGCATTTTCCCTTTATGAAACTGAACTTGTTTTTTAGTAGTTTGATGACATTAAGTTTGTTTTTTACTTTTGTGGTCATGCTGCAAAACAGTATTCATTTGAGGTTCCAAATGTTTATGTTGGCTACATGCATGATCCAAATTAACCCGTTACTTACCATACCTTTTCCTTTGGTGTATGTTGCCAGTTGCTGGATATGGGAACAATTGTGGATATGAAACTACTTAGAAACACAAGCCAGGAGCATATCGGTGTCCTATAGACCTCAGCCGTTAAGAGGCAGAACTAATCAATGCAATTTCCCAAGACCAGTCAGGCTGATTTATCCAGAAGCACCATAGATGAATGAACGAGGTGGTGATCTGTCTGTGAACTGCACTGACCATTCAGTTTTACCATGGTCCGTTAAGCTACCTACAGACCTGTGTCTATGATGCAAAGTCAAATGGACAGTTGAGGCAATTATCTGAACAATTCTGGCAAAAAGAAAGCTTGTTACTAAGAAAAAAGTGAGTTGGGGGTGCCTTAATTATCTGTATTGAATTTCTATATTGATCACATTCACAAGACAATTGCTTGATTCACCACTTCATTTTGCTTGGGTAGACACGGGCTAAGATAATTGAAAGCAATTAAACAGCGGTGTCTGGGGAACCATAAGTGACAACTTAGGTCAGATATTGTGGTGCAGGGTAGATTCATCCACAAGTATTTATCAAACCCCTACTGTGCTAGATACTGGGAAGATTACCAGTTAAACAGGGAAAAAAACAACTATTTGCAAACTATTGGAAACAAGGTAACCATCCATTAAAAAGTTAGGTGGAATGGGGACCAATTCAATCGTAAGTTTCAAAATAAAACAAAACTGTGTTTTAAGGAATATGCTGACATCTTTCCAAAGCCTAGTGAAACTCAGAATATTTGCAGTTAGTCCTCAGATTGGCCTCCTTAAAAAGCATGCCATTATTTGAGGAAAAGTGGAGTGCTTTCTACGAAATCTTTAATTGAATGAAGCAAACGCATTCTGCGCGGCCTCCTTCAGAAGGTAAATGTATCTGGGAGGAGTTGGACACTTCAGTGCATTAAATACCCACGGCCTTTCCCTAAGTAAAGTGAGTTGTCCACTCTTCTTAAGACCTCTGGGTGCCTGTGGGAGATAACTGAATGGTGAAGAAAGGATAAGTAAAGACTGAAAAATTCTGCACTCATGTAGCAACTTTGCCTTGAGCCAGTTAGGTGGACTAGCAGCCATTTAGAACCAAATGATTATTGTAGTGAAAGTGACAGCAAGGTTAACCAATCACGACCTAGAATACTGAGTTAAGACCTATCCAGTACACATTTATCTGGACTTTTTTTTTTTAAGATTTTATTTATTTGAGGGGCGCCTGGGTGGCACAGCGGTTAAGCGTCTGCCTTCGGCTCAGGGCGTGATCCCGGCGTTCCAGGATCGAGCCCCACATCAGGCTCCTCCACTATGAGCCTGCTTCTTCCTCTCCCACTCCCCCTGCTTGTGTTCCCTCTGTCGCTGGCTGTCTCTATCTCTGTCGAATAAATAAATAAAATCTTTAAAAAAAAAAAAAGATTTTATTTATTTGAGAGAGAGAGAAGGAGCAGGGGGAGGGGCAGAGGGAAAAAAGAAGCAGACTCCCCCAGAGCAGGGAACCTAACATGGTGCTCCATCCTGGGACTCTGGACCATGACCCCAGCTGAACCAACTAAGCCACCCAGGTACCCCTAAATGGACATTTTTTAATGGAAACAATATCACTCGTAGGTCTATAGTAACTTTATCTAGAACCACATTTGTCTCTTGTAATACACACACACACACACGCACACACACACACACAGATACTCTGAGTCAGACATTACTACATAAAATGGAGGAATTCAGTATTCATATATATTCCTTTGGCGTATACTCTTTAAAACCTCTTCTTTATAATGTTTACTGTATCTGTGTAGACATAAGTAAATATATAAGATAAAACTGTTAAACATTTCATAGTACCTACAATGTTGTTAATGGAGTGTTAAAATATAAATAGTTTCTGGATTAAATGTAATTCGCCCTCACATAACAATTGAGATTTTACTTATAAAGTAAAAGTAGTTATGTTTAAGTGAGACATTAATATTAAGTCAAATGCCATGTAAAAATAAATGTGGATGATTTCTGGTAATGTTGTAATAATTTTAGAGGGGAGATCAATAAATCATTAGAGTCAAATCCTCCAATGACAACTATCTTTCATGTTCATCTTTGTCACTGAAGTTTAGAATTGGGTGGTGGAAGGCAGAGTAACAGAAACATGTTCTAGCTTTCCTGAAGGCTAATGTGCCATTTTTACCCCCGCTCTTGCCAGTACAAACCCATACACTTCCTCAGGTACTCACACATTCACTCCTACAAACATAGACTCACTCCTATTTAGAGCTAATCACAAAAGTACTAGGATTCAGAGGCAACTTGCGATAAACTAATTTCCTGCTTCAGACTTTCCTTATTAAAAAATTGATCTGTTCCATTTGTCTCTCTGATTTAATCTATGACATCAATCAAATGAAAGATTGGTACTAATATACATATAAGGTACAGTGATTCTACTCAGCCGTAAAGATAAAACAATTGTTACCCTTTACCATAATTGTATCTCACCCTGAATCAACCTGAATTATAACTGAGAAACTGGAAAAGTTACAATTGGCTTTACTTGCTCATTCAGCTGTTACTCTTCTAAAAGATCCGCACCTTCCCACAAATCCTCAGAGGCAATACAATTCTCTATTTTAATGAATTCACTTGCACCCCGCTGAGAATTAATTGCTTTGGAAGCAACCCAGTGGTCTGACATGCTGAGAGGCCCACTGGTAGTTCTTTTTTTCCTAACGAAGAGCTCTAAGGAATTAACCAACCTCCTGACCAGGTATAATGTCTACTTCTATTTTCTTTTCTACCTCTCTCTCTGTCCCCCTGTCTTTCTTGTTCTGTCTGCACCCATGCACACACACAAACCACAAAGGATTGTGAGATCCCTGATATTATTGACAAAACTGTAAATACTTTATTGTGTAAATACAACTGGAGGATTTTGTGGTGTGTAAACCCACAGGTCAACTTTTACAGTCTCTTTCTCTTTGCGAAGCAAATCAGCAATAAAGTGTTCTCCGTGAGCATGTTTAGGTGTTTAAGTCTATTACAAGAATAGAATTTGCCACACTTGTTTATACTTAGCTGTGCCATCCTGTAATTTCTATATGAGGCTAAAATCTCCAATAAAATGAATTCACTTATTCATTAAGCCAACAGATATTTTTCCAGTAAGTATGGTATGTCAATATTTGCCCCCAAATTAGAAGCTGTAATGGGAGATTTGCTCCAGGAGGGTAGTACACAGCAGTATGCAGAGCTATTCAGATACATAGGTAACCCAGATGAAACACAGGAAGGGGGTATAGAATGCAAGAAACAGAGCTAAGATATTAGCTGAATTCTGTGCAAATACTCCTTATAATTATCTAACTGCCAAAGCCCCTTAAGTGTCTTAACAAAGAGGAGAGATACAGCAGAGCTGCTGAAGCAAAGTTAATATATATAAGGCACGAATAACAAATAGGGAGCAGTCAGTGATAGATATAGCTGAACTAGGAGTCTAAGTTCTAGTCTTGGCTCTCATTATAAAATTCACATCTTGATTCTTTACAGTCAGGCAGAAAAGGGAGAAAAGGATAACTTGCTGAATTTAGTGTTATGGAAGTAAGAAAAACAAAATTGTTTATCATAAATAGTATTTTTCTAATATGGATTTCCAAAAGACATTTATCACATAGCCCCTTACTAAAAAACTTTAAACAATATAAATGACCTAGAGCATTCCTAATGATTGTTTCAATAAATGAGAAGAAATACCCATCAGAGACTTCTACTTCCAGTCAAGATGGAGTAACGGGACCAGACTTAACTCTCTCGTCTGAAAAAAATTAAAAAGAACAACAACAACAAAAAAATCACACAAAAATATTAGATTTCACTGGACATCAGGCAAAAAAGATAGCAATCCCTGAAAGATGTGAAGCAGATGAAAAGAGCCCTGTGATTGTCCCTTTTTACTGCCTGGGCAGTTTCCAGCCCGTGGAATGAGGAGAGGGAATTCAGGCAAGATAAGCCTGAATTGAGGGGATAGACCTGGGAATCCAGGGACCCAACGTGGCTAGGGGAGTCAGGACAAAATACTGGAGACGAGAGAGCTGAAGAGAGGGAGAGAGAAGGAAAGAGATGGAGAGAGAGAGAGCGAGGTCCAGAAATCTGAGCGTAGTCTCTCTCAAGCATTCAGGTGTTCAGATAATTACCAATCAGGACACACCCAGGAGGAACAGGCCTGACACCTAGGAAGTAAACACAAGAAAGGATAGAGAAACAATCTTCCAGTTTCACACAGGGCAAGGTAGAGTGTGTCTTTGGAACAGCTGAAGTGAAAAATAGCCATAATGTATAGGTCATCAGCTAGAGCATTCTGAATAGTTTTGTTTCAGTAATTATAGCAAACTTAGCCCAAGACTGAACTTTGCTCTAGTCCTGGCTTAAAAAGCTTATAGCAAGAACCAAAAGGATCAAATTGTTTTAGCGACTACATTTCTAAACAATGCTCCTGACTATGTATGGAAACACAAAAATGTCCCGTTTTTGGTGTTGTCCCGTTGCACGGTAAAATGTTAACGTCTGACATCTGATAAAAAATTACCAGGTGCACTAACCAGTAGTAAATCAGACTTCAACTGTGAAAGAAGAGTCATAAGACCCAAAATAACAATTCTTATGCATTTCAAGTTTATTGCAAGAAATGTATAGAATACAATAGCATGAAAGTAGGAATATGCATCATAGCTGAGAGCTGTTTCCCAGCAGGGTTTTGTAGAAGCAGGACCTCATTGTCCACCCCGTGCAGGAATATAAAGAATGTGTTTTCTTTCTCTGTAGGAACCACCATCATGTGCACAGGACACCTCATATTCGGGGGAGTCCAAAATGGAGTAGGAGTTTGGACCTCATATACCCTGCTGGCCACATTCTTGCTATGTGACCAGCTTCAGCCTGCTGAGAGTCTTGCCGAAACCAGGTACAAACCATCATTTTTTATTTTATCAGCTAACAATGTTAAGACGAACAAACCAACAAACCAAAACAGACTCTGAAACGTGACTCTGAGCCCAAAATTATAAAACAATACCATTATCAGTACATTTCAAGCTTTGTCCAGGAATTTCTATAGGGCCAGTACATCTCTTTAAACAGTTCAGGCTATTTCCAGATCTTCTAGAATAAACGGTTTTTAACACACCAGTCATTATCAGTCACCACTGATAATGAGGAGACAGATCAACCAACCTAAAACACCTAGAACTGAAACAGATAATATATAATTATTAGACAGGCATATCAAAACAGTTATTCTAACGATCCCATATGTTCAAGAAGCTACAAGAAAGATTGAGCATGTCAAGTAGTGACACCAAAGATGTAAAAAATGACTCAAACTTCTAGAGATAAAAATTACAAAGCTTTGATTAAAAACATGCCGGATGGGTTTGCTGAGAGACTAGATATTGTGGATAAAAAGATTCGCAAACTGAAAGACCTAGTAATAGAAATTATTTAAACCTAAGTATACTGGGGAAAAAAAGACTGAAAATAATAAATAGATAAAGCAGTTGGGCCTTCATGGACCCTCATCTACGTCTCACACCTTGTACGAAACAACCCGCAAATAAATCATAGATTTAAAACTATAAAACTTTGAGAAGAAAACACAGAACATTTTTAGGACCTAGGACTTGGTAAGGAATTTTTAGACTGAAACAAAAGGTGATGCGTATAAGAAAAAGATCGGTAAATTGGACTTTATTAAAATTAAAACCTTTTGCTCTGTTAAAGACACTGCCATGAGGATATAAAGACAGGATACAGACCTGGAGAAAATATTTGCAAGCCATGTATGTGACAACAGACTCTATCTAGAATAAGGAATTCTTCAAACATAGTAAAAAAAAAAAAAAAAAGAACAATTCAATTAGAAAATGGGCAAAGGGCACAAAGATTTTACTAGAATGCAAGATAGCAAATAAGCATATGAAAAATGTTCAACATCACTAACCATTCAGAAAATACAAATTAAGACCACAGTGAGATAGCACTACACATGTTATAGAACAGCTTGAAATAAAAATAGTGATGGTACCAAATGCTGGTGAGAATGTGGAGAAACCAATAATCACTCATACATTGCTGGTGGAATAGGTAAAATGGTACAGTCACTCTAAAAAATAGTTTGGCAGTTTCTTAGAAACTACTTACCATATGACCCAGAAATTGTAATCCTGGGCGTTTACACCATACAAATGAAGACTCGTGTCCCCTCAAAAACCTGTGCCTATTTGTTCAGAGTAGCAGATTCATGTATAAGGGCACTAAACTGGAAACAAAATGTACTCCGATAAGTGAACGATTAAACAGTCTGGTACATCCACTAAATCATTTGTCTTCCACTCCAAAGACTTTTCCATCATACACTGTGATTCCGGCATTTTGTGGGGGAAGAATGTTGATTTAAATATGTATATATATATGAAATCTTTTTTGAAAGTGCCAGCTACCTGATTTATCTCTAATTTGGGGAAGATATAGAATTTCCATGTTATAAAGAGGACAAATAAAGAGTACCATAGAATGTTGGAAAATGTAGGGCCCTTGTGGTTGGGAAACCTGTGTTCATTACATTGCTCTGGTATGAGCTTAGCTAGGCAAATTCTTCATATCTCCCAGATTCATATTCCTCACCTAGAAGAAGTAAGAAGGACAGCTCCTGGAAGGGTTGCTGTGAAAATGAAACCAATTTAAAAGGGTTACTATGCAAGCATGTAATTAAGATTTTTTTCCCTACCCAAACATGTATTCTTTTTATGGATATTGTGTAGTGTGTCATTTAGGGCATGTATGAATCTGGGATATTTAGTTCTGCCCTCAACATTTTCATTTTTGGGAAAAAATAATATTACACCACAAATTTTGTATGAAGTTCATCATAAAATGATGTATCATAGGTATACCGTAAACTTAGAATGTTCGATGTCGTACCCAATCTATTCACTTAGAAATGTGGCAGTTTGGATGAAGACTCAACCTTTCGTTGTTGTTTTCAGATTAGAAGTAATAAACCTGTAACATTCCAAACAATGTAAGTAAATGAAATCACTTGAAGTGGCAAATGATTATTTTTTCCCCAATTTGTATTTGACATATGTATATAAATAAATATAACTCTTGTGTGAAAACTCTGAAGACAGCTGTCCTGAAGGTATAAATCATGGAGAGAAAAAAATCATGATTCAGGGCGATGCATTCTAAGGAAAGTACAGGAAGCCTTAGCACAGTATTTATATTTTCTAAAATTGCTGTCAATTAAGTTGTCTTTGAGTAATGGAATTTAAAAAAATAGAATTAAATATGAAAACCACCCAAGTATCCACTTGTATATTGAGTGAGGCAAAGGAGATTAAAAATGAATACTATAAATATAAAATAATAACTCATATATGTGTATTTGCGTATGTTCTTTAGTGCTCATTGAGATGGATTATCTCTGCCTTCATTAGCATTACATTACTGAGTTGTGGAATGAAAAAACAGGATTAATAAAGGGTTAAATATAAGGGAATGATTTTTCAGGTGTAGTTCTTCAGTACATAAATAACATTTGTGTTTTTTTTTTTTTTTTTTTTTTTTTTTAAAGATTTTATTTATTTATTCGACAAAGATAGAGACAGCCAGCGAGAGAGGGAACACAAGCAGGGGGAGTGGGAGAGGAAGAAGCAGTCTCATAGCAGAAGAGCCTGATGTGGGGCTCGATCCCGGAACGCCAGGATCACGCCCTGAGCCGAAGGCAGACGCTTAACCGCTGTGCCACCCAGGCGCCCCCATAAATAACATTTGAAAAGAGCATTTTTTAAGTTATTCAATGTAATTAGGTTTTCTTACTGGCATTCCACATGTAAAATTTTAATGCCTGTGTAAAATGTTAAAGTCCTCAGAATTAAAAAATGCAGTATTTTTCTTCTTTATTAGTTTGATTTTTATATTTCTAGTGGCTTTTAAAATAAGCCATCAAGATAGGGTTACTTTGTTTTTTATATTTAGCTTCCCATTTGTTTGAACTGGGAGAATCTACATGCTTCTTAAGTTCATCCATCTGAATAAGGGGAGATAACTCTGACAAAGAAGCTAAAAATATCAGAAAGTTACAGTAAAATTTTATGTTGAGTTTAAACTAGAAGTAATGCCACGTGTTTTTAATCTGTGACAAAGACACAGTGAGTTTTGAAAAGTAAAATTTAACCCTATTTAAAATAAGAAATATTTTTCTTTTGTAGCTCTTTTTAAAGAGCAATTCAATGTAAGCGCATTATTTGCATTACTTCTAGGTAATGATGATATTACAACATTTAACTAAAGTGCTTATTTCAATAGTTTTATTGCTGAAATTATGTTTGGAGATCAAGACCCTCAAGGGACCTTCTGTTTCACCACGGCTCAGTGTATCTGCGTAGCTAGCATGACTTTGCACACATAGGAGAATCTCCGTATGTTTGCTTGGTGTTGGGGGAGACAGGGAAGAGAATATGCATGTCCATGTGCACTGCACACACACACGTACACATACCATACTCTGTGTTCAAAAATTTTAAATGAATTAAGAGCATGAAGTGTCTATTCAGCGTCTAGAATGGAAATGCAGCTGATATGCATGGAAAAGATGCATTCTATTGCAATACCACCAATTTTTAGAAACTAAATATATGATTAGGACAGATCATGACAAAGGATGATGAGAATTTATTCTCATTGGGGGAACAAGAAAAGACAAGTTATTAAGGATGTTCACAGACAACATATTTTTTTAAATCTTCCCAGTACTTAGAAATAGTTTCAATTAATATCATAAACATGTAACTATAAGTAAATAAGACAAATATTACAAATCAGTCAACAGAAACTTTTAATGACTTTAAACTGCATATGTTACGTTTCTATTAATTATACCAGGCATAACCATCTTCTAGCTATAAATCTATTGTATATTATAATAAATCCCTAAAAGTTTCATAGAATACGGGCTATAGGAACAAACTTCTCTGATACACCAAAAATGCAAAAATAAAGACCCAAAGTACCATTTGTTGCTTGAGCACTGAAATAGCTCGTTTCTTCAAGTAGATGAAAGAAACTAAAACTCCAGAGGAATGGGAGTGTCTGAGTAGCTCAGTCTGTTAAGCATCTGAGTCTTGATTTGGGCTCAGGTCATGATCTCAGGGTCGTGAGATGGAGCCCCATGTGGAGCTCTGCTCTGGGCGTGGAGCCTGCTTGGGATTCTGTCTCTCTCTCTCTCTCCCTCTGCCCCTCCCCACTCCAGAGGTGTGCAAAGAAAATGTGGATTCACTATTGATCTCTGTTCTTTAATCCTCCTGAAATCCACAATGTTTGTCACATTATTATCACATTATTACTTGGCAGTTCTTCCCACTGAAAGAGTGGGGTTTAATTTCTCACTCTTTGACTTTGTTCTGGCCATGTGACTTGCATCAGTAGGCAGTTCTGAAAATAGGATTTAAAACATCATACACATTTCTACATGCTGTCTTAAAATTCTACCATCACTGTGAAAATAACCTGTCCCAGACAAGCCAGCCAGGTAGTCCAGAAAGGAGAAGAGACATGGGAAGCCGAGCTACCATAGCCTACCAGTCACATTTCCCGAGAGAGGAGCTTTGCAACCAAACCCAGTCTACAACAGATAAAATCTAGCAGGCCTGCAAATATGGAAGAATAAATGCTTTTATTGTGGATATGCAAGAATAAATACTTCTACTCTTGTACCCACAACTATTTTTTTTTAATGACATTATTTTGACAAAGTTAACTGGAACAAAAAGCTAAATGCAGAAGACAGTAAGTTCACAGGTACATAGTTAGAGAGAGACAAGCCAAACCAGAGCTGAAGTAAGATTCAGGAACTCCTGTCTTGATGGAGGTGGGGAGTGTAACGGTCCAAAAAGAACACTTTTTTAATGGCTAATAAAACATTTTTCTGCAAAGGTATTGTGAGAAATGATTAAAATGTCAATGATTATAGTGGCAGACACACATGGGGAAGGTTCTCAAAGAATAATATTTGTGTATGAATCTGTCCCAAGTACCAAGGCAGAGGACACCCCTCCTGACTTCAAATCATCTCAGATTCATACCTTTTGTTGTTAAAACCTGGCTATGCCTTTGGGTTGAAGTGAAGAATTACAAGAATCACTCAGTAATTTAATCCCAAGGGCTGTTTTTAATGTATTGTGCTCCAGTTAGTTGGCAAGCAATTAGGGATTATATGTAGGTGGCAGTTTGCTCTATGAGAAGAGAGAAGGGCCTAGGAAAGACTCTACTGAAAAATCTCTGTTGGGATCTCTGTATGGCTTCTCACTCAGAAATGAGGTGATTCGGAAGTAAACAAGGTAAACATTAAAAATAGGACAACTCAACTCTGTATCAATTCTGTCCCTAATTAAATTGAAATGAATTTGCTATATCCTAAGTGTCTACCAGAATTAAGAGGAACTCCTCTCTGAAGGAAGACAACATCATTCAGGATATCTTTAATTTTTCATGCACAAAGTTTGGCATGTGATAAAAAACAGCCACATATTCTGGAAAATAAAATGGTGGAGAATTTCACTGGAACCAAAATAAAGTTAAAGAAAGTGAAAATACAATGAAGAAGGTAAGAACTAAATAGAATGGCTTAACCTTCTACTGGACACAGCTGAAGAGAAAATTATTAAATTTAAAGATAAATTACTATAAAATGTCCGTACTGAGGTAGGGAAAGGAAAAAAAATGGAAAATTGAGAAAGAAGCATGAAATATATGGAATATTACACAAATATGAATGTATGAGCAATGGGAATCCCAGAAGGAGAAAGAGAGGAGGAGAAAACAATCTTTAAGCAGGTAATAGTCAATAATTTTCCAAAGTTGATAAAGTTATCAAGCCACATATTTAGAAAGCCCTATTTACCCCTAAACTGGATAAATAAAAGTAAACTAAAAGCAGCTCATTCCAAAGAAAAGTTGCTAACAAATAGAAAATCCTAAGAGCAATTTGAGGAAAAGACCTACTACTTTTAAGGAACGTGCAGTAAGACTTACTGCTGATCTCCCAACTGAACAACAAAAGCCAGGGAACTACAGAAAGACACCTGTAGATTGCCGGAAGTAGCTACTAGTGTGAATGCTGTGATACACTGTCCAGATGGATGACCTTATCCAAGCTCATACTACCTTATCAGGAACAGTCCATATCCAGTCATTGGTTGGTTTGAGTAAGTATTCATTTCACTTGCTTCAACTAGGGATGAGTATAGTCACCATTTGAGAACTAGATCCCCTGTTGGATTTACTGAGGCAGTTCTTAGAACCGTAATGCGGTTGAGCTGCTCTCTTTGCCAGTCTTTTTTAATTTGCTCCTTCTCAAGGGTTCTTCCTGAGAATACTACCTAGCAAATTACTTTCAGGAGAATACAACCTTCCCTTTCAGGGAAGGCAGTTGCCAAACTAGAAGTCAGAAGTGAAGGTGATATAAAGATATTTATTCTTTTTCCCTCTACCAATTTCTCATCAGCAGTATCTCAGTTTAAAAAAAAAACAAACGATTTTTTTGTAAGAAGGAAAATGATTTCCAACAATATAACAATAATGTAAGTAAGAATAAAGAGCACTGGGAAGTGTATTTGGGTAAATCTAATTGGGTCTTAAGTTTATACAGTATACTTTTACGTATGGTAAAAATGACAACAGTATACAAAAGGGGGTAAACATAGTTAAATGTTCTAATATGTTAATATTTTTATTAGTTGTTAAATGTACTAATGTATATTCATCTATAATAATTCAAATATGCTTATTGTAAATTCAGGGTATATATTAAAATAATTATAAAAGAATGTAAAACTAATGAAGGTAAATGTAATAATGAAAAACATTTGATTATTTAAAAAGCAGACAAAATAGAACAAAAGTAATAGATAACCGTTAGGTAAAATAGGAAACAGATTGTAAGGTGGTCATTATAAACCCAAATATCAGTAATTTAAATGTAAATGAGCTAAATATTTCAACTGCAAGTCAAAGATTTTTCAGGCTGAATTAAAAGACTATTTTTTTTTCTTTAAATCTTTAAAAGAAACGTCTGAAATATAGGGACCAAGAACTGTTGAAAATAAGAAGTTGTAACTTTGTAAATAGATACATTATACAAACTCTAAAACAAAAAGGAAGGTGGTGTAAATAAACTCATATCCAAGAAGATAAATTTTAATGCAAGAAACAAAGAAGGATATACTTAATGATAAATGGGTAATCATCTGGAAGTACTTTAACAAGTACATATGTGTCTAATAATATAGCTTCAAAATATAAAAAGCAGAAATTGACAGTACTAAAAAAGAGATTAGAGAGACTTAATGCACGATCTTGAAAGGAGGTGGGAGTCATGCTCTCTTGTACTCCAGGGATCTGGATTTAGTAATCTGGCAGAAACGTAAGCATGAGTATGTTAAAAGCTTGATAGGTGATTCTATATTCATTCCTTCCTTTTTAATACATACCATAGAATTACCGCCATGGAGGAATCACTGGAGTAAAAAAGCTTATTATTATTAAGTGATAACAAAATGCCTTAGTCTCTTATCTCTTAGCCTCACAAAGAATTGAAAAACTAAGGTTCCACCCCATCTTCCTCATACCCTGTCTTTTCTATCAATATCTTTTTCACAGATAGCAGCAGATAATAGCACTGGAAAACAATCAGAGGGTAACTTCTGGACAACTTGGAAACTGAAGTAGGATTGAATATAGGAATATAATTCTGTTATTGGATGCTTGTCACTTTTAAAGATTTACTGAGGTAAGTGAGTCAATGTCATATATTGGGTTATTAAATGTGGTATAATAGAATTTCCTTGTAGAAAAGAGTGGGGAAATTGAGAACAAGAAGGATTTTCTAATACTATCAATCTTTACAAGAGTTGTAAGCATTGAAAATTGTGTGTTTTCGTTTAGTAGGATCAAAGAACCTCATCAGGGGACACCATTTTTTCTTTTTACTCTGATAGTAACTTGAACTCAAATCTCAAATTCACTGTGAGACTGTCTATAATTCCATCTTTGTTACATTATATGAAGTATTTATTTTATAGCCATAGAGATAATGTAGCTTATTAATGTTTTATTATCAAAGTCAAACTTTCAAACTAATTTGGTTTCTTATGTAATGAAGCACACTGGATACGTATCTGGCACCCCCAGCAAGGGAAGCTGCTTTGTTCCCTTACGCCCCAATTATATGTTCATGGACATTTTAAAAATGGTACATGCTGTAAATAACAGTTAGTCTATATGCTGACAGCTAGATGGTCTTATATTTAAACACATTAGTGTGCATCTATTCTTTTAATTTAAAATCAGTTACTTGACTCGAGAAATTTAAACGAGGGGTTAGATACTGGTATTCTAAAAGAAAAATAAGAAAAATATGGCTATATGGTAGTAGAAATTATGAGCAAGCATCTTTCTAAACTGTAAAAACTTATTTTTGCTTCTCTAATTTTCAAATATATACCCATAATATTTTCTGGGTGACTAATAATTGCCTAAAGTGACAAATTTATATTTGTGAGAAATATCCCAGGAACGGGAATCAATAGAATTGTGTCTATGCACATTTTCATAGAAATAAGAACGAAATATATGATAGACAGACTGAATGGAATTTGACTATGCAACTATTCTGAGGAAGACATCTTCAGAAGGAGGGTGGGCAAAAGCCACTACAAATGATTTTAGTCTGATGCTTAGCAAAACCAATTATTTTTCTGGAAGCCAAGGATTAAGAATAATTTATCTTGTAAACTCCTTTACCCACACACTGCCACAATTTAGCATCCATGTGTGGGTAAAGCATGGGCTATGTGAACGGAGATATTATCCAAGCATAACATGCAGTATAATTGTGGATTTAGCTTTTCAATTGAATTGCTTTGAGCAATGTTAAAAAAAGATATTATTCTCTAACAAAGGAGTAATTTGCATTAGCAATATGTTTGGTTTTTGGTGTTTCTATGATTTTTACAGGTTTATTTCATTTAATAGAGATTCATGCAATTATGAAAATGTTATTTTTCAAGTACTTATCAGTACCAGACAGTGTGGCTAGTTTCAGCCTAGGGCAATTATCAGCTAATTTGGCATCTATCTAGTAGATTGGTTCCCAAATCACAAGGCTTTTCAGACTAAATGGCATTTATTTTGTGAGTTGTTCACAAGTGCTCATCTGCATGTATGAAATTTCGCCTCTGATTCTGGTTTCTGAATGTGCATGCTAAGCAAAATTGCAGAGTTGAATCTATTTAATGTGTTTCCAAGTCTGACTAATGACCAAGTCCATTGTCTTCCGAAGTCATCTCTAAAGTTTTTAACATCCTCAGTTAGGACTTAATTATTTTAGTAACTATTCAAATCGCTGACTCACTGCACTGTGCCTCAGTTGGGAAGCCTGCACCATGAATGGAAACGTAGGGAGATTCTGCAAGAAATTCTAGTTCATTTACACACAAACTTACACGTAAGAAAATGAAGAAAAAACATAGCAACCAAACATACAGTTGATTTTCACAGGTTAGGAAAATTACCTCTAGTTTAGCTGTCATACTTAACATGACATACCAAGCCTTATAGGGCAGAGTAAATCCAAAAACAGATACACCCCATGTGCATTTTTATATACGATACTTCTCCAACTGTGAGTTTAACAACTGAATTCACTTTTAAGGCTCTCTCTCTCTCTATTTTGGCCTTTAGCATACATACCTTGGCAAAGCACATTAATAATTTATCATAATCTGAACAAAATATAATGCTTGTTGCCTTTAATTTTAATACAGAATTTGATATGTGTATACATTTCTGTAGGTCTCAATATTTAAAGAAAAATGAATTTTGAGATGTTTTTATTGGTCTTCTAGTTTTTATATAATCTCTGTTGTATAATCTGTATCAGTGCTGTCTTTATATCAGTTTTACCCAAAGCAGCGAGCACTTCACTTAAGTGCCTTCAGGTATTGTTCATGTGTGTTATACACACTAATACAGATTTTACAAAATATAGTATTCATACTTTTGTTTTCTGAAAAGTCAGAATGATTATGTGATGTATTTTTAATCTTAACACAATAAAGCAACGCAAAAATTCTCTCACTTTATCCGTAATCATGAGAAAAATTACTTTGAATTAGGTTCACTCTTTTTATTCAGATTTTTAATAGATTTAAGGTGATTGATTCATTAATTTCTGCTATTGACCCTTGTGGTCAAAAGTGAGTATTTTCAGAGTACCAACAAGGGCATACAGATAATTGGTCTGTTATAGTGGAGCTTAATAGAACTAACTTAACTGCTTTGGAGTCTAACCATTTACTGTGGCATTATTAGCCCAAGGCTCCAAGTATATTAATCCATAAACTAATAATGGTGCAAAAAGTTCGTTTTGGTTTTTGCATGCAATGAGAGTGCAAGCATTTCCTAGCTGAATCCAACCGAACCGCTAATCTGCTGGTACGTCGCACAGGCAGTCTTTCTGGTTGTGGAGTTGTTTGTAGTCGGCATCATTTCCGATTGGTGGGCTCCTATGCTCTAGTGATTGTAGATGCACTATTCATGCAGTCTAACGTTCTCATTAAAAAGTTTTTCCCAAAAAAGTATTTCAATTGACATTTGTTTCAAGATTATTACTCCTAGGTTTTGTGCTATCTTGAAGAATATGGTGTATACGTACAATGAGTGACTCATTCTCTGATTTATTAAACTTCTAATGAGCAGCTATTACAGTGGACACTTGCAGACTAGTGGAAGAGAAAGGCATAAGTGAGTTTATTAAATGCAAATATATATGATAATAAGATATAGACAGTGCTCTTTAACATGTTATGGGGTTTTTTTCCGCTACTAATGTAACTACAAACTTTGAGTGAACTGTTGCATTTTCAAGGTTACATAATTCCTTTGCAGTTAATGATTTCCATAAGTTTGCTGCCTATTTTGTGAAGTATCTCCTCCTTTTATTTGTATTATATTTACTATTCATTGTTTTAAACAGGTTCACACACAGTGCAAGGTTTAAGTAATTTATTTCTATTCAGTAATTCTTTTCGGGTATAATAATAATAATTCTAGTTTATTTCAATGCATTATTGTTAACGGCTTGTTTTGAAGTTGATTTGCTTCATTCCCTTGTATTTATGGGCTAAGTCAAGTTCTTCTTAAATTTATTACTATTCATCTGGTATCGCACTGACCCAAAGACCTGAGGGTCATCAGCAACTTCAAAATTTCGTCTGTGCAGTTCTTTTTCAGTGTCGTGTGTATACACTTTTGCGTGTGAGTGTGCATCTTTGCATTCAATTTTATAATCATCCCCAGGAAAAAACACACCAACTTTATATTTTGGAAGTTTCTTTTGTTTCTTATGCATAAGACCTTTCCTCTCTTCTTCTTCTTCTTCTTCTTCTTCTTCTTCTTCTTCTTCTTCTTCTTCTTAATTATTCTCTATTATGCCAGTCTTCTCTTCATAATAACTCCCTCTCCATCCCCCCACCTCACCCATGTTTTTCTCCATGTATCCAGCCTTCCTGAGGCTAATAGATTAGCTAGCCATATTTCCCTTTTCAGAAGCCAACTTTCCTTCAGATGTGCCGATCAGTACTGTAACATGGCTTATCTAAAACAGTCTCTCTGTGTCACTTAAAATATACAAATTCAATGGAAAGCTAATACTCAACGGCCTGATATATGAAGGAATTATGGAAGCTGGTGCTGAATCACAAAAGGGGCACCAATAAATTGTTATTGGGTTTTAGAAGATTAAAAAATCATAATTTTCCCTAGTGGGAACAGATAGGAAAAATTAAATTAGAAAGTACTATTAACAATGGATTTTGAAGGTTGACTATTTGGCATGCAGAGTGCCTCAAAATCCAGATAAAAGAGAATACCATAAGCAAAGACTGAGGAACACATGCAAAGTCGGGCTCTCAGGTATGAGGAAAATTCATTTTGGCTAGAGTATCAATTAAGACCAAATTCTCCATTGAAAATGAACTAGAAGGTTACTTTGGGGCACACTGTAGAAAACCTTTTATATAAGGCTGGCAAGATTTTAGTTTTTTATCTGGTTGATTAGAAGCCAATTCAAATTTTGAATCACAATAATAAAACATTGTACAATGATATGTATTTTGTAAGTTTATATTAAAAATATGATTTCATAAAATGAGATAAAATACTGATTATTTAATACATAATTATATGTATGAAGTCATATCTAAATAAACATGAAGCAGCATTCTGAGACAAAACAAATGTCAAAAATAATGGGTGTGTATATGCACGGCCAAGAATTAATAGCAAAAGAAAAAAATGAATTGTCATAAAATATTACACACAAAACCAGGAAAACAGTAGCTGTTTGACCATTTTATACAATGTGGTGAGGAACCACAGAGCACAGGGGAGCACCAGACAATTCTAGATATGTAAGAGATAAAAAGATAGAAAGATAGATGTCAGAGACTTCATGAAGTAGATTTTGATGTGTTAAACAATAGTGACTGTAGTTAGGTTTTTGAAGGTTTATTTATTTATTTATTTTTTAAGATTTTATTTATTTATTCGACAGAGATAGAGACAGCCAGAGAGAGAGGGAACACAAGCAGGGGGAGTGGGAGAGGAAGAAGCAGGCTCCCAGCGGAGGAGCCTGATGTGGGGCTCAATCCCATAACACCGGGATCACGCCCTGAGCCGAAGGCAGACGCTTAACTGCTGTGCCACCCAGGCGCCCCAGGTTTTTGAAGGTTTAACAGGAGACTTAACTTCATTTCTTATTTTGACTTGCTCATTGGGTGAATTCAAGGAGTTCTGACTTAGAATGAAGACGGCAAGTTAAAAACCTTCCAAGCTGTCTGTGGCTTCCTGGCTCTGGATTCACTCAGAAATACTAATGTGGACTATTTCATTGTAAGAGAAAATAAAATGGAAGGAGATGGAAAGATGGTACCAAGATAATAAGAGCTTCTTCATTATTCACTGAAGTTTGTAGTAATTATGCTTGAAAAGAGATGCTTTTATGCTACAAGCTCACCTTTCTTGGCAAAGCCCTGTCCTTTTCTTGGATCTAAGGCACTTGAGGGTAACAGAAATGAATGCGCTCCCGTTTAGAAACTTCACTGATGTGCATGCTGCTTAGAAATTTTAGAGTCTGACAAATCTCACTTCTTACAATCTGATTTACTTTACCATATATCATTTTATTTTATCTCCGTTTGACAGAAGATTTTTTTACATGTTCATTCTATAATTGGAATGTAGCCCAAATAAGTTTTATGAAAAAATAATAGACAGGATCTTCAGAGTTTTTAATTAGGTCAAGTCAATTTTCTCTTCTTCTTAAGCCAAGGGCATCATTATTAGAAAGTGCCAAATGTGATACAGGATTTCAAAAGCAGCACAATCGATGGCTTTTCCATTGTCAGGGAATAATAGGGCTGAAGCTTAATTACATTTCAAAAATGAACAGAAAAAAATATCTCAAGGTACAGTAGCCTTTTATCACAGGTTTTCTGAGGTCAAAATTTATAAAAGTAGAGATAAAAATCAGTCGATTTTCTCTGAATGTTTAGTGTATATTGTAGACTCATCAGTCCTTTGCTGTGAGGGGCTATACAATGTTGTGATAGTTCAATGCTGTGAAGTCGTTATGACTTCAAATAGGTAGATGTTATTTGATTTTAAATAACATTTTTTGTGTCCGTCTATACTCACAGAAAGCTTAATTCACCTAAAATGCTTTTACCACAGTGCTTTCAGCATTGCACTTTGTTACATTCCTTTTGCTGCAGAAAATTTGAAACAATGTACTATAAAATCTCCTATGTGCACTAACCTGGATTCAACCACCATTAAAAGAAAAGAAAAGAAAAGAAAAGTTACACTTGGCCAAAATTCAGTCCATTTAAGATAATTTCCTAAATTAATGTAATCGAAAGCTGTAGTGATAAGCTGCTGCCTTTTAATATTTGTAGTATTACTACCGGTTAAAATCCTATATAGAAATCCCCTAATTATTTAAATGCACTCACCAGCATACCTCGTGTGCTGTATGTATTACAGATTTTAGAGACAGTGTAGTTACTCCTCTTGAGTAGATAAGGAAATTGAGGCTAACGATATTAAATGCCTTGCCCAAGTTTATACAGTGTGATTAGTAAGCGTGTGTCTTTGTGTATGTGTGTGTTTAATAGGAGAGATGAGAGAAAGACTTCCTTACGACTTGAACTCAGTCCTGCGATGTTTGCCTGTGAACATTTCAGTCCAAACAGAAATCATTGGCGCTTGGGGGAAATGAAAAAACAAGTGGAGAATTTGTCTCTGATCTGAAGGGAGAGCCCTGGTTAGAATTTTCTGTAAAGAACAAAGAGAAACCTATCTGCTAAGTAGCCCTGAAGCAGTAGCTGATTCTTCCAAATGGTGGTGGTTTTCAAGATGTAGAGATAAACAGGAGTTTGCATGTCTGTTTTACTGCAAAGATTTAATTTTAACACACACACACACACACACACGTGTTATATAAAAGTTTTATATATATATAAAAGCATTTGAGTGAGCATCAGACTCTCCTTGCCTTGCAACCCCAAGGTACTTCCTCTTTCCCCTTGGCTTCCTTCTGACCCTTGTCAATTTCTCTAGCTTCTCTAGAAAAACAGGCATCAGGCAGCCTCTTCCTTTTGTTACTAGAATCATAAAGTAATATCTCAAAAGTAGATTATACTTTTCCAAAGGGAAGCTGTTACAATTAGAATAATTTTCCTAAAGATTTTGATAAAATCTCATAAAAGAAATGATACATGTTCATAATTATGGTAAATGTTAATTGTTCAAGTTCAGAAAAATAGACATGTATACACATTAGGCACATATATATATCTATATATCTACATATATATAGATATATCCAAAATAAAATTAAATATTTATAATTGCTTATTTATTTTTTAAATGTGTTTTTAAAAAATTGTCCTACTAATACAATTATTTGAAAATTATGCAAAATTCAGAGAAACAAGCAGAAACATCTGCTTAAAAATTGCTATCATTATCATATGTTTATGAAAGAGACTTGTTGAACGAAACAAGAGTCCTAAGATGTAACAATAAAAATTTTGAGTCTCACATTGCCCTTTAAAATACTAAATGCTAAAAGTATCCTTCATCTTAAGTGATAACATGTGTGCGCCTCTTGATTCTTTTACTTGCTCTAAGATAATTTAAATTTCTCTGGTCACTTTAAGAGGCAAAGTTGTCCCAACCCAATAAAAATGCCTAGTGCCATGTAATAATCAAAATTTGAAACTAGTTTCACATTAAATTATCTTGTCTTTCCCAGATGAGTCTAATATTTGCTAAAATCTCTCTTGCAGAAGCTTCTTGGTCAGAATCACTTCACTTTTAAAGGTCAAAAGTCCTTCCACGTGTTCCATGTCTTATTCCACAAGTCATACAGACTTATCACATCAGCAGAAAGCTGTGCAGCCATCTTCTAAATGAGCCTCTCCTTTTATGCTACCCCAGTGCTTTAGCCAGTCTGTCCTCTTTTAGTTTGCTTAAATGTGTTCACACCTCAGAATACTGTGTCCATCAACTGCAGCAGACATATAATAAGTTCCCATAGAAACCTCACTCAGCCAACTTCCTTCCACCCCCCAAGCAATCCACAAGGCTTTCCAAACAAATTTTCCTCAAAACCCAAAGGCTTTCCAGTCTCTCAAAAATCCTGTCCTTGTATTCTGTCCCTGTTAATGAGTTCTTTAATAGGTTTACGACCACTTGGCATGAAATTTGTCATTGTGGACTGTATCACCACTCACTTTGGAATGTAGTAGCGTGTACTGCCTCCATGACTCAACTGAAATTGGATTGGAAGAATTCCAAGTTAAATTGTTATGTGGATGTATCCAGCTAGAATTACAGGAACATTTTCTTTAAAACAGAGTGCAGCATCTACTGAAATTTATATATAACATATTTAAAAAACATCATTTAAAAGTTAAAAAGGAAAAGAAATATTGTGCTTATACATCAATTCTGTGTATTTCCTGTATTTTCGGAAACTCCTTTTTTTAGTTCTTCCTTTTGTGAAATTTCTTCAAATATCACTTTTATTTTTTTTCATCTACAGAAATAATGCTTTATTATTTTTATGACTTCAACTTTGAAAATTTTCAAATATAGAAAATCTAAATGTGATGTGTTTGCATGCGTGTATATGTCCTCTAGAATCAAACATTGTTATTATTTTGCTTGATCTGTCATTCCCTTTATCCATCATTTTTTTCTGGACCATTTGAAAGTATGTTGCAGGTCTGTACCAGACCCAGGTTTGGAACATTCCAGAACTTCTCATCCCCTCTTTCTCAGGCCTCACCTCTTGCTATATTTCCTGACCAAAACAGTCTTGGCCAAGGCTCATGCTGTTTTCCCCATTGTCGAGTTGTGGACACTGATGCTGCCACAGACCTAAGAGCCCCATGCCTCAGTGCCTGTGAGGAGAGATCACTGTGCCGGCTCCCTGGCTGGACTGCAAAGAGTCTGGCTTTACCATATCCTGCCTCGTGGTCAGGTGATACAACATGGAAATGAGGAAGAGTTGTTTCATGGAATTGATTTTGTAATGAGACACAGGAGCAAGGAGGAAGAAGCAACTGATGAATTTATTTTCTTCTCCCCATTCTCCCCTCACAGACTATTTCAAGATGCAATAGATTTGTATAGTCTCTCTGGTGGTGGCCTATGCAGCCAAACAACCAAGCTGTGAATCTGTGGCCAGATCAAGAATGCAGCCCCTCATAATCGCTGCCCCTCATTCCTTGCCTCACTTCTCCATTGCTCTCGTGCCTGCTTCTCTGAAGTCGCCCCCCCCCCCCAATTCAGTGTTAGCACATAGGATTTTTTCTCAGGCTCTGTTTTCTACGGCGTTGGTATAATTGGTGCCAGGAATGGCACTAAAAAGTAGAACCTCGGTGATGGATTTTGAAGTTGGATGGCTTTCCATTCTGAAGGCAGTAGAAACTACATTGCTGTTGATGAAGGGATGGTGACAATCCCTGATATGCAGTGATATCGTGATGGCGCAGAGGTCAAAAACACGTAGTGGGAGATCAGGGGCTGCTACAAGTGATGGTTCAGTCTAATGCAATTATAACTACAAAGATATGAGTGTGGTTTGTTTCTGATGGCAGTGAAAGTCTGGAAAAGATGGACAGATGAATGACGATGGATTGTCAAGTTAAAGGGAGATAGTGAAAGCCAGAGGGCTTTTATGGCAGCTTTAAAGGAGGCTCTCGTTTTCCTGTAGTCTCAGAGCAGACTATACTATTGGCATACTCCTGGCCCTAACTGTGACTGAGCAGCTGAACGGGAGACAGCAAGTGGCTGTAGACAAGAGCGCCCACTGATGAGCTGGTTGTTATCAAATCAGTGGAGTCAAGTGTTTTGCAGAGGTAGAAGAAGCAAACTCTGCTGAAAAATGAGAATGGTAAATGAGGTATCAGGTTCAAACCTTTCTAGCTGGCATAAAAAAATTACATGGGTCAGTGTTCTGGACTCCCCTGTCCCCTACTTATCTTGCACCCTAAACACACATTGGCCTCTGAGGACCAGTTGCAGAAGAGGATAGGAATTAGGCTCACAAATGAATGCATGTGATATACTGGTACGAGTCAGAGGTAGACTGAGGCTGTATCACAGTTCCCCTCATGGGTTGCTGGGAAGGGCAACAGTGAGAGAAAATTGTTCAGACTGCAGAGCTGTGACTGGTACATTTGATTGAGCATTTATTAGGGAGAAAGAGGTGGCCTGAGGTAAAGATAAGGATTGACTCCTCAGCTGTGGTAAATGATTGGGAAATTGGTGAAAAGCCTGGGAAAACAACACCAAAGGGATGGGAAGTGGCTTCTGGTAGATATGTGTGTGGCTGGACGTGGAGTGGGGAATATTTGTACAGATATTTTTGTCTCACTTCAGGGACCACCAGAGAGCATTTACTCAAGGTGGCAGGATGGCCTGTCCTGTGGGTGTCCAACATTCTCCCTCCTTTTATGGTAGAGGAAAAGATCATGCAGTGGCGCCAGTAGAGGCCTCGCATAGCAGGATGGAGATAGTTGCTTCCACTGCTAAATATCCAAATTTCTAGCATCAGAAGCTGATTTTGCATTCTTGATGATTTCTCAGCAAAGCCAGCTACTCATCTTGGGGCATGACAGTTACTTTGAACCTCTTCTGCTCTGGAGGGGACAGCAATGCATCTTTACTGAAGTCAATATTAGACGCCAAATTTGGGCTTGCCTTCTCTGACTTTGAAACCTTGAGCATAACCACTGTTTGAGGGCTTCGAGAATGATAGACATATCTGCATTGTATCCTACAGAGCATTGCTTCAGATCAGAGGACTTGTTCATGGCAGAAGAGGGATAACAATTGACTTATGATTATGGAATTTGCTGATTTTACCATTTTATCCCCAAACCCAGAACCTACTGGACTGAAAAAGTGGTGAAAAAGCCTGTTTGTGGTAAAGCCAAGGTACTAATCTCTGGCAACGCCTTGTATATTTGGGGTATAGTCTTACAGGCTATAAATGCTCTTGGTCAATAACAAATACGCAGTGATGTGTCCTTAAGAGCAAGAGTACACTAGTTTAAGAATAAAGAAGTAAAAATGGAATGTTCCTTTTTATCATCACTCCCTTCACTTAGTGCCTCTGCTCCTTGAAAAGTAGGCTTTGCTGGGTTAGAAGTTCTGGTTCACAGGTAGGGAAGTGTGCTTCTGCCAAAAACACAGTGAGAATTCCACTAATTGGAAACTTGCACCACTAACTGACCACTTACGAATTTTTCATCCTATTGAATTACCAAACAATGACAAGAGTACAAATACTGCCTGGGGAAATCAACCTTGATTAGCCTGAAAAGCCGGTTGTCACTGAAAAGTCCATCAGGAAAGAGCATACCTAAGGTCCAGTGGTCACTTGGAATATGGTCAGTGATGGATCTAAATGAGAAATTACAAAGACTGTGGGTCAACAGAGATGAGGCAATTAAAGGTTTAGAATATTTGAGGGAGAAACTCTGGAACATCTTACCAAGTAAGCAACCCAGAATATCTGAATTTGTTGAAGAAAATCTAGAATGAGACAAATATAGATGGAGTAATGTTTTATTGAGGGCAGGGTAGAAAGCATGAGAGGAAATGAAAGTGAGGGAGGGAGGATAATATCAGTATACAACCAATATTCAGATGGTGATGGGAAATAAAAACTATCAGTTTTGACCCAGAACCATCTGCAACATGAGGACAATAACAGCTTGCTAACATTCCTTATCCAATCTAATTTTTAAAAATTATAATGACTTCTCACTTTGAGAGATTGGATATGCATCTCCATTCTCAAAGAAGTGAGAGGATTTTGTTCTCATATGAGATATGGATGTTGCAAAATGATGTGAGAGGCTCTCGGTGACACAACCAGGGAGCCATACAATGCCCAAATTTTGTAGCACTACAGACCTGTTTGACTTCTCCCACCATCCCTACCCCCAGCCTGGCTACCTGCCTTGCTTCCTGGCCAGAGTTGAACTTACAAGTTTTGTAACTATTGTGATGGTATTAAACTACCAGTTTATACTGCTGACATTACTTCGTTCACAGACTAAATATCCCATATTTGTAATCTACTGACAGGTAAAACCCATGACCAGGCCCTGGCTTGACTGTACCTACAGAGAATTTCGCTTTACCAGAGGCTCTCTTGTGGATCTAAGAGACATAACCTAATAGATCAAGAGAGTTAACTTTCCGTTGGTTGGACAGTGACCAATAAGCCATAAGAGATGGGAACAACTAATGGATAAATAGCTTGCCATCTCGTGCCTACACGTATTGTAGCTTTATACGGTCTTTCTGGAGACACCGTATAAGACTGATCAACCAGCCTTAGTTTTCTGCAAAACTATATCTCAAATATTTAATTTACTCCCTTGAATTTACTTGTCCTCCCTGCCTCACTTTCATTTCCTCTCATGGTTTCCAAAATGACCTCAATAAAACATTACCCCATCTATATTTTTCTCAGCCCCTAGACAGCTGTTTTCTAGGGAACATGAGTTAAAAGAAGACATCATGATTCCTCAGTAGGCATTTCTTTTTTTTTTTTAAAGATTTTATTTATTTTACAGAGAGAGAGACAGCCAGCGAGAGAGGGAACACAGGCAGGGGGAGTGGGAGAGGAAGAAGCAGACTGTCAGCAGAGGAGCCTGATGTGGGGCTCGATCCCATAACGCCGGGATCACGCCCTGAGCCGAAGGCAGACGCAGACGCTTAACCGCTGTGCCACCCAGACGCCCCCCTCAGTAGGCATTTCTAAAAAATAAATACCTTCTTCTGCATAACCACAACACCAGTATCATAGCAAGGAGATCTCTGACCAAACTGCATATCTCCTAGAATATCTGTCCTAGCTATTCATTTTTAATATCATTATACAACCAATATTCACACACTGCATTTGTTTATTGTGCCTATTTAAGTTCTGTTAATCTAAAACACCCCTTCCCCTTTTATGGCATTGATTTTTGAAATATTCATGCTAATATTTTTGAATGCTTCCTCATGGTGACTTTTACTTTGTGCCTCTGTCTTCTTTTGAATAAGGCAAGCTTCCAAAATACCAGAATCTGTGGATCTTTCTTCTGAGATAACAGTACAAACATTAGCTTGCCTAATTTTCCCCAAACCATTCAGTAAATTAGTTTAGAGAGGAACTCTTTCATTTTTACTCCTTGTTATTAGGCTCACTTTTAGAGATGTGACAGATCTTTATAAGGTCATTATTCCTCGGGTATTCTGTCACATTTGTCACTACTACCTTTTATAAAGGTCTTCAAATTTGGAGCATTTCTTCATCTTTTGTGGAAAATTTATTGTCTTTTTCACAGTACTAAATTCAGGCTGTGTCCTAGAGAATAGCTTTTTAAATTGTACTCTATTTATTGGTTACTATGCTTTCTCTCAGATTGCAGAATCTAACTGAAAACTCTTTTGTGTTGATAGATCAACTTATATTCTCTCCATTGTTGTGGGTTAATACTTTAGTTGCAATTAATTTACTACCATCTAATGAGCTTTCAAAAAGGAAAGGTTAAAAATATCATTAACAAAAATGTGGCCTGAAAGTTGTACTTATCACATCTGCTTGCATCGTTTGGCACAAACTTAATCAATGGTCATACATAGCTACAATGGAGCCTGAGAAGGTCATTCTCCAGCTGGAGAACACTGTGCAAGAAAAGCCAAAATGTTCTATTGCAAGAAGGAAGAATGAATCATGGAATGATTAGTGCTCTTAGTAACACAGTTTTTCCTAAATTTCAGAAACCTTCGGAGCATGCTTAAGGATCTTAAAAGGGGTTACATTTGTTACCTTCTCTAGTTTGTGGATGCCAGTTGTCCTAAACTAGGATCATTTTGTTTCTCCTCTCTGTTATATTCTTTCTAAATATCTAAGTCATGTCATCTCGTATTTCTAAGTTCACATAGAATATTTCAAAGTTTTCTTTAATGGCAGTGCTATGAATGGAATGTTTGTGTTCTTCACAAAATCATATGTTAAATCCCAATGTCCAATATGATGGTTTTAGGGAAATAGCAACTCTGTAATTTGGTCTAATATATTTCTTAATTCTCTAATTTGTTCCTTTGGGATTTCATTTTTTTTTTTCCTTAATCCAAACTCACCCTTTCATCTCACTTGTTTTATCATCTTACTTTGACCTCTAGGTTTAATGAACTTTTTCCTTTCTTTCTTTCTTTTTTTTTTTAAGATTTTATTTATTTATTTGAAAGAGAGAAAGAGTGCACAAGCAGGGAAACAGCAGGCAGAGGGAGAGGGAGAAGCAGGCTCCCCACTGAGCTGGGAGCCCGATGGGGGGCAGGGCTCTATCCCAGGACCCTGGGATCATGACCTGAGCTGAACAGACGCTTAACCTACTTAGCCACCCAGAAATTGTATATTTTCTTTCACACTTGGCCTGTTTTCTAATTTTAAAACAGAAATTACTTAATTTTGAAATTTATTTTTACCTTTAAAGATATTAACTCTTATATTTGCATTATGCCACACATTTTCTTTTTAATATTTTCACGATTAATATGGTAAACTTTGTTCAGATCTTCAAATTACTCTGATGTAATGTGTGTATATCTTACATGATATGCTTCCCAGTGTAACTGAGAACTCCTTACTCCCTGAGTAACAGTTTGTGTATTGGTGTTGTGTTATGTATCATATGCCACTGTGAAGAAACAAGGCTAAAAAGAGGGGAAAAGATCAGCAGGTGTTGTGTGCAGTCCTTTCTAGCAGAGCTGAATAATGATGTAGTAGGCTGAACTATGCCCCTCCCAAATTCTCATTAGAGAGTTAGGGGAATTAGGTTGAAGTCCTAACCCGTTGTTGGGAATGTGGCTGTATGTGGAGATAGGGTCCTTAAAGAAAAAAATTAGGTAAAAATGAATCCACGAGGGTGTGCCCTAATCCAAAATGACTGTTGTCCTTACAAGAAGAGATTACAACACAGGCACACAGAGAGGAAAGACTATGTGAAGACAGAGAAGACGACCATATACAAAGCCAAAGAGAGAGGGCTTGGAAGAAACCAAACCCTGGGACACCTGGATCTCAGACTTCTAGCCTCCAGAATTGTAAGAAAAATTTCCATTGTCGAAGCCACCAGGCTGTGGTACTTTGTTTTGGGAGCCCCAGCAAACTAATACAAATGCTTTCTGGTTTCTCTTCAGAGGTTACATATGTGAAATATCCAGTGGATTGTTCAGTCAATCACACTGGGTAAATTATCTTCCTGTGAATGTGTACAGTCTTGTGGTTTAGAAATTCAGCTCAATTCACTATGGAGAAATGAAAAAGTGATTTTTTTTCTTGCCTCTGATAAAATGCTCATATCCTGTCATAGGAACATCTAATACAAAAGATTTTTTGAATCTTTCTTGGCCTGCCAACTCTTCCATTGTGCATGTTTATGTTTAAATTCCAGAGTATTGGTTTTAATTTTCAGAAGTTTGTGAAATTAAATTCTGTCTTATCCAGCTCTTCTCAGTATTAAATGCGTAGCCAGGGTGGAGTTCTCTATTCTTGCTCATGCGCACACGCTCTCTCTCTTTTTTCTTAAATTTCAAATTGAAATCACATTTCATTACTTCATTGATTGCTGCCTTTAAAGCTTTCTTCATTTAATTATTGTTTTAGTCTCTTCAAGCTGCTACAACAGAATACCATAGACTAGGTAGCTTATAAACAACAAGTTTTTTTCTCACTCCCTGGAGGCTGGGAAGTCTAAGATTGAGGAGCCAGTGTGGTCGTGCTTTGTGAGGATTCTCTTCCTGGTTCACATAGCTGGCAATTTCTTGCTTTGTACTCATGCAGTGGAAGGGGCTAAGGAGCTCTGTGGAACTTCTGTTATAAGGAAATTAATACCAACCATGAGGGCTCCACCCTTATGGACTGAGCTCCTCCCAAAGGCCCCACCTCCACATACCACCATTTTGGAGATTAGGATTTCAATGCATGAATTGGGGGGAGGGGGGCACAAACATTCAGACCATAATAATTGTTATGCTTGGGGCACCTGGGTGGCTTGGTCAGTTAAGCGTCTGCCTTCGGCTCAGGTCATGATCCCAGCGGGGAGCCTCCTTCTCCCTCTCCTCCCGGCTGGCACTCTCTCTCCCTATCTCTGTCTCTCTTTCAAATAAATAAATAAACTCTTTAAAAAAATAATAATTATTATTATGCTTGTATTTTAAAATGGTAAAAGCAGGGAGCATATATTGTAGAATTCAACCAGAAATAAGCCACATATCACATTTAAAATACAACATTATTGCATCAAAATCTTTACATAGTAGTTATTTTTGCTGTAATTAATATCAAATATTAGTTTACTTTAATTTTGCCTTCCTAGAAATTTGATATGAATGGGACATGATGGAGTAACTACTATCTCTTTCAAATTTCTCCAAAGGGAGTGAACTGATACTTTTTTTTTTCTTTCCAGGAGACAGAGATGTTCAAAATCATTATACTGACCTTAGAATTACACTTAAACTAGTGGATTTAATAAATATTTTTCTGTTGTCAATACTGATGACAGTGTTTCTTCCCAGTGGAAGTCATTTTTTACAGTCAGGGCTGACCCTAATATCCTTTTTTCTTTATCACTTTCCACTTCCATAGCTTATTCAAAGTTACAGGCACTATTTCTCAGTTTCAAGTCAAAGCAGCTCCACCAAAAACCGGCAAATCCTATTAAACCACTCTTTCTCGGTCATTGCTTCTGCAGGCTTCCTGTGTTGGCAATTTCACTGAAATGACTAGAAAACCCAGCCATGTGATCGGCCTAGAATCTTTACAAAAGGAGCTTCAAACACCTCTCACATGTTTGTCTTAACCATTAACAGGCAATATCCTCGCTACACATCTTGCCTCAGGTGGTACTCAGATGTTGGTTAAACATCCCCCGAAAGAGAGTTCTCGAGTTGTGGATGAAAGCGTGAAATTTTGACCCTGTTTGTGTGACCAGGTAATTTTCTCTTTATTATTACGTAGAGGCAGAGTATTTGGAAGTATTTTGGTCAATAGAACAAGTCTAGAATACTGGGAGAAATTGCTCACACTTTTCACAAATTAGGTAAGCAATAAACACATGCATTCATACTTTACTCAGTTCACATGATTTTTTAAAAAAGATATATTTATTTTAGATAGAGAGAGAGAGTGGGCATGGGAGGAGGGGCAGAGGGAGAGGGAAAGAGAGAAACCCAAGCAGACTCAGAGCCAAGCACAGACCTGACATGGGGCTTGATGCCACGACCCTGAGATCAGGGCCCAAGCCGAAACCAAGAGTCAGACACTTAACTGACTGAGCCACCCAGGGACCCCAGCTCACATGATTTTATACTGGTACTCAAAGCACAGAAACAGCTGTCAAAATTACAAAAAGATCACATTTTGTTGGTAACTTTGAAAGCTGCAAAATTTGAAATGGGAATATTGGTAGAAATAATGACCATGATTCTTGGCAGTAATTCTAATCACTGAAATTTGAAATAGACAAGTATCTGAACAGTGAGAGATCTTCACTGTAAAAATTTATAATAAAAATTTTCGTTCTTCATTATAAAATTTATAATAAAAATGTTCCTTACTAAGTAAAGACAGTAATAGGAAAAGGAAAATTGAAAAAAGGGAAATGTTTTTACTGTGTTGTTTGTGTCTGTAAATTAAGATATTTAACTTGACTTAAATGAGAAAATGTGTTCTAAATAAACTAAAAATTCAGGTTAAAATATTTTTAGTATTAATGGGAGGCAAAAGTCAAACTGGAAAGATCCAAATATCCACTACATAGAAGTAAAAGATAAAATTCTCTTGGATTTCCAGCTTGATATATGTAATTAGAATTAGAAGTTAGAGAATAATTACCTGAATTAGGGTGCATGTGAATTGGCTTTATTATGGTAAAAAAAAGAAACTGAAAGTCCTGGCTCTTCTACCTGATTTCCTTCCAATTAGTTGTGTAGTTTGGGGCAAATCGCATTACCACCTTGGTCACAGGTTACTAATCTTTGAAATGAGATTTTTACCAAGTCCTTCGGTAAGCTTTATTTCAGTCTGTCCTGAACTCATTTACTCTTCACTTTGGTTTACTTGTCCCTGTCTTTAGCTGCATCATTCATGTATTCTGTACAGTTGAAGGAATTTGGGGGTACCATTCCATGAGGAAGGAGACTGCCTGGGGTAGCGTAAATAATGGGAGGATTTAAGCCTCAGAGATGAGGGAGAAGAAAGTAGAAATAACTGAGCTTTGAGGAAGCTCTTATGATCTAAAACCCTTTTAGTAGTTGCCATCCTAGGTAAAATTTATTGTATTATAGAAGAAAAAAGCCTTTTAAAATATAATTTTTGTGTTCCTGCTGAAAAATTAACACCTGTTCATTGTAAGTCATTAACTGAGGAGAAACTTAGTAGATGTATACATTTTTATGTCTACTGAAAAAATAAGGCCAGTTACTATTTTTAGTCCTTTCTATGTGTCAAGAAATATATTGAATGTTTTCATATAAATAATACAATTAAGAAAAGATCTTTTCCCGCTTGTTTGCCACTTTTCTTATTGACTACGTAGAAAATATTCAATGAAAATTTAAAAATTGTGATTGTAATGCAGTGCAAAGTATATTCACATCGTTGTGCAACCTATCTCTAGAACTCTATTCATCTTGTAAAGCTGAAACTTTATTCCCATTAAACAACTCTCCATTTTCCCTTTCTCCTCAGCCACTGGCAATTCAAATTCATCCTTCTGTCTCTATGAATTTGACTACTCTAGTTCCTACATCTAGATGTCCAAGATACCTAGACTTAGATATCATGTGGAATCACAGTATTTTTGTGTGGGGCGACTGGCTTCTTTTCATCAGCATAATGTTCTCAAGGTTCATCTATGTTGTATCATGTGTCAGAAAGCCTATGGCAAAATTTGCTTTCTTTTTGAATCTGAATAATATTCCATTGTATGTATAGACCACACTTTGTTTATCCATTAATCCATGAGTGGATACCTAGGTAGCTGCTACCCTTTGACTATTGTAAATAATACTGCTATGAATATGGGTGCACAGATACCTCTTTAAGACCCTGCTTTCAGGTTTTGTTTTGGTTTTTTTTGTTTGTTTTTTTTTTTTGGTATCTCTCCAGAAGTGGAATTCCTGGATCATATGGTAATTGTCTTTTAATCTTTTCGTGGAAGCACCATACTGTTTTCCATATAGCTGCACCATTTTACATTCCCACCATCAGTGCATAGAGTTCTAATTTTTTCACATCCTTACCAATCCTTGTGATTTTCGGTTTGTTGTTGTTGTTGTTTCTGGTTTTTTGCTTCTTTGTTTTGTTTTGGTTTTGGTTTTTTTGCATAATAACTATCTTAATGGGATGAGGCAGCATCTCATTGTAGTTTCAATATGCATTTTCGTAATGATTAAAGATACTGAAGCTTTTCATGTACTTCTTAGCCCTTTTTAATTCTCTTTGAAGAAATGTCTGTTCAAGTCTTTTGCCCATTTTTTAGCCAGGTTGTTTGCTATTCTTGAATAGTAGGAGTTCCTTATATAGTCTTTATATTAATCTTATCAGATGTCTGATTTGCAAGTATTTTCTCCCATTCCATAGATTGCCTTTTCACTCTGTTGATTGTGCCCCTTGATGCACAGAAATTTTCAATTTTAATGTAGTCCAATTTTACCTATTTTTATTAAGCTAAGTCATAGGAATTTTTACTTATTTGAGTTATGATAGAAGCACTAGACCTAGTATGTTATGATTCTTGCTAGTAATTAAAGAGCAAAGACTGATTCCATTAGAGGTTTTGTGTTATAAATACAGAAGCTAATTTAAAGACTATATTACCTAATACATAATCTCAAAGTAAGTGGGGACCATTCTTAGATACAAATCATGAATTTGTTTAGTAAACTGTTGAATAGCAAAAGGGTAAGCAGAGATCACTTTGCCTATTTATCTGGCTCACTTCATATGATATTTACTTGGCATATTATGGCTTGTAAGCTGGATATCATTTTCCCAACTATGCACCAGGGCAGCATGAAATCAGATCGTGAAATTTTCTTCTTTAGTCTAGACTAAATCTGTTTACACGTTTATTCATTTAATCATTTGACTATTAAGAAATTTGCTTACTTTGATTGATAAAAAATGTACTTGCTAAAAACTGGTTCACTAAATGCTAAATGATATAGTATGTTTTAAAATACTTATTCCCAGGGCTCCTGGGTGGCTCAGTCGTTAAGCGTCTGCCTTCGGCTCAGGGCGTGATCCCAGAGTCCTGGGATCGAGCCCCACATCAGTCTCCTCCGCTGGGAGCCTGCTTCTTCCTCTCCCACTGCCCTTGCCTGTGTTCCCTCTCTCTGAGCTGGCTGTCCTCTGTCAAATAAATAAATAAAATCTTTAAAAATAAAATAAAATATCGTATTCCCTACATATTTAAATAAATTATAATTGCCTAAAGAACACCGATACCTTGTCTTTGTCAGAGTGAATAGTCAACAGGGAGATCCTTGGCTTAAGTGAAGACTAATATTCACATAAATGAAGTAATAATTGGCAACAATTTTTCATTCTGCTAATTCTTTCCATAGCAATTTCAGATACTGAAATGTGACAATTTGGCTTCACAGTGTTCAAGTTTTAATATCTGTGACAATCACTAGTCTGACTTGTAATGACATCTTGCAGACCTTTTAGTACGACTGTAAATCATTTCATGAAGCTCATTTACTCAGATGGCCTTCTTTATATAAGACTTTGATTTTGTTCTCTTCTAAGTATGATAAAAATGAGATTTTATACTAAATATTTTATTAGTTGAATAGCATTTTAATTCTTTCATAAATTCACATATGGAAAATATGAAAGTATTTGAGATTCAAAGCAAAATACCAAGAAAGTTTTGTGATTTGTGATTAAGGAGGGAGAAAATGATTGAAATGAAAAGTGGACAATTAGTTAGATCTAGTATTTTTTTTCCCATTAGACTGGTACTAACACTAAGTAAACTGCTGATGAAGTGTTATTGTTTAGAATATAATTAATAGAGAATAGTCCTGTTCTCTGTATCAATAAATCATGTTAACTGGCATAGCTTTGGGAGGTGGAAAACAAACAACTCTTAAAAACAAACATAGTTTTAATGAGCCGTGTTGAATAAGGGCAATCAAATTTTCTGTCACATCTAATCCAACTCTACCTGTGTGTAAGAGATCTGAGCATAATTGATGAAAATGTGGTAAACCTTAAGACATAACTTCTTAAAAATATGCAGATTTTTTTCACTCACATGTGCTTTGTGTGTATTACCAAATAGCTGAAAAAAATTAAATGTATTGGTCTGGATCCTCTGAGGAGTGGAACTGAGATGAGAATAAGTGTTCAAGAAATTTATTAGGAAAAATTAACTCCAAGTCATGTATTATTTAAATCTTCCGCACAATGTCATCATCCCATGTGGAACTATGAGCACTGTTGATGCAGATATCTCAAAGAGGAGTCCATTCTTGTATTCGGTGGGATGGTAGCTTCCTGTCAAAGCAAAAGTCTGCTGCGCTTTGGTCCCTTCATATTTTTTTGGTTAGAGGTTTGGAAAGGATTCAGCCGGTCTCTCTGATTCTACTTCAGCTGAGGGTGTTCAGGAACCTTCATGCACAATTATTGCACCCTTCTGCTGGGGAGTCCATGAATCTCAGTGGGCCGTATTTGACCCAAGGTCCACTTTATTCTGATGCTCAACACAGGATTTTGAGCCATGGGATCATAAGCTCTCACGTAACAGTGGAAAACAATATGCACCAGCTTTCTTCTTCAGGTTTCCAGCAGAATCTGAGATTTCACTCAGACACTGATTGGCTCTGGAGAGCTAACCCAGTATTTGGAAGTGAAAATGAACCAGATGTAATAAAATTGTCATCTTCCTGGAATCCTTTTTTTTTTTTTTGAATATTTACATATTTATATTTTATATTTCATTTAGTTTATATCTCCTTTAGTTTACTTATGTGCCTTCTTTTTGTTGGTTTTGATTCTTTATTCTCTTCTCTGGCATTTATTCTTCATGTACTTATGAATATTTTTACATTTTTATGAAATATAACAAATAATGATCAAGTCTCTTGCATGTATTAAACTTCTAGTATGTCCCATAAATAGTATAGAGATTTCCTTGACATTTATCATCAGTGAGCTACTTTTTATCCTGATTTTGATGAGCCAATCATTTTATTGAAGAGAGCAGGCAGAATTCTGAACTGAACTCACTCACCCAAACTCCACCACTTCCATTGCTGTCTCTGTTCTTGACAACATGAATTTAAAAATCCTTTAGAATAAATCTTTTAAAATGATACTTCACATTTTTATGTTTCTTTACCACCTACCAATCACAGTAATAAAACACAAGCTACTTTCCATCTCTTCTTTCATTCTTTCCCCAATCAAAAAACTTCAAACATTCATCCATGCTTGTCTAGCATACAATTGATATCCAGTTTAGAAAAACACTTTTATTTTTTGCAAATAATAGAAGTTCTTTCAGCCTATTTGGCAAGGTAACAATTGAGTCTATTTTCTAAACTATACCTGCTACATGACCAACTTCTTTGAAATAAACCTCTTAGTTTCAACTCACTGATATTTTCCTCGCAGTGTACACATTTCTACGTGATTTGCTTCTCTCATTTCCAACTGTGCTATTGTGCTCAAATTTACAAATGTCAAAGTAGCTTGACAGATTGATCGATTGATTGATTGATTGGTTTATAAACTCCTGACATTGGTTTTCGGGGCATTTTTTTCCCCTTTCGATTTCCTGTTTTCTTCATTTATTGAGAAGATATTTTTCAATCATTTCAGAGAGATTTTCATATTTTCTCCTTTTTCACTTTGGAAATTTAAGCTATTAAGACCATGTTGTTTTAAATTTATTAACTCTAATTTTCTGTAAAGAAAATTCCCCCTGCTTTTCTTTTTATCTTGTGCTTGATAATCTCATTTCTGTCTGTTCCATTATAATTGAAGTAAATTCAAACCCCCTCCCCAAAGTAAGAATATCTACTTTATACCCATCATAAAGTAAGATCTTGGAATAAGAAGTTGAATAAGTTATTATTTATGCCCCTAGAGTAATCCCATCCATAAGGAGAAGAGATACATAAAACATTATAAAACCATGTGATGTCCTGTAACTGTTACATTTACCAAAATTAGAAGACCAAGGAAGATATGATAAAAATTGCCTGGAGTCGATGGGGGAAACATCATAGGGAAGGAATTAAGAAAAAGTAATGTAAAGCCTGAGACAATATAGGCTAAAAATAAAAAATGGAACTATCTTCAAATGTATAGCTGTTTTAAAAGCCTAATGACCCTCAAAGCCCTTCCCTAAAAAGGAAGAGGAGGAAAAAAAATAACCAAAAAACAGAATGCCCATTCATGAGGTATTTGCATTCCCTAGCCTCTGAGGAAAGAAACATTAGAGTGATAAAAACATACTAAACATACCAAGTGTTTTCCTTTGAAGAAGTAGGAGACTATTTAATTTGCCCCATTTAGTTATCATTATTCAAAACATTTTCCAAACCTTTTTTCAGAATTGTTTTCAGAACCTATATATGAACTCAAGGAGGAAACTGTTCTCAACGCTTAATCAACTTGTCTTATTTTTACCTCAGTAGGTATTGTTTAAGTTGATACATTTATTTGCTAAACAGTGTTCCAAATAAAACATAGCTATTTTAAGGATTCATATCTAAAAGATGAAAAAATTTCTCCACTTAAAACTAGCCAAAATATTTTGAAAATTCAGAAAATAATCTCCCAAGTGGAGCTTTAAAAAATGGGTAGGGAAGGATTATCTGGTTTAAAATTCATGTCAGATTGGCAGGATCTTCCACACATTTAGAAAATTTGGAAAAGTTTGATTAAAGAACTGTTGGTATATATGGAATTTTCCCAGAAGATCTGTGGTGCTTAAATTCTAGTAGATCGGAGAATCACTAGATTTTCTTTTATGTCAATTTCTTAAATTTTCTCTGTGTACTCTTTGACTTGAGGCCACTCACATATCCTTCACAACAACTTTGAGTGCTTTAAATCATCAATTATAAAAAACACACTAGAGGTGAAGCCTTTGCATCTCATTGACATGAATGTGTAGGTATACTGGTAAACTGTCAGCCTGTTAGTAGCTTACTACCTTAAGTTGTTTGATTGAGGTAACAGCATACGCTATATTTTGCTAATGATCCAGTTTACTTGCAACCACACAAATTTAAATTTCTTTCATACTCCTAGAAAAAATTAATATAGTTACTGAAGATGAAGTATCCTCTACGTATGTACTATTTCTGGCGTAACTAGCAAAAATACTGCTATTGTGTCTGCAGTTTGAGCAGTTTGGTTCCTATATCTGCTCTAACTCTCTTTTAGATATATGGTGATGGCAGGATGTTAAAAAAAAAAAAGTGAGAGGAGAATCCATCTTAATATATCTGCATTCGTACGTCCTCAACAAGCTACCTGTCACCCACACTCATGTCTGCCTTTGATCAGAAGAGGCTCTACTTTTCCCTCTTCTGGTTCCTGCCTTGACTAGCATTTCCTACACATGAAGCATACATGAAAACCTGAAAAGAAGCTCTTTATGTAAAGTGTTTGATAATTTTATCTAGACCATATGGGAGAAGAAAAGTTGAAAGAAAGACATACTGACCCATTTACACACAGACTCACACAAACGCTCACACTCACACATCCAACAGGCTTTATGTTTCCCGATTTAGCTAACTTTGCTCTTCAGTGTCTCCTGAAAGTATGAGACCTTTCTGGCAAAATTACCAAGGATTCCCATATGTTCTATATATGAGATTGGTTCACACCAAGACCATTCCATCTGGCCATGAATTACTTGTCTTTATTTACTCTAAAGGAGAATTTAAATTCTTCCCTATTTTGGATTATATCCTTAAATCCTCTTCAATTAATTTGATGTCCAACAATATTGGTACTAACAGTTCTTTCACTTTCCTAACCACACATTCTCCAGGGTGAATGGACAGAGGGTGGGGCATGAGAAATGACAGGGCTTAGTCCTTCCCTAAGTCATTTTGGCAGTGTTTCTTTTTAAAATACCAATGTGCCCTATATGCTTCAATGATGTAATATAACAATAATGAATGAAGTCATTTTGCAGCATGGTTTTATTATGGTTTTATTTTTTTATTCTACTCTTCCTCATATGGAAAAATGAAATTACGAAGAACTGATCAGGTTTCCAACTAGATGTTTTGTTTTGTTTTGATTGTTCTTTTTGTTTTCTGTTTCAACAGTAACCTCAGTAATTACACATAAATGTGCTGTCTGATATTACAGTTCAGTTTTTCCTCTTGTCTGCACTTGATGTTTGCGAGCTCTGAGAACTCTTTTATTACTGTCTTACACTCTTTCAGGCCTCATCATCAACTGGAATGTGACTGTTCACATAAGGAGCTTTGCTTACTTTTCTACCACAGCAGGATTTGTGTTTCTTTTTAAGCCATATCTAAAGTTATAATATACACTTTGATTAAGTAACATTAACAGCAAGATCAGTTGGTTTGCAGTTCTCATACTTTCTTTATTCAATTTATTGAAACTAAAAACAAAACAAAAACAGTTCACCCATTTCTCCCATCCCCTACTGCCAACTTCTGGCAACCACCAATCTGTTTTCTGTTTTTATGGGCTTGGGATTTTTTTGTTTTTGTTTTTATTTTTGTTTTAGATTCCACATATAGGAGAGATCATATGCTATTTGTCTTTCTCTGACTTATATCTCTTAGCATAATTCCCTCAAGGCCCACCAAATTTGTCACAAATGACAAGATTTCATTCTTTATTATGGCCAAATAACATTGTGTTTTCTTTACCCATTCACCCATTTTCTTTATCCATTCACCCATGAGTGGACACTTATGTGGTTTCCATATCTTGGCTATTATCAATAATACTGAAAGGAACATGGGGATGCACGTATTATTTCAAATCGGTGTTTTTGCTTTCATCAGATGAATACCCAGTAGTGCAATTGCTGCATCATATGGTACTTCCATTTTAGATTTTCGAGGCTATTCCATACTGTTTTCCGTAGTGGCTGCACCAATTTACACTCCCACCAAAATGCAAATGGGTTCCCTTTTCTTCACGTCCTTGCTGGCAGGCATTGTCTTTTGGTAATAGTCATTCTAAGTGAGATGATACCTCATTGTGGTTTTGATTTGCATTTCCAGGTTCAGTATATTTTCACATACCTATTGGTGATCTGTATGTCTTATTTGGAAAAATGTGTATTCAGATCATCTGCCCATTTTTTTAACAGATTGTTTTATTTACTATTGAGTTGTATGACTTCTTTGTATGTTTTGGCTGTGTATTAGCCCTTTATTAGGTAAATGATTTGAAATTATTTTCTCCCATTCAGTAAGTTAACTTTTCATTTTATTGATGGCTTCCTTTGCTGTACAGAAGCTTTTCAGACTGACGTAATACCATGTGTTTATTTTTGCTTTTGGTGTCACATTCAAAAAGTCATTGCCAAGACCACTGTCAAGGAGACTACCACCTACCACCTATGTTTTCTTCTGGGAGTTTTATGGTTAAGGTTTTAGGTTCAAATCTTTACTCCATGTTGAGTTAATTTTTATGTGTGATGTTAGATAGGGCACCAGTGTTTTTTGTTTTGTTTTGTTATGTATTTGCATGTGGCTGTCCAGTTTTCCCAACACCATTGATTGAAAAGACTGTCCTTTCCCCACTGTGTATTTTTTACTCCTTTGTCATAAATTAATTGATCATATATGTTTGGATTTATTACTGGACTGTCCATTCTGTTACTTTGATCTACATATCTGTTTTTATGCCAATACCATACTGGTTGCATTACTATAGCTTTATAATATAGTTTGAAATCAGGGCGTGTGATGCCTCCAGCTTCAGTGTTTTTCAAGATTGCTTTGGCTATTAGGGGTCTTTTGCTCCATACAAATTTTAAAATTGTTTATTCTATTTCTGTGAAAAATACCTTTGAAATTTTGATAGGGATTCAATTGAATCTTTATGTTGCTTTGGGTAGTATTGACATTTTAACAATATTAATTTTTTCAATCCATGAGCATGGAGTATATTTTTATTTATTTCTGTCAATTTTTTTACTAATGTGTTTTTTGCTTTGCTTGTTTTTAGTTTTCAATGTATAGATCTTTTACCTCCTTGATTAAATTTATTCTTAGTTATTTTATTTTTTGATGCAGTTGTAAATGGGACTGTTTTCTTAGTTTCTTTTCCTGATATATCATTATTACTGTAAAGAAATGCAACAGATGTTTATGTACTGATTGTGTATCCTGCAGCTTTACTGAATTCGTATGTTAGTTCTACCAGGTTTTGGATGGAGTCTTTACGGTTTTCTATATAATATTATGTCATCGCAAATAATGATAGTTTTATTACATTATTATTGTTATCACAATAATGATAGTTTGTATTTCATTTTCTTGCCTAGCTGTTCTGGCTAGACTTCCAATATCACGTTGAATAAAAGTGGTAAGAGTGGACTTCGTTGTCTTGTTTCTGATCTTAGAGGAAAAACTTCATGCTTTTCACCATTGAGTATGATATTAGATGTGGGCTTGTCATATACGGCCTTCGTTATGTTAAGTTTCTACTACACCTGGGGCGCCTGGGTGGCACAGCGGTTAAGCGTCTGCCTTTGGCTCAGGGCGTGATCCCGGCGTTATGGGATCAAGCCCCACATCAGGCTCCTCTGCTGGGAGCCTGCTTCTTCCTCTCCCACTCCCCCTGCTTGTGTTCCCCCTCGCTGGCTGTCTCTATCTCTGTCGAATAAATAAATAAAATCTTTAAAAAAAAAAAAAAGTTTCTACTACACCTACTTTGTTGAGTTTTTTGATAATAAATGGATGTTGGATTTTCTCAAATTCTTTTTCTGCATCTGTTGAGAGGACCATATGATCTTTATCCTTCATTTTTTTAATATAGTATATCATATTAATTTGCAGGTGTTCAGTCCCTGGAATAAATCACACTTGATCATGGTGTGTGATCATTTTAAAGTATTGTTGAATTTGGTTTGTTCATGTTTTCTTGAAGATTTTTGCATTTATGTTCATCAGGAATATTGTCCTGTAATATTTTTGTGTGTGTGGCATCCTTGTCTGGTTTGTATCAGGGCAATGTAGGACTTGTAAATTGTGTTTGGAAGATTTTCCATGTCTCCCCTTTTTTGGAAGAGTTTGAGAAGGATTCAAATTAATTCTTCTTGGAATGTTTGATAAAATTCACCAGTGAGACCATCTGTTTTTTTACTTCTTTTTGATAGAAAATTTTTCATGACTGAGTCAAGTCTCCTTGCTAGTAATTAGTCTGTTCAAGTTTCATCATGATTTAGTCTTGATAGCTTGTATGTTTCTAGGAATTTATCCATTTCTTCTGGTTGTCTAATTTATTGGCATATATTGTTCATAGTAGTCTCTTATGATCCTTTCTATTTTTGTAGGATCAGTTGTAACATCTCCTCTTACACTTGTGATTCCATTTACTTGAGTCCAGTCTCCTTTTTCTTGATGAATCTAGCTAAAAATTTGTCAATTTTGTTTGTGTTTTCAAAGAACCAGCAAGCAGGTGCATGCGTGGCACAGTTGATTAAGCATCTGGCTCTTGATTTGGGCTCAGCCCCTGATCTCAGGGTCCTGGAATTGAGCCCTGCATCAGGCTCTGTGCTCTGCAGAGCCTGCTGGGGATTCTCTCTCCCTTTCCCTCTGCCCCTCCACACCCTCAAAAATAAATAAATAAATCTTAAAAAAAAAAAAAAGGAACTAGCTCTTAGTTTCATTGATCTTTTGTCTTTTTAATCTTTATTTCACCTATTTCTGCTTTAATATTTGGGTTTTTTTTTAATTTCTACTGACTTCGAGCTTCATTTGATCCTCTTTTTCTAGTTCCTTGAGGTGTAAAGTTAGGTTGTTTATTTGAGACTTTTCTTGTTTCTCAAGGTAGGCATTTATCACTATAAACTTTTCTCTTAGAACAACTTTTGCTGCATCCCATAAATTTTGGTATGTTACATTTCTGTTTTTGCTTGTCTTAAGGTACTTTTTTATTTCTCTTTTGATTTCTACTTTGACCCATTGGTTATTCAGTAGCATGTTGTTTAATCTCCACATATTTGTGAATTTTCCAATTTTCTTCTTATAATTAATTTCTAGTTTCAGATCATTGTGCTTAGAAAAAGATGCTTGATATAATTTCAGTCTTCTTAAATTTATTACAACTTGTTTTGTGGCCTAATATATGTCTATCTTGGAAAATGTTTCATGTACACTTGGGAAGAATATGTATTATGTGCTTTTGGATGGAATGTTCTATAAATATCTGTTAAGTTCATATGGTCTAACGTGTCATTTAAGGCTGATGTTTTCTTACCCAATTTCTGTCTGGATGATCTATCCATTGATGTAAGTAGTTATTAAAGTCCCCTGCTTTTATAATATTGCTGTCCATTTCTTTATTAGGTCTTTTAATATTTGCTCTATTTATTTGGGTACTCATATGTTTGGTGTATAAATATTTATAAATGTTATATCTTTTTGTTGGACTGACCCTTTATTATCATGTGATGCCCTTGTTAGTCTCTTATCACAGTTTTCTTTATAACTTGTTTTGTCTAATACAGGTATAACCATTCCAGCTTTCATTTGGTTTCCATTTTTATGAAATATCTTTTTCCATCCCTTCATCTTCAGTCTGTATATATCCTTGCATCTAAAGTATGTGGTTGAAAGGCAACATGTAAATGAGTCTTGTTTTTTTATCCATTCAGCCACTCTGTCTTTTCATCAGAGAATGTAGCCCAAAAACATTTAAAGTAATTAATGATGGGTTTGTGCTTATTGCCATTTTGCTAATTGTTTTCTAGCTGCTTTTGTAGTTTCTCTCTGTTTCTTTTTTCTTCTTTTATTCTCTTCCTTTGTGGTTTGATGACTTCCTTTAGTGGTATGCTTATATTCCTTTCTGTTTATCTTTTGTGTAGTTACTATAGTTTTGCTTTGTGGTTACCATGAGACTTACATATAACAACTTACAACAGTCTATCTTAAGTTGATACTAGCTGCATAAGTCATTAATCTACTATCTTTACTGTATATTTACTTTTCCAGTGAGATTTATTCTTTTATATGTGTTATTGTTACTATCAGCATCCTTTATTTTCAGCTTAAGAAAGTCCCTTTAATATTTCTTGTAAGGTCAGTTTAGTGGTAATAAACTCCTTTAGATTTTGCTTATCTGGAAAACTCTTTATATCTCCTTCAATTCTGAATGATAACTTTGCTGGGTAGAGTACTCTCGGTTGGAAATGTTTTTTTTCAGCCCTGACTATATTGTGCCTCTCTCCCTTCTAGCTACAAATGTTGTGCTGAAAAACTACATAACAAGTTGTTCTTATCTTGCTACTTCTAATATTTTCTTATTGTCTTTAACTTTTGATATTTTAATAATAACGTATCTTGATTTGGGTCTCTTTGGATTCATCTTCTTTGGAATTTTCTTTGATTCCTGGATGTAGATGTCTGTTTCCTGCCCTACGTTAGGGAAGTCTTCTACCATTATTTCTTCAAATGAGATTTCTGCCCCTTTCTCCCTGTCTTCTTCTGGGAGCCCAATAATGTGAATGTTACTCTGATGAAGTCTTAAAAGTCCCTTAAGCTACATTTAGTTAGTTAGTTAGTTAGTTAGTTAGTTAGTTTTTGCTTTTCTGATTGGGGGAGTTTCATTTTCTTATCTTTGAATTGATTGACTTTTTTTCTTCTTCATTTAGTCATCTATTGAACCCTTCTAGTGTATTTTTCAGTTCGGTTACTGCATTCTTCAGCTCTGTGAGTTCTATTTGGTACTTTCTTATATTTTCCATTTCTTACTGAAGTCTTCACTGTATATATCCATTCTTCTCCCCAGCTTAGTAAGAGTCTTTATGACCATTACTTTGAATTCTTTATCAGATAAGTTACTTATCTCTGTTTCATGAAGGGTCTTTTCATGAGGTTTTATCTTGTTTTTTCATTTGGAATATATTCCTCTGTCTCTACATTTCACTTGACTCTCTGTGTTGTTTTCTATATACAGTAGGTGAAACAGCCACCTCCCCCAGTCTCAAAGGAGTGGCCTTGTATAGGAGATGAACCTTTTCATTCAGCCCTGCCCTAGCTCCTGGTTATCTCTCAAACCTCTGTGCTTGTCCAACAGCCTTTTATATTTTCAGTAGCTCCCAGTATTTGAGGATGTGCCAACATCTATCAGTGTCCCAAAGGAAAGGGTCTTAGCATCTAGATTCAGGCTGACTAGAAGCCAGGTTCTCAGGTAACAACTTTTAAAAGTATGCGAATATATACAGTCTTGAGGGACCACATGCATAAATCCATTGGGCACCACAGCCAGGTGATCTGAAAGTGTTCCCTGGATGGTAATTAGAAAAATTATGGCTCCAGACAAGTGTATAAGCTCCTTTCTCAGAGATGCTGGAAAGCTGAAGCATGGCAGGCCTATGTTTTTTGAGAGCAATTCCATTCCCCTAAATATGTGCCAAACCTGAAGCCTGCCCCTCAATCCAAAACTCCAGGACAAGTAAAGGGACCTTCATCATGGAAACACTAATGGCTGTGCCTCAATCCTCTATTTGTGCATTACCCAGGGGGCAGCATCCTGCCAAGAACTGTCCCTCTGATTGCTTCAGTCCTGTAGGACTCAGGAACACAAGCCCCTCTGACAACCAAAGCCAAGCAATCAAGGGATGTTCACTGGGCATCAGGTGTAAAATCCAGGCACCAGACAGATGTAGAGCTCCCCTCCAGGAGCATGACCGAGGATGAGCACAAAGTTAGCACCCACCTTCTGAGGTCTTTAGAAAGGATTATGTACAGTCAGCCTCTAGATGTGTATTTAATGAGAAATCTGTTCCTCGGGCCACAGTCATGATGAATAGCTAGCTAACAGGCCTCCTTCACAGAAAGACTGAGTTCCTGAAACTATATTGTTTATGTCCTGAGGGTACTTTTCTCTTACTTTTAGTAAGAATAACTAAGTAAGAATAATTCTTCATGTTTTAGGAAGATTGCTATAAAATAGTCTTTATAAATACAATTATTATTTCTTTTGTCTAACTGAACAAAATTTCAGTTGGTTTGTATACAGAATTCTTCCTATAGTCCTAAAGTATTTTTACACTTTCTATGATCATTTTTGAAGGCCTTCGAATCCCTTTTGTCAGATTTCTTAAAGATTGCCTGTTTTTTTTTACTTCTTTAAGTTCTAAAAAGTGACCTATGCTTTCCTTTTGTGTAAATATATTAAGTGCTTGAAATGGCCTCATTTACATCCTACTGATAACTGTTTGCAAATCTGTATTTTAGAGAAACTTATGTGTATTTCTCTGCCTCTCTTTTTCTCATGGAGAAAAAAGTCCCAAATAACAAAAATATTTGATTTTGTCAACTAAGTGTTAATTTTATCAATATTTTTCTTAGTAATTTCTTTCAACATGGCCATTCGTGTAATATACACATAGTTTTAAAATCCCAAATTAACTTAGAAAAGGAGAAATCCTATACATTTTTCTTATAAATACGTATACTAATATCTGAGGTAGAAGTAGAACATTCCTGAGCAGTCTTCTTGAGATGAATAGCACCATTGCTTCTGTTTTTTACAAGAAAATGACACATACAACAGGCAAGATTTTATAACCTACAAAGAAGTAAAACAATTTTTTTCTCTTTTCTTATTTTAAAATCATTTTTAAAAGAAGAGTAAAAAGAAATCAAACATTGAGATAATAATTTGGGACAAATTAGATAAATCTATGTTATTATGTAGAATTTAGGGTGTACATAGTATGATTTTGAGTAAAATGTTATAGAATTATTCTTTTCTGCATGGTGCAGTTAAATAAATTTGTAAATCACCAAAAAATATCTTCATAAAATAGATTTGTACAAAAGAATAAAATCAGCTAAAAATATCTACACCAGAAAATTATTTTTTTTATTTCTAAGTTGTGAGATAGAATGATTATAGAAGGATTCAACTGTATTTTTATAGGTGTAGTTAATGGATAATCAGTTATTAATTATATAGTTTTTTGAAATTATATACTTGATAAAAATTGAAATAAACAAATAAATAAAAACTGAAATAAACCAATTTCTAGAATTTGGAATATTTCTCGTTATTTTATTCCTGAAATTTTTTGTATTTTTTAAATATCAAAAAAAAGTAAAATTAGCATAAATGTGATATTTAAAATCCACGATACTTTTTAAAATGTACATAATTAATTGGAGTCATTAATCTATGTCTAAACAAAAACATTATTAAAGCTTATATTCATTTTAAATTAAAATTGAAGATTCCATTGAATTGAACATTAAATGCGAATGTGTAGGTATATAAAGTTTAAATATCAAAATATAAACAATAGCTTCTACATTGAATAACATAAGTCTGTACTGCATGCAGGTGAGATAATAGTTGATTGCAAAGTAAGAGATAGAGGTTTTTTTGGTTTTTTTGGAAGCCAGATACTTAAGGTACCTTTTTAGAAACAAATGAATTAAAAAATAAGTAAATAAAAAGAATCAAACTAAAAGGTGAATTAGTACAAATGAAATAAGATCTTAGTGTATTCCTATGCAATGCATGGGAAGAATATGTATGCATGTGTTGGTGTTTTATAATTCTGAAGTTTAACCCTACTCTTACAAATTATCAATTTCCTTCTTTCATGTTGCTGCAAAATAGTACTGAATTTTTATTAAAAATACGTGACATTGTGAATAGCTATTGGTAAATTAATTTTTGTAGACCATTCTGCCTTTATATTCGCTGGCATGATTGGGCTCAGTCCCAGCATTGCATCTGTATTTGGAGGAGCCTGAATTACTGTTGCCATATTATAGCTAAGTCCATAATATATATCCACCTTTTGTTGAACCAGACAATAATATGTCATGGAAAAAAATCAGTTAAATTATCAACTTCCTTTATAGTTAGAAGACCATGAGTGGCTTTCAGCAGATGGTAATTTCAACTTCATATTTTTGCCATGCCCGTGTCAAAAGGCTTTTAAGGCAGATCTTAAGATGAATCATAAAAAGCTAAATAGTCCCAAGAGAAAAAGTGCTCATACATTATGTTTCCAATTCATCAGTGAAACTACACCTGAAAATTTGATTTATTTTTCTTAAATTTCTTGGGAGATTGAAAAAAAGGAATAAATAATATACCATCTGGAATTTTTCATAATTTTAAATATCATTCAGGGACATACCTGTGGACCACTGAAATAAAATTATGAAAATGTACACAAATGAAGCTTTTCTAAAAGGATTAAATGGATATTCCACATCTTTGCTGTTTTTCGAGATGAAGTTAATGGCAGTCTTCTAAGAGATATAATTTGCTTTAACTTAATTTTACTTATTTTTAAATTTATTTTAATTTTAGATAAATCTTTACAAAACTAGATCTAAATGAAATCTTGTATTTTGCCAATAAAATACTTTTCTGACAATTAAAGAAGCTAATAATTCAACCTTGCAAACACCCACCTTGTCAAAATGGGAAATCATGTGTTTACAGAGTCATAACCAATGCTAACTTTACCTGAGTATATCTATTTCGTAAATAAATATACACTAAAAACATTCAGGACACACATTTAAGGAGCCTATAGATATTGAAGTTATAAAGAAAACATAATATGTAAAAAACATAAATGTGTTTATCTTGCTTTTCTTTCTAAGCACAATCTTAGCTTCTGCTGTTGAAATTCTTCCGTTTAATACAGCCTCCAACAGGATTTAAGTTCTGTTTTTGTGTTCTGCCTGTGGAAGTGTGTCACTTAAGGGCGTTCACAAGACTGGTTGGCATTTATAAAATACCTTCCATTACTTTGTAACCTTTTTTTCTGTCTGGTTTTAATTTAATGAAACAATTGGGATAAATTATATGATTATGTTTTATCAAGACAAGTATCAGTATTTACCTCTCTAATAGAAGACTATGCGTAACATGAGCAGTGTTTTAGACGTGTTTTAGTATATTCAAATATAATCTCCAAGCTTTCCCATTTTACACGTGAGAAAACAGAAACCGATTTCAGTGATTTCAGATTACAGTTGCAATAAATTGACAACAGTGTGCAAGTAAAAAATTATCCCTATGGTTGTTTAAAACGAGATACACTAGTAATGAAAGTAAATGACATAGAAACAAGTAAATTTATATTTAACAATCATAGGTGTGAGCTGGTAAATTCTTATAAAGAAGAGGAATTTGAAACTTATTTTAAATGCATTTAGTATGTAATATGAATAGTATCCCAGTAATAGAAACATTCCAGGAACTAATAGAAAAATGAACACATAGAGTTTTAGAAATCTGACTAGAGAAATACTGTGGTTGGCATGGGCTTTCCTGTCAATAAGGGGGTATGGAGAAAATATTCTGAAGGATTAAAATGAACAGAAGATTGCAAAAGGGTTTCAGAAAACATAGAACCTTGTCTAAAAATATTTTTTTGGAACTTGATTTATGCTATTTGATTATTCTTATAGTGTCAGTTCATAAAGAAAATTTTTGTGTTTAATTTGATAGTCAATTCTAAAACTGGAAACTTCTCACAATAATAACATATTTTTCTGTAGTGTAATTTATTTCATAGTAAAATATTTATAAAAAATCATATAGAGCTCTTATATTAGTAATTACTAGGAGGTAAATAAAAATTGAAAGAAAAGTGATTCATAGTTTGAGACAAACATTTTTCCAAAGAAAACCAAAAGTTTATTTGTGAGTCATTAATATTTAAATATATGGTTGTTACACCATTGGGGGAAAAAAGGTGTCACTTTGCCTAATGCGTGAACCATTCAGCTTTCCCAGTTTCCATTAGAATGGGAAAAATATATCCTGCCATACCAAATCTTAAGCCCTTAAATATCTTCATATACTTTCATAAGCAATAACTCTGCCTTTCCATTGAATAGTTATACTTCATGTACAAGTGTGAAAGACTAAAAGGGAATTTTTATTCCAAAGTACGTAAATGAATGTGTGACACATTCAAAGTACATGCTAATAATAAGCTTGATTATTTCCTGAGACAATTTGTACCTTCTTAAATTGTATATTATTAGGAAATTATCAGTTTTGTCATGATACAAGATTGTTTCCTAATAATACATATTATATTCTAGGTGGATCATATGCATATTTTGAAAATATAATTTCCAAAATTAACTTTTGTGGACTAATTTTTTACATCAAAATGCACACTCATTTTTTGCTCATTATGTGGCAAAATTCTAATTGCCAAGATCAAAAGTTAATCTGGTAACAGCACAAGCTCCTTAAAGAGTAAGTCTTTTTAATGTTGTGTTAGTATTGGAAAATAACATGGAAAATTAAAGTGAATAAATAAATAAATTGCACTAATGGTACAAATAACTTCTCGGGAGAACTTATTTCTAAAGTGTTTGGGTTTTTCTGTTGTTTAATTCCAAGGATACCTATTAGTACGTGTAAATTTAATGATATTACAAAAGACTTTATTTAAATAAAAACACATTATTTTCCTTGAGAATGTTTAAAATCTTCCATAGGACCACTTTACTACTTTAAACCATTCATTATATTTTATGCAGACAATTTCTTACTGCTATTAAATATAAGCTCTCTGTACAGTTTCATATTGGAATGCAAAGTAAATGCCGTTAGTAATTTGTCAGTTTTATGATTGTGTGATATGTTGACAATGAATATGTATGACTGTAGAGAGTCATACGTATTTTGTGCCTAGAACTGGACTATTCTTCTAGTGGCCGACTCCTTGGATTCCCTAAGGTCTCAGTTTAAATACTGTCTTCTTGTTTAAGGACTTTCTCAACTCTTCAAAATAAATCCAGGCCACCTGTTCTGTTACTATTTTACTCTGCTGTCTGTTATTTTCCTTCATAGAACTTAACAACACGTATACTTATTGCATGTTGAATATCTCCTTTAGTACCATTCACAAGTTTACCATTGGAGACCCAATGCCTACCACAATTTTCAATAGATATTTTTAATGAAAAAACTGATACATGAGCCTAAATTCTTCCTGACATTTATAGAAATAGAATACAATGTTTAAAAGGGATCTGTACCAAAGATCTATCTAACCACTTATATGATAGTTGATTCCGCTCTCATACATCTCTAACAAGTACACAGTCACCCAGTCTCTTTTTGAACATCGCCTGTGATTGGACGTGTATTGACCCTGACTGCAGCCCAGTCCATTATTACACAGATTTCATAGTGCAGCCTACCCTATTTCAAGCTTAATCTGTCTCCATTTAACGTTTACACATATGCCTCAACATTATGGTTTTAGCTATAAAGGAAAATGCATTCTGTGTTCCACATGAAAACTTTCAAATATTTGAAGACTTCTGTCATATTTCCCCTGAGTATTATCATATCTGGGCATAATATTTGCACTTCCTTTCACCATTTCTTTTCAGAATTGGGTCCATGATCTTCCATATCCAGGACACTTTTTTTTTTTCAATGAGTTCTGTTTTGACTGAATTCCATTAATACTGTGGCCTCTTAAGACAGCAATCATGTGTTGACTTAATAGTAGCACAGTGTGGTGAGAAAAATAAGTGTAGTAGACACTAGTGATGCACCAGCCATATGTCCTCAACCTACTTGATTTAGTGGAGCTGTGTTCGGAAATCCCTGGCACCCTTTTCAATACCCCACACTAAATGAATGTAGCAGGGTCTCTGTGATCTGCTTTCTCAAAGGCTCAAGGCCACCCAGCTGCATGGTAGTGCAACCCAGAAGTTCAGAGGAGACAACCACTGGTAATGGGAGTTGATGGATCAATGTCCCATTCTCCACTTTCTCTGATGGAAGAATTATAAAGGTCCTCTAGTTGCCCATTATTGTAATAAGTTCATTTTCAAAATTTGCTTGAAGGGTTTCTGCTATCTTGTTCTCAATTTCCCTATTTTCATACTCTTGATTTCTTGGATGACCTGCCAATAAACAACAGTGTTCAAGTTTTTGTCTCATTTTCTGCTTTCAAAGGAATCTATACTAAGAGCTATGCATTTCTTGATAACTATACTTGCGCTACACAGCTTGATATATTCTGATATTTTTACGAAAGAAAAATATTGCAATACCATTGACTTACTCTATCTTAATATATTTATTTTGCATATACTCTACCAAGTTTTCATACACTAAAGTTTTCCTCTAAATTTACTCTTTTTTGTCCTGCAAGAACTGGACCTTTAAATTTTTCTCTTTCAAATATATTGTTGTTGGTTCAAGCCAATACCAATAATGTGTTAAGATATTTTAAGGCATCTTTCTGCTAACAAATATATGATATATCTTTCTGCATCTCAGATGATCAAAGCACAGCAATTGTGGATTTTACCAAGTGATTATAGAAGACATTAAATAAATAGTGAGGAACAGAAAATGTTTTTCATCCCTCAGTTATGGAAGTCCCAAACTTAATCTACCCACCATGCTTCTGTTGTCTTTCCGGAATAATTTTTTGAAATCTGTATATTTCCTTTTGTTTCAGAAATCAAAAATTATTAACATTATTACCTCATCTTTTATTTAAAATTAGTATCATGATACAAAATTTGAATTTTTTATGGAGAGCTTTGTTATATTTAAAGTTACTGAAGTTCTGCTGTAGGTATTTCATTTATTTCTTCTCACAATCATATAATATTTATCTTCTTCATTTTAGAAAGGATGAAAATGACACTTACATGGTCTAAGTCTAATTAAGTATATATCTAAACCTGCATACTAATATATGGTAGAATGAGAGTTTCAAATCTCTCAGACACCCAAAATAATATTTTTATAATATATTTTCATCAACATAATAATTATGCTCAGAATTATATTTTTATATTCAAATAATTTATTTTTCAACTTTCTATATTTTATTTTTTTACTCTGCTGATCTAGGGAAACTCTGGATTACCTACTAAAACTACAATTTAAAAGGGAGAATATCACCAGGTACTATCTTCCAACTTGGGGATTGTATAATAAAGAATCTCTCTTTAAAAAATATTATATAATTTCTACAGTCACATCCACAGAAAAATGACTTCGGGAAACAAATATCAAAAGGAACCATTGTTTAAAAATAAAATTCTTCTACCAGTGGTTTAGGACTAATTAAAAGGTCATTTATTGTATTCCATACTCTACCAACATAACAAGAGAAAAGAATGAATATATCTGCTAACCTCTTTTCTCAGATTATTCCTACAGCTGAGAATTACACTGGGGACCCTTTAGTCCTCCAGCCTAACAGCAGTATTTTAATGATATGATATGTTATGCATATAGTACAATTGTACCTTGAAATGTTTTAAAATTCTTGCACAGCCATTGGGACTTATTTTGAAGTAGATTATCAGGATGAGCATTTTAAAAATATCACAGTGTGTGTGTGTGTTTGATTTTGGGTTTACAATTTGTTATTGCTGCTGTTGTTGTTACTTTTGGGGGGGAGCAAGGGGCAGAGGGAAAGGGTAAGAGAGAATCTTAAGCAGGCTTCACACCTAGCATGGAGCCCTATCTCATGACCCTGAGCTCAAGACTCTGAGATCATAACCTGAGCTGAAATCAAGAGTTGGCCACTTAACCCACTCAGCCACCCAGGTGCCCCCTTCTTACTCTTTTGACTGCCTGTTTCAAAACATTTGAAAAGAAAATATAGCTTACCTCAATTCTTTGTTACTTTGCAATGATACTTATAGACCATTTTGTGAGCTCAGTTTTTACCTTCTTTATATGTTCTATTCTAGAGATACTTGATACATTACCTAATAGATAATTAAAAACTAAGCTAATTTATTATGTTGTCAAACATCCCTCTTTCTGCCATCTCCCCAATGGACTTGTATAGTTGTCAGTCACCTATTGAAAGTTTTCTTTCTTGTTTTCTTTCTTTCTTTCTTGTTTTCCTTCTTGTTTTCTTTCTTTCTCTTTCTTTCTTTCTTTCTTTCTTTCTTTCTTTCTTTCTTTCTCTTTCTTTCTTTCTTTCTTTCTTTCTTTCTTCTTTCTTTCTTTCTTTCTTCCTTTCTTTTCTTTTCTTTTTTCTTTCTTTCTTTTTTTTCTTTTCACCTGATCCAATTTTCTATCTAAGTGGGAGTTAATTTGGATTCTGTCTTCTTAGATTGTGAAGAGTGATTCAGATTTCATATTTTAATTGCCAACTTTATAACATTTTTCTTTTGATTCTTAGGCACTATTTGTCACTTGTGTTTTCCTTATTTTTTCCCTACATGATTCATTTTAGCCACAAAAATGCGTATTTATGTGGTCTTCCCATCCATGACAATGATTACATAAAAGATTTACTCATATAAATTATAATTAAAAATCATATTATCCATTATTCAACATGGTTTAATAATGTTATAAAAACTTATAAACTTGTAGTATTATTTTTTTCACCTTAAACAAATAGAGTAACGTAAAAGACAGTGTGTGCATTATTACTCAAAAAGTAAGTAAAAAGGCATAGCTCTTCCAAGTAATGAATATAAAAACACAGTCATGTTTTCAAAAAGATTTAAATGCTTCATATCTTACTCTTGTATTTTTATAAATTCTAAGGCAATTCACATCTTCAGCAAAAGTTAATGTTTTGGAACATATTTATTTAAGGCATTCATTATGCTTACAAAATGAACATTTACATTATGTGTATGTACACACATTCAGTTTCTCCTTATACACAAGTGGTATCCTGTCATAAACACTATTCTGAAACTTGCTTTTTTCACTTAACAGTGTATCTTTGGAATTGGTTTATATCTACTTGACTAATGCTCTTATTTTCAACGGCTGCACAGATCTGTACAAAAGAACAGCAACGTATTGTTGCATCACTCCTTTCCTGATGAACATTTGAACATTTACTCGTACAAGGAAATACTTGATGAGCAATTTTGTGCACAAGTTGTTTTGACTATGTGTGAATATATTTTACATTAAATTAGTAGATCAAAGAAAATACAAACTTGTAATTATTGCTTTTATTTATACCAATTGCCCTCTGTTGAATTTTCAAGCTTAGTATTCTGCCACCAAAGTACCAGTTTGTTGGCTTCTTTACAATAACTCATTTCCCTAAGATTCACAATAACTATGCTAACTGTATCTAAATCTATTTTAATTCAATATGGTGACTTCACATGGCATATTTCACAAAACACAGATGACATTCATCTCCCTTTACATTTTATACTTCTTACTTAACACCAAGAAATCATAGTTTACCCTTACAAATTCCAACAATACAATAGTCATAATAACCATAAGAAATAAAATTTTATTACTTTCCCCTGACATGCTTCAAATGATTGTTGTATTTTACACATACATATACACCCAGAAAATATTTCTTGTGTTTTCCCATTTCCCAACAGATTAGTGTTAGCTGGGTTATTTCCCTTCAGCCAGAAGGAAATCTTTTGGTATTTCCTGTGGATCGGGTTTACTAAAGACAAGTTTTTGCAACTTTTCTTTATCTTCGAATGTCTTTATTTCACTTTCATTTGTGAAGAAAATTTTTACTATATATTGATAGACTTACAGGTTAATATTTGCACTTCAAAAATGCCATTTTATTGTCTTTTGTTCATTATTGTTTATTGTTTTTTGTTGTTGTTCTGTTCTTTATTGTTTCTAATGAAAAGTTTGCCATATTGGTAATAACACTTTATATTAAGTGTTACTATCTCTGACTACCTTCACATTTTCCACATTTTTGTCTTCAGTTTTCGGCACATAAACTCTAATGTACCTAAATGTGACCTTTTTGTATTTATTGTCCTTCAATTACGTTGTGCTTTTGGTATTATGTATTGATAATCTTTTAAGTTGTATTTAAGTTTTAAAGTTGTATTTGAAAAAAAAAAGTCCACTTTTTCTTCCCAGGTCTAATAATGTAATCTTTGTGGGACTCCCCGAATCTCTTTACATTTTCATCTACATTTTAAACTTGCTCCTCTTCAAATTAGTTCTTTTTAATGGTCTACTGATTTTTCTCTGTTATCTCCAATCTGCTTTTAAGGTCATCCAATGACATTTTAAATTTCAGACATCTTACTTTTCTATAAATTCTAATTTATTCCCTTATAGTTTCCATTTCTCTGCTAAATTTCTCCAAATGCTCATTACAATTAAATTTCTTTTAATTCTTTGTACATATATCCTTTCATTTATTTTTTAAAGGTTTTATTTATTTGACAGAGAGAGAGAAAGCACACAAGCGGTGGGAGAAGCAGAGGGAGAGGGAGAAGCAGGTCCCCCGCTGAGCAGGGAGCCTGATGTGGGGTTCAGTCCCAGGACCCGGAGGTCATGATCTGAGCCAAAGAGAGATGCTTAACTGACTGAACCACCCAAGTGCCCCTGTAGATATATCCTTTGAATACTTGGAATATATTTATAATATCTACTTTTGAATTTTTGCCTGCTGAATCTAAAATTTGGGTCGTCTTATGTTCAGCTTCTTTCGCCTTTTATGTATGTATGTGTCAAAATTTACCTGTTTATTTTCATGTCTTATAATAGGACACCATGGATAATACATTGTAGAGAATCTTGATTTTGTCATATTCCCCTAAAGAATTTTTGTTTCGGCGTGCATTTGATTGCAGATTGATGACATTTGAGCTTGTGTAGGCTTGGTTTTATGAGTTTGTATAGTAGGTCTTGTAAGTTCGAGTAGTTTTCTAAGCCCCTCTAACTTGGTGGGATTCAAACTCCAAACTTTGGTTATAGGCTTTATTTGGGGGAGTGTAGAGTAGTATTACTCCTAAGGACTGAGCTCTCTTGTCTTTCCAGCTAGGTGTTGACAAGGTATTAATGTATACACCACAGTAATTGAACTATTTCTCCAGTGTCTTTATCACTGCTTCCTTTCTGATATCTCTGTTCTTTCTCAAACCCACAGAAGCTGTTCCCTGGTATAGCATTGCCCTAGGAATGTGTAGCCTACCCTTTGTCCAACAACTGCTGAGGGTCTTCACCCAGGTGTTGTTCTCCCCCATACACACCCACCACAGACACACTACACAGCTCCCTTCAGTGGGCAACTGTGCTCGGTTGGGCCCCAGCGCAGTTCTTTATGTTTGGGAGATTGTCCTAAGGCAGAGAATTGGGCATTTATGGATCTACATCATGAATTTCCCTTTTCTCAGTGATTATGGTCTTGGCATTGCTTGATGTCCAAATCCTGAAATCAGTTACTTAATATATATTGTTCGGTTTTGTGGTTTATCGTAAGAGCACTAGCTGAATACTAGTTACTCAATCATGCTGGAGTTCAGTACAAAACATTAATTTAGAAAAATAGGGCTTTTTAAAATTAAAGAATGTGTTTATCCATGCATCCATTGTGAATTACATCCTTTAGTTTTAAAAACACAAAAATGGAATCCATTAAAATTATATGGTGAAGCAAACAAAAACATATCAGTAGTAGATTTTAATTTATTCTCATTATCCATGATAGATGAAGTTAATGAATATTAATTAAAATATAACAAATTTTAGTAATATAAGTTACAGGATAATGTATGTTAATTGACAATGAATTTTAAAATAGATTCTCCTTGTTTTAAACTACACATGTAACATCCACAAAAACTAAATATATGTTAATCTTAAACCTTAATAATTTTTACATCATAAAACATAGAAATTACATATAAATTTTCTTTTTTTGCAACTAACCGTAAATTTTCTGATCACACTGCCTTCAATTAGAAATTTATAAAAAACTCTTATATTGAAGGCTCCACCACATGGAAGGTGGTATCAGTATTTAATAAATTACTGAGTCAGAAAAACAGATGCAATCACAAATGTAAGGTGATGGTCATAAACACTTTCTATATTATAATCTGCTTTATACAATTAACTTATTACTCAGAGAAACATGTATAACCTAAATACTTGTCAATTTCTATGATATTGCTTGCAATAGTGTGCCATGCTTTGGGTTCCACTGTATTTCCCCAGATTTACTATTTTATCTGTGATCATTTAAAATTATTTACTTGTATGTATTTCATGTTATTCACTTTATCATTTATGGCCTCTGTGTTTCTTTCTATGTTTTTCTCTGTTGTGTTTCTTTAAATTTTGCTATTATGTTGTGTGCTATTATGTTATGTTATTTTGTTGGGGTTTTTTTTTCCATTTTCTAAATTAAGCTCTGCTAGTTCAGAGTTGCTCTCCTTATGTTTTCTTAGCATCTCTTTCCTAAGCTCTTCTATCTCTAATTATGTCTGTGATTTTACTGGTAGAAATAATTACTTGAATAAGATTTTTAAATTCAGTTGAAATAGTAAAGCAATTTTCATCTGTACTGTTGGAACAGTTTTTCCGTGAGTATTTTTACTTGTCATTTGATTTTTCTCTGCCTTTTTTCATTATTCTTACGGCATCTTTGCATGTATCCCGTATGGTTCCTTTAAGTTACGTTCTCTTGTTAAATCTCTTGTCAGAAGTTTAATGTAAAGGAAGCATCCAGGCCCTGTTAGAGGCTTTCAGATGAAGGGTTTTGTTTGTGAATTTAGTTGGCTTTCACTTTTTACCAGTAAATGGGAATAGGCAGCTATGGTCAAATGAGCAACTCTTTTCAGTTGTAGAGACAGAAAAAGACTGCTTTCTGAGAACCCGAAACTGTGGGGTTCCTCTTCAACTACAGACTTTTCTGCTGATTTCCAGTGTGAGCCCCGAGAAGCTCCTGCTGCCCGTTGGCGCGTCCCATTACCATTCTCGTAAATGAACTATTCCAGTGCTCCTTCCTAGAGTGTGCCTTTTACCTTGGAGTGATGAAATTGGTTGATTCTTTTTTTTTATAAGATTTTTATTTATTTGACAGAGAGAGAGGGTGGCACAAGCAGGTGGAGTGGCAGGGAGAGGGAGAGGGAGAAGCAGGCTTCCCGATGAACGGGGAGCCTGATGTGGGGCTCGATCCTAGGACCCTGGGATCATGACCTGAGCCCAAGGCAGGAGCTTAACTGACTGAGCCACCTAGACACACCTGGTTGATTCTTTCTTGAGATCATCAGTGACATTACCTGCTCTCAGTGTTTTCACACAAGGCCTTCCTGCTCCATTTCCATACTTTTGAAAGCCTTTTCCTCATACATTAAGTTTTAGTGTTTTAAGTTTTCTTTAAGGGTTCTGTTGAAGACGGTTTGTTTCTCATTCCCCTTAGTTTTGATTGACTTCTACAAGGGAATTATGTTCTTCTTTTGTGTTCAAATAGGCAGGCATGCTCTAATGACTTACTCATGTAATGGATAATCTTATATTTAATTTTAGTAGTGTGTTTAATAAATAATGGAATCTGCATTATCCTATTGATGTAAACATGGAAGAAACTTAAAATGAGGGGCGCCTGGGTGGTTCAGTCTTTAAGCGTCTGCCTTTAGCCCAGGGCGTGATCCCAGGGTCCTGGGATCGAGCTCCACATCAGGCTCCTCTACTGGGAGCCTGCTTCTTCCTCTCCCACTCCCCCTGCCTGTGTTCCCTCTCTCACTGGCTATGTCTCTCTCTGTCAAGTAAATAAATAAAATCTTAAAAAAACTTGAAGTGAATCATCTCATATAAATAAATCTTTTCAATTTCCATATTTTCTAAAAAAAATTCATTCGTTTTTTTTCGAGAGAGAGTGCACATGTGCAAATGAGGCATGGGGTGGGGCAGAGGAAGAGGCACAGAGAGAGAATCTTAAGCAGGCTCCATTCAGCGTGAAGCCCAACATGGGGCTTGATCTCATGACCCTGAGATCATGACCTGAGCCAAAATCAAGAATTGGATGCTTAACCAACTGAGCCACCCAGGTGCACTTAAAAATCTTTGATTTTTAAATCTAGTTTATTAAATTATTCTTTTAAAAGGATTTTTCTACTCCCCTAAAAGTTTGTGTTGACATTTCCCTTATGTTCCCCAGCCATACTGACAGCAAATTCGTGGCTTTTATACATGAACAGCAGCAGTTGGGTTGTACAGGATCATTTTCCCCATATCACCTTAGCTAAAAAGTCTCTGTATAATAAAGCCAATATTGACCTTTCTACTTTTTTCATAATGTGTGAAAACCCCTTTTTGAATATTGAAGATTTTGTTTGTTTTTGGAGAGCTTTCATTATTATTTGATCAATGAATGCTCATTGATAATCAGGAAAAAAAGGAGAAGCCTTATGACACAGTCAAAAAACAACAAATCAATATTAAAATCCATGATCTGACAATTTACAAACAAAAGTTTTCCAAAATTAGAAATACAAAAAGTGAAAAAAGGATTTTAAGACAATCAGAAGGATAAATTACCAATAATTTCCAATATCCAAATTGCCGTTTTGACAAAATCACGTCTTCCTGCTCTCACTATTGGCATCGCCTTATTGTGCCTCTGAGTTTGCTATCAAAACAGGCCATCATGAACTTTTCCAGAGTCCTCTGTGTCTAAATGTGCTACATTCTTACTCTAGCTTTATTTTTGCTTCTTGTGTCAAATAATAAGATGTTTTTCTCTTCTGCTCTTGGGTTTTTGTTTGTGTGTGTGTGTGTGAGTGCTGTTGCAGTTATTGTTTAAAACCTAGCGTAACGTATCTCTTCTTCTGTTAAGACACCTGCCTTTATTCTATGTATTTGCTAATGCCTTCCTCTCTTCCTGAAGTCATCATACTGCAATATGATTTATTTTATTTGTGTGTGATTGATTCTTAAGAGGGTGGTATATTACATTTTTACATTCACAGATCTGAGTACACTGTCCGGAATATAGAAGTCAATGCATAAATATTTGGAAAATTGATCATGTGATGAAAACTCTACCGATATTACTATGCTACCTAAAACCATAGGTTGTCACTTATGATAAGCTATCTATTGAGAATTCTTTAAGATGCCTCTAAAATAATCAATTTGCGTAATTTTTCTGCCTTTTAATAGACACTCATGTAAACCAAACATACATAGTTTATTTTGATCTCATCATTATTTCTCAATAACTGAATTTGAGTATGATATATATTCTTCCCTCCCCATGTTCTTGGCTGAAATAATGAAAATAGAATCACCTTATGGTACTTAATACACAATATCATATTATATAAATATATTAAAAGTAAATTATAAATCAGAAGGAACTAGTTGAGTACTTGAAGCACTGCCATAGATGCTTTCATATATTTTATTTCATTTAATTCCATCTGATCCTCATTTAATTTGACATCATAAAACATTTATCATAAAATCAACACATGATAATTATGAAAGTATGGGACAGCTATGAACTAGGAAGTAAAAACCACAATTAATATCACTGTCCATGGGCAACAACTCTTTATGATTGGTGGATTACCTACCAGCTTTTTTCCTTAATATAAAAAAAAATAATACTTATAAAATTAAGATAATATGGTATTTAAAATGTTATAATGATTTGTCCTATAATGTTACATGGGAAGTGTTTTTCATGCATTATGAACCGAATGTTTGTGTTTCCCCCAAATAAGTATACTGAAGCCTTCACCCCCATGTAGCACTATTTAGAGATGGGATCTCTAAGTAATTTAGGTTAAATGAGGTCATAAGGGTGGGACTCTGATCTGATAGGAATAGTATCCTTACCAGAAGAGATACCAGGAAGTGCACGTGTGCGCTCTCTCTCTCTCTCTCTCTCTCTATATATATATATATGAACAAAAAAGAGATCATGTGAACACATAGCAGATTATAACCACCTCTACAAGCCAAGTGAGGAGGCTTCTGAATCAAACCTATCTTGCCAGCACTGTGATTTTATACTTCCCAGACTTCAGAACTGTGAGAAATAAGTATTTATTGTGGCAGCCACCCAGCCTGTGGTATTTTGTTGTGGCATCTTGAAGCAAACTAAGAAATCAGGTTATAAAATATACTGTTAAACAGATATAAGTTAGTTTTATGGTATTTAATCTTACAGATGTATTTTGAATTATTATTTATCTAGTACTAGATTTGTACAATATTTCTGAATTTTCTGTATTTGAAAATTTCTTACTGTCACCACCTACATATAATTTTTTTTCACCTCATCTTAAGATAGACTCCTAGAGAAGGAAATACTTGGTCAAAGAATATAAACATTTTTAGGAATTTGATACACATTGCATTGGATGAAGATTCAAATCAAATATGTTTTCAAATACAACTTAATATTTTACTAGTTTAATACATTGAGAAAACCACAAACTAAACTTTGAATGCCAGTGTCCTTGTTGAATGAAGCATTGGCTGCTACTGTACGCATTGTACCAAACAGTCTTCTCCAAAGCAGCTTTGCCTATCTTTGAGTTGGCCCAGACATGCATACAACCACACTGGTTTTTTGTGTCTTGTTTTGTGTTGTGTTGCATTTAAACACTGGTTGAGAATTCCTTCACTGTTCATTTTGGCTTTTAGCAATTTGAAAATTATTGTTTTCATCAAATATTTTCAGTGTAAAAATATCAAAAAATAACCAAATGGTCAAGGAAATAATGTGCATGATTTTATCCAACTCTAAGTTAAACAATTATCTGTGCCTCAGTCTTTCTCTTGGTTTTCCAAGTATCCTTTGAACACATTAAAATTGTTTACATGTCTGAAAGAGGTATTTTTGGTCCAAAGTGTATTTGAATTACATAAGTATATATATGATTATAGTTATATGTAATTTGTATATGTAAGGTATATATATATAATATGTTTTATGTAACTTACATATGTGACACATATATGTAGTCTATATAAATTATCTTACAGATAGCTATAACTATATAGTTTCTAATTATATTTTTTATTATAGTGTTTTCAGCCTGGACTTGTCTTTCTAAGACACACAAAATGTAAAATTTTGGTTAGTTACTTCCAGAGGCATATTTATTGCTCAAGTTAATTTAAAAACAACTATGTTTAGGCTTACATCTACAACTCTAAAATTCATATTTAAAATACATATAAGTGTGCTTTACAAGTTTTAGATTAATTGCTGTTGTTTACTAGTCATTTTCTAGATCTAACTGGTGCTAAAAAAAAAGCTATGCACGTCAGTGATATTAGAATAATTAACTTTCTCCATAGCAGGTAGTCCATTCTCTGTGATGTGAATGTCATACTATTATAGGTTTTCCTGCTTACACAGAGGGAAAACATTTTAAATAATATATATCACAAAGAAAAAGATTTCCCATATTAGATTGTCCGACATAGAAAATCAAGACTTAAGGTATTTTCTTAAGTCTTTAAGTAAAATCATGACCCAGAAAAAGCGCTGTATTTTTCCTATGCCTTCTTTATGCCTACGATCTTAGGTTCTTATCAGGCCACTGGGGAGGAGGTGCTGTTATATGAATCTAAGTTTGAGCAGTAGAGCTATATATAACACTGTCTCCTAGTTCATGCTTGATTGAATATTTCCATTGTTATAATTCCTTACTAAAATGCAGTAGTAAGCATTGACATGGTTAACTGGATAATCTGCAGTGTTCGTAAATTACAGCATTATTATAAATTAAATTTTTATGGAAGTTTTTACTTTACATCACAAAAATTTTTAGTTTAAATGAGACTTTTAACACAGAAGGTATTTAAGTTTTATTTTGTATTTTGTTTAAAGAAAGAGTCAAGTACTTTTGAAAGTTAGGTGTTTTTGAATTTATAGAGTCTGGGGGATTTACATGCCTTGGGTCTAGGAAGGTTGGTGCTACAGACCCAGAACATTTTTCCAGCAAATATGCATTGAAGGATGGGGGCATACGTGGGACTCAGTGTATTCATTACCCCAGATCAGGGCTTTTACTTGCTTTCTAACAGGAACTGCCCTAGCAACAACTTGCATGTGTTCCCATTGTGGTCATGAAGCCAGGTCACTACTACTGGCTCTGCTACCAACACAGGAGTTAACTGTGATGACAGTTCCTAGCCATTACCTCACCTGTAAGCCTAAATTGACAGTACCTTGCTTCATTTCTGTGTGCGGGGCACTCTTCTCTTAACGAGGCTTACTGGTTGCCATTTTATTTTTAAAATACTAGATCTGCTCCGACCCTGAGCACGTACAATCAAGAAAGTGGAAGGACTTGAAGTTCTGAAGGCAAAACTGTGGCCAATGGGAATGAAATTCTGTGGATAAATAATTTTTCCTCATGTTCCCTCCTCTATTATTTTTTTATACTGTGTAATAACTTCACAAAATCTGCATAAAAGTCTCCATTGAGACCTTAATGGTCAGCCTGCCAGGATGCCGTAGCCAGCTTGATAATATACTTCCTTATGCTTATTCTCCCTCCATCCCTCCTTGCTCCCCCCCCCCATATTCTGCTTCCCTGGAAATGTACTCCCTAATAAACCGTTATGACATAAACATTTCCTCAGGCTCTGTTTTCTGCTTTAGAAGAAACTGAAGCTAAGATAGGGGGATGGGAGGCAGAATGAAAAAAATATGGAGGTACGATTTCTGATCAAACATAATAAAGGACAAGTTGCAGACCCTAGCAGCTTTTATGTATAAAAAAATATATGAGATATTGGTGAGCTTTAAGCAGATAAAATAATTCTGCCAATTTTAAGAATATCTTTCTTATTTGTAGGTGTTGGAAAAGGGGTGGTAAGTAATAAACAGACTTTGCTACCAAAGCTTTCAAATATACCCTTCCCTATGAGATGTTATATAGGTATTGCAAATTTACATGTTAATATGTTTCTAAAAATATCCGGTCATTGATCTCCAAGTATGAATTAATTCATTCACTTAACACATATTTAATGAGTAACTATTGTGGGCCTCCTATGTGCCATTTGTCCCAGGCACCAATGAACAAGAGAGAGAAATCCTTGTTTTCATACAGTAAATATCCTAACAAGAGTAGATTAAAAAAACCCAAACAAACATGGAATAGGGTAGATGGTGATAAGTGACAAAATAAAACTAGAGCAGGAAAAGGAATGGAGAGGAGAAGAGAAGAGACAGGTAAGGACTTCATGGTGAGGTTATGTTTGAGTACAGAGACCTCAGGATTTCTCTAAGATAACCTGTTAGTAGCCTAGTATGTCTGTCATCAGTAGAGACAATGATATAGATGGGTAAAGAAGTTATATAATCATAATAAATTATAATAAAAAGAAGTTAGAAGAAACTAGATGGAGGAGTAGTGACTCTTGGCTACCGCTGAGTATAATAAAAGTAATGCAGTTATTTATAGTTTAATATTCTGGATTACCTTGAATAAAGACAGAAAATGAAAATTTACTGAGTGCTTATAAAACATTTCAGGCCCTCTAAGCACTTTATATCATTTTGGTCATTTAATTTTCACTGGAACCCTGTGTGGTACGGACTCTTTTTATCACCATTGTGCAGGTGAGAAAACTGAGGGTGGGTTGTTTTTTTTTTTTTTGAAAACTTAAGATACTACTCTAAAACCATAGAGATAGCTGTTACAAAAAAGAACCAGAATTCCTGTTATAAAATAATTAAGTCACAAGTGTTTAAAATATAGCATAGAGAGTAGAATCAATGATATTGTAATAGCATGTGGTGACGGATGGTAACTACACTTACTGTGGTAAGCCTTGCATAATGTATAGAATTGTCAATTCACTATGTTGTACACCTGAAACTAATATAACACTGTAAGTCAACTATACTTAAAATTCTGAGTGGAGGCTACTTGAGTACAAAGCCCAAAACCTAACCACTATCTTTATGCTGTATAAATTTTTTTTCATTTGGAAAACCTCTGGTTGAAGTTCTGTTGTAATTTCAAAGGCAAAGGAAAAAGGCAGTGAGTGAGAAATGATTGTTTCATTTTTTTCCTCAGACTTTTTTCAAGGCATAGGTAAAAAGGAAAACAAAATAAGTTCACATAAACATTGACTGATCACCTCAATCAAAACTGGAGAGTTTTAAAAACATGTTGGCTATTTAAATTCTAATTAGCATCTATACTCCCTTTGCATTTCTTTTTTTTTTATTATTTTTTAAAAGATTTTATTTATTTATGAGAGAGAGAGAGAGCACAAGAAGGGAGAGGGGCTAAGGGAGAGGAAGATCTGAGAGAATCTCAAGCAGACTCCTTGCTGAGTGAGGAGCCCGATGCAGGGTTCAATCTCATGATCCCGAGATCATGACCTGAGCCAGAATCAAGAGTCAGACATTTAACTGACTGAGCCACCTGTGCACCTGAGTCCCTTTGCATTTCTGTTTTTGTTCTAGCAATCATCTTAAGGTGAGTGATACCTGGAAATATTTTTAATGCATCATTAATTAAAGCAAAATTTCATTAAGCATACACTATCAAAGTTTAATAGTCATATTTATTTTAATTATAGAATACTAGTTTCATAGTTGAGAATAATAAAAGTTTGACAGCAAATTGTCCTAAATAAAAGTTTTTAGATTGTTTATAAAACTTAATTTTCAAAGCAAAAAATTTTTGTATTTCAAAAGCTACCAGAATAGTATCTTGGGTAGATAATGAAAACTATGATGGGTATTAAGGACAGCCTGTTTTTTATGTTTACATGAAATTTTGTGCAATAAGCACATTCTTAAATTTTCTGAAAAAATAATTGAATACTTAAGAAAGAGTACTTATTTTTGCCGATTGTTAAACTGAATTGAGGCAGATATGCCTTGATTAACCTCTGTGTAGCAGTTTCTTTTAGTTAGCAGGTCAGTTATTTTTCTCACTAATGACAGTTTAATTCAAATGAAATTTGAATTGAATACACTATTGAAAATATATTGTGCATTAGGGAGAGAAAAAAAGAGTGCTTCTCTCTTAATAACATTTTCTCCAGGCAAAGGGAAAATTTTTTTTAATTACTCTTCCTTCTCTTTCTCATTCTCTTCCTCCCTCACCTCCCACAGTCCTGCTTCAGAGAGTTTCCAAAGACATTTCTTTAAATGCAATTGCAAAAACTGAATTTTATGATCAGATAAGAAAATGCTGATCTTTTGTTATGTCCATAGGATATAGAACTAACTAGCGGTATTTTAATGTTTCTATATTTTTCCTGAAGATTTAAATATTTTATTCCTCAGGAATTATATAGAAGTTAATTTATTTGCTCTAAAAGTGAAAACTTTTCCTAATTAAAAGTCATAATTCAAGTGAACCTACAAATTACTGCAACCGAAAATTTTTTAAAAATCTGTCTATCCGTCTAGCAAAGTAATATCCCCATTACTCAAGGGGAAGATTTTCAGCAACTAAAATATTTTCAAATATAGTTTTTGTGTTTAAATATCATATTCGATGTTCTGTTTTAAAACCATAGCCAGAAATACACATGAACTCTCAGTGAAGCCAATTTACCTTTAGGTTTCATTAGGAAGCCTATGTGAAATGGGACAGCCATTTTATAGACATTTGACATTCTTCATCCGTTGGTAAATCCACATCACTAAACTGGACTTGAAGAAATTGAAAACTGCTCTTTATAAACCTAAACTCTAGTCAACCATAGAAATTTAAATTATGTGTAAAATACTAAATATCAAAAAGAAATGCTTACCAAAAAATCATGTAAAATACAAATGTCCGTTGTCCAGAAAATCAGTATTTTTTTTTCAGATGGTGCCAGATAACTAAAATACCTCTATGTATTTGGGGCTATATTCTAGATAGGATACTTACTAATGTTTGCAAGTTCAGATCATTTATATGGAATTTGGTGACATGAGTTGACTTTTTAATGCCCCGTTGAGCTACGTGAAGAAGAACTCTAGCTGTTAGTTTTTAACCAAAGCCTTCTTAAACTTGGTGAACATGCATTAATTTTTGGAATGTCCCCTTTGATATGAGGATATCTTACTTGGCTGACTAAAATTTTGTACCTCAATTCAATCTGATAATAGACATAGACTTAGCCAACTTATAATATTTGTTTAATAAAAAAAATTACCCTGGGATTCTCATAGTTTTACAGTAAGTGAAATGATGAAAATGTAGTAACATGTGAGACAATGTGATTTAAAGTTTAGTCTTTTGCGATGTAGAGACAAACAAGTTGTCAGTAAGTTTCAGTGTATTTCCCTTCCCCAGAATTATGTGTGATTTACAATTCATAAAAATTGTTTTAAGGGAGAATAAGGATGCCTACGATGTGATCTCCATGTCTCTCTGGGATAGTTATAGGAGTACTGTACGTTTTATTTACTAGGGCTGTATAGCAAGAAGGTACTTAGAAATCTCATCTCTCCTTGAAGCTGAAGGAATAATGTATGTGCATAAAACAGTATTTACTACAGTGCTAGGAGGTATATAAATATTACTGCTGGGATGGCTGATTAGGTTGTCTCAGTGCACTTGCTGTGCTTCTATGTATTTGTGTTTGTTGTTGTTTCCTTGCTTTATTTTGGCTTTTGATTCCATCTATTTTGGAGGCTTTCCATAATATGACCACTGTGCACTCAAGGTTACCTGAGTCATATGAAAGAGTTAATGTGATTGCTCCCATGTTTAAATTACTTCCAGAAAATAACTTCAGCTTTGGAGAGACTAAACCCAGCTTTGGAGACACCAGAACCCAAGGTAAAGTTTTGAAGTCTTAAAAAGTAATGGGCAATTGGATATGACCTTGATAAAAATGAACAAGGAAGATTTTCCAGTTCCAGTTCCCCTCACAGTGTCCTATTACTCTAGTTTGAAATGATAACTATTATAGAACTCATTCACCATGAATGAAAGAATTATCCCCTATTAAAATGTAAATGCCCCGGAAAAGACAGTACAAGAATCGATCAATCATTTATACCTTAATAAGAAGTAGTCACTCAAACTCTCCAACATTATAGTTACCTGAAATTGAACATTGATAGGATGGAGGTGAGACATAGGCACTTTGGGAATCAGAAGTAGGGAGGAAGGAAGAATAAAAGGAAAACAAGAGTGCTGAGAATAAGGGCACTATTTACAATGTTAAAAAGAGTTTGACTCACCGGTGACAAACAATTATTGGAGGTAGTTTCTGAGCTCAAGAATAGAGGCCTTTGTAAAGCCTTCCAGTGGCACACGTGTATAAGGGCAAAATATTTATTCTCTTTGTTCTCTTCCTTGTCTAGAGGACTGCCATTCATGAGGAAGGGTGCCGACATACCATCCAATATGGATAGGGATTTGTATTTATTCAGTCAGTTTAGGTATAGTTGATTTAAGAACACAAATATAAACACATGTGTTCTGCAATTATCAGAATAACACAGGAAACAATAAATAAAAATGGTCTTCACTTTTAAAAATTGTTCTGTATATGATTTACATAGAAAGATTTTTTAGGGGCGCCCGGGTGGCTCAGTTGTTAAGCGTCTGCTTTTGGCTCAGGTCATGATCCCAGGGTCCTGCTCAGCAGNAAGCCTGCTTCTCCCTCTCCCACTCCCCCTGCTTGTGTTCCCTCACTGTCTCTCTCTCTCTGTCAAATAAATAAATAAAATCTTTTTTAAAAATGAAAGATTTTTTAGATCATGTAAAATGTCTATGATTAACAACTGTCTAATCTAAACATAACTTTTTGGAAAAAAACTTTGATTTAGTTAGGCAAAATACCTTCCAATTCTTTTGCATTGATACTCTTTCTTGTGCAAATTGAATAAGATAATGTGCTTTGCACAGCAATTAATATAGTTCGTTAATCTTTCATTGTCATCTTCATCGCCAGCTTTGGGTATGAGTGTGTGTGTGTGTGTGTGTGTGTTTGTATTTAACTATATGAGAGAGTCACACATGAGCAAATAAGTAGTTGTCTGGTTTCATGGCTAATTCTTGAAATGGAAGAATTATCTCTCCTCTTTCAGAAAATCTGTTGAAAGGCAGACAAAGATGGTTATATTTTGTTTATTAAGTAGATATATATACATATTAAGTAGATATATAAAGTAGATTAATAATATGTAATACATGGTATATAATATGTGATACATAGGATCACATATATGTTATATTATTATATGTGAATTTATATAATATATATTTTACCTGAACACATATATTATTGAATTGACACTAGCTGTAATAAATTACAATAAAATGAGTATGTGTTGTATGCGACTAGTTTAATTAGTTGTTAAGAAATCTCTCTTAGGTCTGAGTCTTCAGTAACATGAATTTGATGTTATAATAATAAAGTTCATAATAAAATCATCTAATGATTTCATTTGAGGGAATTCAATTTGTTTTCGTCCACAAACAGCTTAAAAAATTTATAACTAGTATGACTATCAGGACCACAATGTATGTATAATCTTTGGCTTCTGTATCTGAACATTCAGGAATAAGATCTTATCTCTGTTATTAAGGCTATTTTCAAATACGTTTTTGGATTGAATATAATCATTTATTGACAACTAAGCAATATTCTTAAAGATATTTTTATGCTATGATATTTTGACTAGCCATTTAGTTACATTTTATATTACATTTACATTGCATGTTCTTTTTGACTTTTTGTGTTATTTTTTATTTATTTAGCTTATCTTTAGGGTAAGGGTATAAGAAAAAAGTATAGAATAAATGTATTATAAGGCTTGTGGATCAATTAATTATATTTATCTGTTGGTGTAATATCACTTATTATGCTCATGTTATATTTTCAATAAGCAAGTAAATTTAAAAAAAATATTGGTTAGCTCTATAATGTCAGACCCAATTTAAACTGAGAACATAGAAAAAGTAATATGTTAACTTTAAGTCCATATTCTTTTGTTTCTATTTTAAATTTGTCATCTATTGTTTTATACGTTTACTCAAGAACACAAACAATATCATGAATTTACACTTTTTATTAAAGGTGATATTTCATTTCACTGTGAATCTGAAGGATTTCAGTATAAGAAGTTCTTACTGATATAATTTGGAGCTTTAATCTTCAGCAAAAATTGTAATTTTATTCATTACTAAAAAGAAAAAAAAGAAAAGAAAACCTAAAGACAAATCACAACTGTCCAAATTTTACAGTATTTTTCTCTTTTCAACAGTCAGCATCAAAACTGTAAATTGCTTTTGAATACTTCTGTACCAGATGTCAGCCATCTTGCTTATCACTGAACAAGCCACATTTGAACTAAACAGCTCAGTATCACATTGAGGGATGTGGTTGCTGATTGAACACAGGTGTAATGGTTGATATACTGTCACACAGTCTGACGTTAACCTAAGATCTCTGTTGAAATAGTTATTACTGATGGCACGAAATGTAATTGCTAATTTTCTGCCTGAGTGGTTACATATTTTCTCTAAATCTTAAGAGTTATTCATCCTTTTCCCACTGCCCATTCCTCAGAGTTTAAGGCAGATGTGTCAGTGGTCCATGGACCAGTAATTGAACCTGTCACTTGCAATCTATTGATTTCATTCTTCAGAAATGTGACTACTGCTTTATTCACTCCCCTGCTTATTTTTCTCTAGGTATCAAATGTCTTACTTGAACCTAAGCTAACCAATATTCATTGTTTACCTTTAAGAGCCTCTTTGGTCACTGAACAAAGGAATTGTGGGTGATTCAAATCTGATTACTTTTTAGTATTTCTGGTTTTAGATGCCTGGCTTTCAAATGAATTGGTTCTTTATATGCCTAATTATAATAAGTCAATCAACGGTACTGTGGGCATAGAAAGTGTGGAGGTATAGTAGAGAAAGGGGTGGGAAACTAGGGTAGATTTGCTAATCCTGTGTGAATGAATAGCTTCTTAGAATGACTTAGCATAATTCAGGCTGCTGATACACCTTTTCCAGAATTTTACTGAGTACTAGTGCTTAGTGCCTGATGATCAGCCAGTGCCTAGTGGTTTTGACATAAATATGCTGAAATAAATTCAGTTCCAATAAATTTTCATTTTGGCTTCTACTAAAACAATTCAGTTAAGTCATGGTCCACAGTAAAATAAAAGGGGAGATAACATATGCCAAATTTATACTTAAAGAATTTTCCATAGAGATTATTTGATGCCACAAAGGAGAAATGGCATGTCTTAAGTTATATTCCATTTTAGCTTTTCAAAGTTGCATATTTATTAGATAAGATATCTAAGTTAAAAACTATAATTAATTTGCATAGACTTGAGTTTTCTTTAAATGCAATTTATGAGTCATTTTAACCTGGCCTCCAATTGTCCATTTTAGGTTATAGAAACAAAGGATGCACAATGGATGGGTAAACTTTGAAAAAGGATGGGCATTAAGGAACTGTGTCTGAGGGATGGAATTTGGTTAAAATTGAAATTGAGACATCAAAATCATGAACATGTGCAAAAGGTAAGTCACAGAACAAGCTGTAGGAACAGGGATGAAATACAGTTTTGGGGGGAAATGCTGTCCTGACCCAGTTTTTTTGACCCTGGCTAGAGGCTAATAAATTCCCTTTCTTGAGCGACTAAGTCCACACCCCAGCCACTTCACTTATCAGACTCATACTTCGGGACCGCTATGTCTCAACCATAATCACCCTCAAGGCCAAGTATCAGACAAGGAGGGAAAGTCCCTTCTGAATTCCCGTTCAAACTAGCCATTCCACAGGGACCCTGCCAACACCCACGAATCCCAGCCAGTTTGCCATACATAAGCTGCCCCCTACGGCTCCAGCTTGCGCTTACTCTGTCCTTCGGCGCAGCCTTCTGTGTGTGCTACCTGGCAGCCACCTCGATCTTGGAGCTTTACCTTTCATCTATTTCAATGTCTTTGTGTTGTGTCCTGTCATCAAAAGAATCTTCAAATCTTATAAACTAAGATATGAGAGATGGTAGATATTAAAGGTCAAGATGTCAAGAATCCATCAGTTAAAATAAGAGCAAGGAAAATAGTTTCCAAAATTTGATTTCAAGTGGAGAGTTACAGACTTACTTAGGTGGGTCATGCCATGAGGTCTTATTTCTATGCCGAGTAAAGTAACTCATGATTCCCACTGCCAAAAATTTTTCTCTCTCAATTTAGGAACCGCCACCATAATCTACTCATTTGCTAAAGGCAAAAATAGGTATTGTTTCTTTTTCTTAAAAGCATGCTTAATATACAATATACTGGGCATATATAAAGTGTACAGTTTGACAGGTTTTCACATATGAATATACCTTCAAAACCATCATCCCAACCAAGATAATAAACACATAAATCACTCAGAAGTCTCTTCACTGCCCTTCATAATCTTTCTCTCCCGCCCCTTCCCAATCATCTCTCCCAACTCTCATCCCTGTCTCAGGGCAACCACTGATCTGCTTCTGTCACTACCAATTGCTTTGCATTTTCTAGAATTTTATGTAGGTGTAATCATGTATAAGCTCTTATATGCCAGACTTCTTTCACACAGCATTATTTTAAAATTCACTCTAGGCTATTTAGAGATCTCCTAAGACTAAACACTGACCTAAGCAAAAGATGAGTAGGCTGATTAGTGTTCCTGGAGCAAACAGAAACATGAAAGCATCAAATAAGAACTCAGAAATAGTAGTTGAAGGAATGTCCTAACATCTAGTTTATTCCAGAATGCTGTCCATGTGGATAATACATGCGGAGATTGTAACCCTGTGTCTAAATTTTCTGATAGGTGTTTGTACTTTCCTACCCTTTACTATCCAGTTGAGAATTTCTGTGATAAGCTATGGAAAAGCCAACTATTAAGAACTGGAAGACCCTCCTCTATACCCTTTCACTGTTTTACTCATTCTTATGCAAGATATGCATAGATATGCGTATCATTTACTCATTCTTATGCATAGATATGCTACTAGCTGAAGACAAATTAAAGAAATACCCTTTTGCTATGTAATAGAGGTTCTCAAGATATTTTTTCCCCCGCTTTTTTCAGAATGTTAATTAGGCTACAAAGTGAATTTTTCTCTAAAACTGTATCTTTGCTAACTTTGCATCACACACTCTTAATATTCATTATGTGATTAGTCAACATCCTCAGGTGTCCAGGTGATGCTATTCCAGGACAAAACATGGCACTGATTAGGCATCATGAGATTTTTTCCCACTCTCATAAAATATCTCAGTGATAGTAATGATCTGCTTACATTATTTCGGAGCCCTGATTTGAATTACTATTCTGACTAAACTATTTAAAGCAACAGTAAATATTCTAATTATGTTAAATTTGTTTTATTAAAATGATAGGAGTTTCTAGAATATTCTTAAAGGGTCCTTATATTCTATAAAGCACCTTGTTTGTTCTGAGCACCCCTAGATATTCCTGATTGTAGCAGTGCCATAAGTTATATGGATTTCAAAACTTGTATGAAGAGAAAGGAGGGAAAAAATATCAATATTGTTTATTTTATTATTATAAATTATTATTTTCCTGATCACAATGATGATGGGAAGTGAACAACTATCCTTGGATATCACTTCTTATTCTGTATTTATAAGTGTAAATATTAGTTGGTCTTGAATATGCATGTACACATACATAAAAATGTAAATTTCTCAATGTAAATTCAGAATTCATCATTACTTGTAGTTGCTTCAATCAATATTGTTGCCTTTCTATTTGTAATTTAACAAACACACTAGTCAGATATTACAAAATGTTTGGGTGTTTTTCTTGAATTACCATTAGTTTTAATTTATATGATAATTTTTGTATGTTCAAAACTTACACAATAATATATGCTATTTACAGCAATTCCAAACAGTGCAGTTGTAGATGAAGAAAAATATTTCTCCCTCCCTCATTAATTTTCCCAGCCATAAAATTTAAACAATGCTTTAAAGAATATGATTTTTCTTTGTTTCTTTCTCTAATGTTTATATGAATGTACCGGTTAGTTTAGCTTTCTTTCTTCCTCTCTTTAATTTTTCATAAAAATTGAGATTACTATGCTACTTTTTTTCAATACTCCATCATGGATAACTTTTTTTTTTAAAGATTGTATTTATTTATTAATTTATTTATTTATGTATTTGAGAGAGAGAGCACAAGCCGGGGCGGGGGAGGGCAGAGGGAGAGAGAGAAGCAGGGAGGTGGGGCTCCATTCCAGGACACCGGGACCAGGGCCTGAGCCAAGGGCGATGCTTCGCCAACTGAGCCACCCAGGTGCACCTATCATGGATAACTTTGTAAGTCAGTATGTACAAATCTCACTTTTCTTTATTTCACATAGTTCAGGAATCATGATTTAGTCAATCATTTCTTTCTTTATGGACTTTCAGGATGTTGTTAGTATTTTACTTGTGCAAATAATGTTGCAACAAACTGACTTGTGAAAGAAATTACGTAGTTAAAATATTACAAAAATGGATTATGTTCTTCTGAATTACACTTTTGCTATTGTCCTCAGACATCTTAGACTTTCTGAAGTCTAATATAAAAAATAAAAGCAACTCTAGCACTGTAAAGTCTCTCAAAGTAAGTTATAATTACATAGAACTAAAATAACTTCATCAGGAATACACACCACTTTTTAAACAGTCATCCTTTTTGCACGACTTTTGCTGACAAAAAATGAAAGCCAGAAAGGATAAAAAGTTTTTTAAGCCACTGGTATTAGAAATATAAAATATCACATAAATTATTTGGCAGGTCTCTTCGATTATAGAAATAAATCCTGCAGAAGAAGTAAGTTTGCTTTATCCAGGACAGCTTTAAATATCTCTGGAAAATTAAATTCCTGTAGAATATTATTTACAGTCGAATTGTTCACTTTATTAGTATTTCATGTATCAGTCATCTGGATGTTGCTGTAAAGGTATTTTTTAGATGCAATTAACATTTAAGTCAGTAGACTTTGAGTAAAACAGATTACCTTCCCTAATGTGGGTGGGCTTTATCCAATCATTTGAAGGCTGTAAGAGAAAAACAGACTGAGGTTCTCTGAGGAAGAGGGAATTCTACATCATATCTCTTCCATGCAGTATATATGACTGCATTCACAAATGACAGGGGTTTTCTTGTGTACCTTCAACTTCATTAAAATAAATATAATGAATTTTATTCCTTAAAGTATTTAATGACAACATGTAAATTGAATTTACTGTATCATATGAGATTTCACTTTACAGACTATAAGAAAGTCTAACCTCAAAATACTGATATGTAAATGCTATATCTAATTTTTTTTTAAAAACTACTGTTTTAATTGAAAGTAGTTAGATCCTAAAAATGATATATGTGGCAAGCCATCATTACCACCTTGAGTTCAACAATTATTTATATTTAAGTATGTATCAGTTGTTTATTTTACAGTAGGGTCAGTTAGAAAATTTCACACAAGCCAAGTTGCTAGTTGTTTCTTAATATTTGGTACAGTTTAGGGTCAGTATTATAAAATGAGAACAATTTTAAATAGCAATAATTTTGTACCCAGCTTTTAACTATCATTAAATAAGGAGTGATAAATGAAATTGTTGTCATGGCAAGTAAGTGACCACCTATATTATTCAGAAGTGTTCCCTCTACCATCTCATATTATATATATATATATACACACACACACACATACACACACATACATATATACACATCCTATATATATGGATATCTGTATATCCATATATACATACTGCTGGTAACTATCCTATTATATTTGAATACTTATATAACTCAAAGGTAAAATAAGGCTAATATTCTTTCTAAGTGATTTTTTTTTTCTAAATTTACAGTCCAGTGGTACTGAAAGTGATAACCTCTAAAAGTGATAATTCACACTATATCATTGAATTGATTAACAATAAACTGTTACTGTTCCATTCCTAGAAATATTGAGAATATGGCAAATTTCAGCCTCCTTTCTTTGCCCAGAACATTAATTCAAAGTTATGAGAAGATACGTAATCAACAGACTAACATTATAGAAAGCATCAAGTTTCTGGGTCATTGATGGACCCTGGACATTCCTGTGGGAAATTTCTTTGTGGTTCATTCATAAGAGCCAAAGATAAAATCAGGGGACGCAGTCCCTGGATTCTAACCAGAGGCCTTTCTGTATGTGCTAAATCCCAGATGAGATGTGCAGCAGTTGGTCTGCCTTGAATGTGGCTTTTCTAATACTGTCTTAAACGCCTGCAAGGCACAATCTCACTGTCAGTGCCCCAAACCAGTTCTGGCATATAGGAAACATCTAGTCTTAACTAGTGTAAAGGAATAAAAGACAGGAACGGCGGAGGGGAGAGAAGGATGGAAACAAGGGAGGAGCAAAAAGGGAGGAAGGTGGGCGAGAACAAAAAGGACAAAGGCAGGAAGGATGAGAACTGTCAGACCAGTCTATTAGATTTACTCGTGGAGTTTCTGACTGGTCTTTTGTCATCTTTTAGTCTGTCTCCTCTCATACCTCAGCTGCTGAACTATGAAAAATATTTCCATAATTAAGGTAGTACTTTCAGCAATGGAGAACAAATTAATCCTGTAACACTTATCTGATTTTTAAGGAAGTTTAGTTGGAGGTAAGAAGAGAGGATAATAACCAAATCAATTTCACTCACCTCAGTATATATTTTGATTTAAAAGTGATTTTTATCTATTCAGTTCTTTTACATGCCTACATTCATTTTTTTTCACATTTCTTTATGATCTCAGATAGGACATTTGTTTTAGTTAATATTCCTGAGATTTTCAAAGTCCTACATTTACTGGATCTTAGACAAGAATAAAGCAGAAAGCTAAGGATCCAATCTCCATGCTTGAGAGCTGTAGTCTCAAACTTAAGTTACGCGGACGGCTCCGGGTACCCTAGTCCGTCTCCATAATTTTCCACTGAAGCCAAGAGCAAAGTATTTGTCTGAAACCAGCAGAACCTCCTCAACAAAAAAGGCAGAGTAGTCTTGGGCAGCTACTCTGGGATCCTCACTATACAGTGAGGCCTCCCTGCCAAATTCCATCCTTTTCGAATTTTCTAATAAAAAATTATTTCACTGTATTTCCAAAGAGAAGATCTGTAGTCACAGATCTTTAGTGCTTTAAGAAACCGTGGGGATTATCTGCTGCATTGTTTTACAAGTCAAGTGCTGTGAAAAACTTTATTATCTGGTATTGTTAAATTATATGAGTTACAAACATAATTGCCAGACAATATCGTAAGTGAGTGAGTCTGGACAAATACTATCATCAGGTTGGCTGAGAACTCTTGGTGGACATGAAAGTTTATTCTCCTTGTTTTCTGTATTCTCTTGCTAAAACAAGTGGTTAATATTCAGCCCTATGTGATTGTTGTCGTGCTAGATTTGGACTCAATATTGCTAGTCAACATTTTTTTAAAAGAAAATGAATATTTTAAATGTGTGTGGAATGTCCTAAATCTCAAATATTAGCAAATATGTAATTAAAAAGCACATCTCTGAGGCAGATGCAACCAACTGATTATCACTTGATGAGCTCTATTTAGTAAGTGCCCAACCAAATAATGATCCCATGATTAAATATGCTTTGGAAATTTTAGCGTAAATAATGTAAAAATAATTTCTTTGCTCCAAGACTTCTGACTTTATAATATTTAAATGGAATTGTGAATCCTTTAAGAGAATAACGCATGTGGAAGAATTCAGGAGGCTAACATTTGTGAGCCCGTTTTAGAGCCACCAAGCTTCGCTTAACATTTATTGTTTGTCTACTCTAGTAAAATCATTCATATTTTTCAATTTGACGGACATAGTTTAAAAAGTTTCAGAGGAGCTTGCAGGCAAATAGGAGGAACATATTGTCTAATAGGAGACTTTTAATATAATGTAACAAATGTAAGAAAAGAGGTGTGTACTCTAAGAAAATAACATTCTTTTCTGGAACCTAGCTAGCTGCTTATAAGTATTAATCTATAAGTACCTAGTGGCCTAATGTTATTGAACATTCAACTAATAAAAAGAATTCTCCATATTTTGTTTTCAAGCTCATCAAGTATTATTTTCATGAAGTTTCTTTTCCAACAGAGATAGACAACTAGATAAACCAGTTTACTTAGCAGTTATGATTCTCATTGTAAATTAGTAATTGGCTAAACTGGTTTTAAACATTAGTCCCTTGTGACACTGATAGCATGTTAGCATACTCAGTTCTAATCAAATCTGTAATAATGGCAAAATTAAATTTATAGGGCAATTCTGGGAACCAAAGCCTAAATGACTAATAATTGATAAGTAAAGCTACCAGTCCAGCTAGACAGCCAGCTATATCCAGATTTTTTAGAACTCCTTGCATCAGACACTTTTGAAATAGATTTTAAAGCAAAGTACTAAGGGGACACCCGGGTGGCTCAGTCAGTTAAGCATCTGCCTTTGGCTCAGGTCATGATCCCAGGACCCTGGAATCTAGTCCCACAATGGGCTCCTTGCTCAGCGGGGAGCCTGCTTCTCCCTCTCCCTGCTCTGCCTGCCACTTCCCCTTCTTGTTCTCCCTCTCTCTCCCTCTGACAAATAAATAAATAAAATCTTTAAAAAAATAAATAAAGCAAGGTACTAGGAAAAAGTACAAATAGGAGTTTAGGATATTCTAAATGCACAGTATTTATTGTATCAGCATATATGAAAATTCATAAATTCTTAGAAGATTTGTAATAATAACACATGTTGGAACTTCCAAATAACAAATTTAAAATGATTGTGTAGTGAAAAAAAAAATGTTTTGTTTTATTGAACATTTAAGCAATTGTTGTTACACAAGACTAAGATATCCTCAGCAGCAATAAAAAAAGAAAAATATTTCACAGAAAATGCATATTGGTTTTCCAGTTTGGTTGTATGAAAATGGAAATAATTATATTTATATATTTATATAATTATATTAGTATAGTATATTTATATTATATGATTTATAATTTATATGAATGCCAAATTTCTTTCAAACATCTTTCCTAGTAAAAATTTCAGAAGTATTACAAATGCTTTTAAATATTATGACTGAATTACTAATAATTTTAAATATTATGACTGAACATATTTTTGCATAAAGAGGTTTACTGTGATTAATATAGAGAAATGAAAAATTACATAAGTGTCTCTAGGAACTCCACCTTCCAGTGTCATCCTTAATTAATTACAAGTATTGAAGCTTAATCTTAATGTGTTTTATCTGAGTTTATTAGATTTTATGGACTTCTAAAAGTTCATCATCACTGTAAAATATATAACTAAAATTTATTCATTTGCAAATGAATTGTTAAGTGGTCACTATGTGACAAAGTAGGTATTAGGAATTAAGAAAATAAAAACAAAAAACTAAGAGTGAAAAATAAACAGAAAAAAATATAAAAATTTTTAAAAAATAAACAAAGATGCTCTTCAATGACGACAGACAGAAATTCATATAAATAGTCTGTGGACCAGAAAGGTTTCCACCATTATTCTAGAGTAGATTAAAATTTAAAAATGGCAGCAGGTTAGGTCTAAGGGAAACAGTGACACCTCATTAAGGGCCTTGTGAATTATTTTCAATGTTTGAGCAAATTGGGAGCTCTGGAAGGCTTACTGCAGTCAGCACAATGAATGAAGTAGAAGGTGCTAACTTGAGCCACATTAGTCATGTATTCAATTATCTCAGTAATTCAGTTCTGAAGCTCAGAAATTTTGTGAATTACAATATTATACTGCACTGGTGTGTACCTTACTACCTGTAAGGAAAATTTGGTCTGACTATTGTTTTGAAAATAACCTTTCATTGGAACACAACACAGCCATTTGTTTATGTATTGTCTATGGCTGCTTTCACAGGACAAGAGCAGAGCTGAGTAAGAGAGACAGAGATCGTATGGCTCACAAACATAAAATGTTTACTACCTGGCTCTTTATACAAGATGTTTGTTGACTCTTGATATAGTTAATAACTGCCATATATATAATTGATGAAATTATATAGGGAGAAGGTATGAGATCTGAAGAACCGTAGAATTGGTCTCCAAATTTAGTGGCAGAGGAGAAAGGAGACCAGAAGATAGAGTGAAAAAGGGGACAGATAATCAGTAAGAAAAATAGGAGCGTGTGGTATAGAAGGCAAGGATCTATAGTGACTTATGGAGGAAGAGTGGTCAACAGTGCCAAACACTGCCAAAATTCAAATGAGGTACAAACTGAGAACTAGTAAAAAGTGCCTGGTGTCTTAGATAAGAGTAGTTTCAGTGGATTAGGAAAGTAAGAAGAGAGTAATGTATGAAGAATAAAAGGAAGGTTGGAAAACAAAAAGAGAAGGCCTGTGAAAGTATCTTTATTTGAGGATTATGTAAGATGAAAGAAAGTTTTTGTAGAATTTCTTTAGATGCCAGAAACTAATGACAAAAAAATCTATGAAAGAAGAGGGAGAAGAATTGAAGTTTTAATAAAGTTTGACAAAGCCTTTCAAATATGTGAAGGAATAGTATCTAGAGCAAAGTAAAAAAAAAACAAAAACAAAAACAAAACACTACTTCTATTACAGTAGAAAGGAAAGAAAACTATTGACTGGAAATGCAGGTTCTATTTTCATATCTGTGTAAGGCATTTGATGTTATCTCCTCTGACACTTTTTCCTCAGTGTTAGAAGGAAGTGCTAAGAAGGAAATGCATCATTAAGATTGAGGAATGAGGTGGAAGGATTGAAACCTAGAAGTGTGAGAAAAGTTTTGACATACTGATGGCTAGAACATGAACAAGGACAAACCATAAAAATGAAGGCAAATTAATTAGCAGCACTGAGAACTCAGTTGAAGTCAGAGACTGTGAATTCATAAAGACTTTGATAGACTTTCTTCTATGATTCTTTCCTTAGTTTTCTGCAACCTGGTTATAGGCATGGGTATGGCACCGAGTTGGATTAATCTATTTTCATGCAGCCAGGACTGGAATAAATTCTCCAATGTCACATGGTCTGGTTTAGAAATAGATATAATTGGGGAAAACCTCAAAATTTCAGGTTAAAAGTAAAAAAGAAGAAGGAGAGGGGGAGGGGGAGCTTCAGTTTTCATCCAGACCTCCATGTTGCCATACTTTTTTTCTATTTATTTCTATATTCTATTTCTATATATTTATTTCTATCATCTCAATGTGTAATTGTTTTTATTGATCATAAGGATTAGAAAATAAAATGTAACCCAATTAAATGTGCACAACCTTTGACTATATTTTTATTGATAATACAAATTATTTAAATGTAAAAATAAAATTACTTTCATATATTTTCATGTGATTCTTTTTTCTAAATTATTTTGCTAAAAGGTGAAACATAAGTTTTATTAAGAAATAAAAAAATTAAATCAAGATTAATAGATGAAGCTGAACTATTTAATTTTTGAAAATTGAATTATATTTTATTAAATATTTCCGTTAGAATATAACTGCTCACAATATACAATTTTTTTATTCTAGTTGACAATATAAAGAATCAGTATCATGCTTCATGTATGTTTGACTAGATCTACACATAAGCAAATTTTAGAAAAATATGAATTGCTTAATGTTGCAAAATATTTATCAACTGTTATTGTTAAATGTTGCAGATACTGTTCAATTCGTAAGTAACTCTGGAATCAAGAAAAACAAGCAAAGGGATATTCAACTCTACTGGAAAATAATATTTCACCATGCAAGAGTCTCTTGTTTTCAATCTATCTGAAAGAAGGATTTAACAATGTAGTTGACATATCTTTTATCTCAACTAAGCAATTCTGCGTCTCAGATATTCTCTATACTCAAGAATAGTGTCCTGAAACAGCCTCCAACATCAGCAGCATCACAACCACATCTAGGCCTTGTCTCCTTTTGTTCTGAAGATGTACAAAAGGAGATGGGAGAAGAGTTTCGCTGGGTCCTGATGGCGAAAGAAGGTGTCATTTCTGTTCTTCTGCGGCTAAACGGTGGATTCAAGATCCAGAGTGGCGGAGACACAGTATGTTCTTTAATAAGCTGGGTGTGTGTGCATCTGTGTGTGTGCACGTGCACACGCTTACAAGTCAACGAGAGGAGGCAGGTACTTGAGCACTATCCTTAGACCATGAAAATAACCTTGTTTGTGGGGAATGAGCAGCTTGGGTTTATGATAGACTCGAGTTTGGCAGGCCTGCCGTAGGCCTTGAGGTGCTAGCCCTGCACCCAGCCCTGGTTGCTCTTGCTCACATGCATAAAGTCCATCGCCTTCTGCCCTCAGGGGTGAGAGAGACTGAGAAAAGAGCTGGCAGGCAGCCTTGGGAGCCGCTCCAGTGCCATCATCCTCTGCCTGCAGCCAATGAGAAAACGGATGAGGAAACTGAAAATGATGAAAAAAAAGCAGAGAAAGAAACTAAGCCCTTCATGTTGGGAGAAGGAGAATCCCCAGCAAAAGCCATCTCCTTGTCCAGGGGTTAAAAAGCTGCTTTCCTGGTCACGTTCAGACAAAATTGCTTTTCCAAGCACAGCCAAGATAGGACTTTATCCTATAAGGGGCATAAGGAGAAAAAGATGACGAGAATGCATGTTAAAAGGCAAAGAAGAGGAAGTTGAGAGTGATGGAAAGTGATTGAAAGAACCAAATAGGGAGTGGATGGTAGGGTGAGGGGAGGCGGACAAGAGTCTTCAATAAGGTAGGTTGAGAAGTGCATTTGGGGTTCCTGTGAGAGAGCTAAAGGACTAGTGAACATGCAGAGTGAGCAGTCTTGAGTGTGTCTGAAGAGAAGGCCTGTTACAGGCATGTTACTTGTTTGTTTCTGTCAGCGCCTTTCTATCTTCAGTTCTTTTTTGACCCAAGTTATGGATAAGGCTAAGAGGCGGAGAGAGACACTGATCATGAGGCTGAGGATGTAAAGCAGTAACTTGGGAGTGAGTGGATATGAAACTAGAGTAGGGGATTGAGGCTGGAGGGGGTTACATCTTGGTCATCGGCCAAGGGTAGCAAACTTGGGAGCTATGCCGAGTTTAACTGACAGGAAGTCTTTGGTAGTCTATTCTCAGTAGAACTTGCATCTCAAAGACCCTCAGACCTCCAAAGGGAGAGGACTCAGGGCAAGAAAATCTATACTGGTGGCTACACTTGTTACATTGGAATCATCGATTCGTTTATTAGAAATGCTGTTTGTAGGCTATATTCACAGCTACTGAAGCAGAACCATTAGTGTTGAAACCATGAAATGCAAATTAAAGAAAAATCAAAATGGACTCTACACCCCTGATAGCAAAGTACCTTCTTATACATCAGATTTGAAAAATTTTCCTCTAGATTTTCTATGCTTTAGGCCAAGATGTTCAGACCAGACTTTAGACATAAACAGACTAGAGCAAATTATCAGAGGACGCTGACTGATTTATGCTTAGTTTCCTCAACACATGCACAATTCAACAACACTCCGATAGAACTAGGATTTATTTTGTTGTGTGTGCTTCTGGTGCTCTGAGGCAAAATGAAGCATTAAAAAGAAACAAAGTTGACATAAAACATTTTTTTCTCGTTAAGGCTATTAGATCATTGCCGTGATTACTGAAGTATAGTAAAGCTGAAGTATGTCATTTTGAACTACAGTATTTTAATATACATTTGAAAGCAACCTATTTATAGGCATTAGCTATATAGAATCTTTAAGAAAATTATGTATCTTTGCTATTAATTTCAGCCTGATTTGCTCTCCCAAATGATGTTTTTAATGAAAATGAACCAGAGGGTTAAGTTGCCTAGAGTTTGCCTTAATCAGTGTCATAGGGTCAGTAGTTATTTGTGTAATTGGTCATCAACAACAAAATAAAATTCAATGAACACCAAAAAAAAAGAGAAGTAAAACACACAAACAGGAGAATGATTTATTAAAATTCTAATCATTTCTTTCAAATTCAAACACATAATCTATGCTTTTCCCAATTTTGACGCAGGGGTAACTGCAATTTATAGTTATTTTAAGATCATTTTTTTCTATGAAATTCTGATATTGTATTATATATGTGTTGATATATCTGGATAATATTAACTCTTGTATTATTCATCATACTGTTGCCATATTAAGAAATGGTAAGTTTATTGACAGGTGAATGGATAAAAAAGAGGTGGTGTATATACATATGTATACACACACACACACACACACACACACCCCGAATGAAATATTACTCAGCCATCAAAAAGAATGAAATTCTGTCATTTGCAACAACGTGAATGGAACTAGAAGGTATTATGCTAAGCGAAATAAGTCCAAGAAAGACAAATACCATATGATTTCACTCGTGTGAAATTTAAGAAACAGAACAGATGAACATAGAGGAAAGAAGGAAAAATAAAATTAGATAAAAACAGAAAGGAAGGCAAACCATAAGAGACTCTTAAATATAGGGCATAAACTTTAGGGTTGCTGGAGGGGAGGTCAGGGGAATGGGGTAATTGGATGATGGGCATTAAAGAGGGCACTTGATGTAATGAGCAATGGGTGTTATATGCAACTGATGAACCACTAAATTCTACCCCGGAAACAAATAATACACTATATGTTAACTAAATTGAATTTAAATTTAAAAAATTTTTAAATAAAAATAAAATAAAATTGTATGGTAAAAAGAAACAGTAAGGTTAAATTGACAACTCAAGACCAAGATAAAAATATTAGTAAAACTCACCTTTTCTGATCCTGTTCTATGATCCTATATCATACCTCACTCTCCAGATTCTCGGTGGATCAACAGACATTGTATCCAATCGTTTGAAATCATTCCATTTTGCAGTGAAGGGATGCAGAAGTACGCACATTTTCATCACTAATCTGAACAACACAAACGCTGAGGGATAAACAATCAAGTAATGTCTTAAAACATACTGATTTTTAAAAACTTGATATTATGACATGAAATGAATATTAAGAAATATATGTTTTAGAAATAATTTTATGTTTGTATTTTAGACTATCTCTGTAACTCGGTAGTGAAATCCAGAAAAACTGTGAGTGGAAACATTATTTCAAATGAACATAGCCTTCTACGTGAGTGTTCTAACTTTACCTAATATGTGACAGAAAAATCAGATGTAATCAATCACCATGTGATTACATGTTTTAAATTATACTAAGTTTTATTTTTTTTAAATATTATCCTCCTTTTATTTTTATTTATTTTTTATTTTTTTTTAAAGATTTGAATTATTCATTCGACAGAGATACAGCCAGAGAGAGAGGGAACACAAGCAGAGTGAGTGGGAGAGGAAGAAGCAGGCTCCCAGCGGAAGAGCCCGATGTGGGGCTCGATCCCAGAACACCGGGATCACGCCCTGAGCCAAAGGCAGATGCTTAACAACTGAGCCACCCAGGCACCCCAAAATTATACTAAGTTTTAAAAAGGAAGTTAGGAAGTTATTATAAATGACATCTAAGTTAAAGTTTTAAAAATTATTATTTGTAGAACAAATGTATATCTCAGTAGGATAATACGATCCTGTAAAAAAAAAAAAAAAACTAATTGGTGTCATAGTTTTGCTTTTTATTTCCGTGGTTGGTTGTATTTTTCAGACTCATTTAGAGGAATTGAGTTTCTTAGTCCAAGATAGATGGATGGACAAAATTGATATTCAACAAATGCTGCGGATGGTGGGTGTTACATTCTGGAAGTATTTCTGTGGATATTGTTAATAGTCACTACTGTAAACGCCCTGAGTGTCTCTCCCCTGTCCAGTTTTTCCAAGAACCCCTGGACCTCCCCATGCTCCATCAGATGGAGGAGTTATACAGGGCTCTGACACTGTGGACTTGTAAGATTATATACCATATTGTGTTCCTCATCCCTCTGGTCCATCTCCCTACCCTATCATTATAAACATCCCCCACTGTGAGATTGGGGCCTGAATGGTAACTGATATGTGTGTTGAAAAGGGGTAAAATGAATCCCTGGTTGGGAAATAAAAGTTTAGCTTCTCTGAGACTAAGATGAAAAGTTTTGGATTTGGGAAATTTGAGCCTTATTCTCATGGTACAACTGTGTGTTTTGTTTAAGAAGACTAGATATATGGCAAAATACTTCCCAGTCCAAGCTTAGAATGAGAGAGTGGAGCTACTCTTCTTCAAAAGGGCACATGAAATATTAGACAAGGAATCTCAGTAGTTAACAAAAAAAAAACAAATACCAAAATGAATTCCCTAATTTTTTCTAGTTTTTGCTAGTCTTCAGAGTCCAAATATTAGCTGATATTGAATATACTTCCACTGTGTGAATGAGAAATCAGGGTAGATTTTATTTGATTTGGGAAATATTATCAATTTTTTACATCAAGTGCTATTGGACAAATTTATACTTACTAGATTGTTGTGTTTTTTTCAGATTTTATTTATTTATTTGTCACAGAGAGAGAGAGAGAGAGAGCACAAGCAGGGGGAGCAACAGGCAGAGGGAGAAGCAAGCTCCCCACTGAGCAAGGAGCCTGACACTGGGATCATGACCTGAGGAACCCAGGCATCCCTATTTTGTTCTTTTTCATGGTAAAATTTTGTTGTTCATTTAATTTATTTTTGTTTTCTTTTTAAAATTTTTATTTAAATTCTAGTTAGTTAACGCATAGTGTAATACTGGTTGCAGGAGTAGAACTTAGTGATTCATCACTTACATTTAACACCCAGTGCTCAACACAGCAAGTGCCCTACTTCATACCCATCCCCCATTTAGCCCATCCCCCACCCACCTCCCCTCCATCAACTCTCAGTTTGTTCTCTATAGTTAAGAGTCTCTTATGGTTTGCTTCCCTCTCTTTTCTCCCCCTTCCCCTATGTTCATCTGTTTTGTTCCTTAAATTCCATTTATGAATGAAGTCATATGGTATTTGTCTTTCTCTGATTGACTTATTTCACTTAGTATAATACGCTCCAGCTCCATTAATGTCATTGCAAACGGCAAGATTTCATTCTTTTGATGGCTATGTAATATTCCATTGTAATTATATATATACCACTTCTTTATCCATTTATCAGTTGATGGACATTTGGGCTCTTTCCATAATTTGGCTATTGTTGATAATGCTGCTATAAACATCAGGGTGAATGTGCCCCTTTGAATCAGGATTTTGTATCCTTTGGGTAAATACCTAGTAGTGCAATTGCTGAGTCATAGGGTAGTTATATCTTTAACTTTTTGAGGAAACTCCATACTGTTTTCTACAGTGGCTGTACCAGTTTGCATTCCCACCCACAGTGTAAGAGGGCTCCCCTTTCTCAGCATCCTTGCCAACATCTGTTGTCTCCTGTGTTGTTAATTTTAGCCATTCTGACTGGTGTGAGGTGATACCTCATTGTGGTTTTGATGGACTGATTTGTTTTGATTTAAAAAGCAGCAAATGTTTTTTACTAAAAATTTGGAAAACCCCAAAATTAAGACCAGAATGACAAGAAAAAAATAGACTGGTGTGTTACTTTCTTGCAAGTAGCCAAGTGTTATTATTAACACCTAATCATAATTCCCAGTTGTGCCTCAGTAAGACATATGATTAGTTATTCAGAATACTCCCACGTTGCCGTTTAATTTTTCTAAGTCTTTGTTTTGATTCTTGGTATGATCTTCACATGTTTCTTTTCTTTGATATTTTGGTTCTGAGTAGAACGAGGATACTGACATGAGTAATCGGTTGGCTTTTCAATATGAAAAGTATTATTAACTATAATCACTATGCTGTGCATTATAGTCACATGACTTATTTATTTTATAATGGGAAGTTTATACCTTTTGACCCCTTTCGTCCATTCCACACAATCCCCACTCTGCCTCTGGCAACCACCAATCTTCCATGTCTATCTATAAGTTTGTTTGTTTTGTTTTTCAGTTTCTGTATGTGGGTGGGATCATATGGTATTTGTCTTTTTTTGTCTGACTTTTCCACTGAGCATAATGGTCTCAAGGTCCATCCATGTTGTCACAGGTGGCAAGACTTTATTCTTCTCTATGGCTGAATAATATTCCATTATACACACACACATATTTGTTTCCATCCATCTATCACTGGGCACTGGTTATTTCTGTATTTTGGCAATTATAAATAATGCTGCAGTGAACATGGGACGTTATTATCAAAATAGTATTTTGTTTTCTTTGGATAAATACCCAGAAGTGCAATTGTTGGATTACATGGTAATACTATTTTTAATTTTTTGAGGAAACTTTATACTGTTTTCCATAGTGGTTATACCAATTTACATTCCCACCAGCAATGCATAAGGGTTCATTTTCTCCACATCTATACTTGTTATTTCTTGTCTTTTTAATAATACCATTCCAACATGTGCTGTCTCGTTGTGGTTTTGATTTGCATTTCCCTGGCAAGTAGTGAAATTCAGCATCTTTTCTTTTATCTGTTGACCATTTGTATGTCTTCTTTGGGAAAATGTCTATTCAGAACTTCTGGCTGTTTTTAATCAGATTGTTTTGAGTTCTTTATATATTTTTTATATATATTAACCCCTTATCAGATATATGATTTACAAATATTTTCTTCCATTCAGTATGTTGCCTTCTTACTTTTGTTAATGGTTTAAACATTTTAGCTTGATGTAGTCCCACTTGTTTAATTTTGTTTTTGCTGCCTTTACTTTTGGTGTCAGATTCAAAAAATTGTCACCAAGACCAACATCAAAGAGATTACCACCTAAGGTTTCTTGGGTTTTTTCCCTAGGAGTTTTATGGCTTCAGGTCTTACATTCAAGTCTTTAATCCATTTTGAGTTCATTTTTGTGTATGGTGTAAGCCAGTGATCAGTTTCCTTATTTTGCATGTAGCTGTCCAGTTTCCCCAACATATTTTATTGAAAAAAGTGTCCTTTCACTATTCTTGGCCCCTTTGTGACAAATAATTTGACCATATATGCATGGGTTTATTTCTGGGCTGTCCTGTTCTGTTGATCTATGTTTCTGTTATAATGCCAATACCATACTGTTTTTGAGCAATATCCTCTTGTGCTGAAATATTTTATTCAGAAGTTTGCATTTTACAGAATTTAGTATCCAGACTGAAATACTGTTGTCTCTCTTCCTTCTCTTATCCACACTGGAAGTTATTGAATGTATACCTAGCTCAAGATCCTTGATACACCATGTTTGATTGCTTTCTGGAAGATTTAATGTTTTAGAATCCCAGAATCTTCATGTAAGAATGTGTGTTTCATCATGCCTTCATTCATTTAATAAATATTTACTAGGTAGCTTTTATTGTACATAATACTATCTTTTTCAATTCTGTGAATTTAAATAATGATAGATCTTTAGAATTCAAAAATGTCCAATTTAAAATTTATGCTGTCATTGTACAAGATGTACACTTATATAGTAATTTGATTTATTATAAAAATTAGTCTATGACATTATGTTTATATTATCAGTAACTAGATACACTAGGTAAATTGGAACAATTGCTTCCTAAAACTCAGGAGACCCATCTCTAGACTTCTCACCCAGTAGCTATGACCCTAATTTCTTACTTACCATACAGATATTATAGTTGCTTAATCCTTGGGGATACATTTTTTTTCTCATTTAAAATATGAAAGTTTAGATTCAGTAATCTCTAAATTATCTGAACTTTATGACAATTTTTATCTGCATGAACCACTTGGAGTCAGAGCCAGCAGAGCCACTGAAGGAGGAGGAAGAAGGGAGAAAGCAGGAAATCACTGTGAATATCTTTTTAGTGTGTTTGATCATATAAAGAGTACATTTTGTAGTTTCAAGATGGAAACAAATCAATGTCTGCCAACTCTGTGGTTGTTTGCAGACGCAAAAATCACAGAGTATAGATCAAATATGATTCTCCTCCTGCCCTCGGAAGTAGGAAAGAAGAAAAAAGAGAAAAACAGGGATTCTGGGGGCAGAGAGAGTAAAGGCTATGTTACCATTTCAAGCAGGATTATTTCTTCAGTGATTCAGAGAAACTGACAAGTAGAGTCTAGAAAATGGGCCTTCTGACTTTTCGTTAGGTATTGGTCCACTTCTACAGTGTACCACTGTTATTCATTAATACAAAGATAATTTTACAGGCTAAATTTAAAAATAATTACTCAAGCTTTCTTCCTTTTATGTTAGGCTGAGGTCTTGAAGACAATAATTAGCTGCAAGTATCTACAGTCTTGTTATTCCCCATGAGGCTGACAAGTCATCTGAGTACTTGGGCTGGGTTGATGTTTTCAAGCATTAAAAAGATGGGGCAGAAAAAGTAAAATGACCTGGACAGTGTTACAGAAATAATGTCAGAGCTTTATTCAAACCTAGGGCTTCTTAAACAAAGAACCTATATTCTCAACACCGTATTAAATTGGGTTCCGCAATAGGTATCCGTCATGAGAGCAGTTACTTTTATCATTATTTTCATGGTCATGATTAGTATCAGATGTGCCAGAAATGCCTAAGGTTGCACCTGAACCTCCTCTGTAGTCTCTAACTCCTAGACCCCCTTCCCTACCTATCTCCATGCATGTATCTCCTACTTTATACTAGGATTTTCATTGACTGATCTGCAGAAAAAGCATTCTTTTTGTCCTTTGACTTATTCCGTGGAATTTCTAGTTTTATTTCCTTTTTATTCTGAACATGGCAAATGTATTGCCTGCTGAACCAGGGGCTTCTCACCCTTCAAAACTAGTGACCCAGAAAATAATCACTTATGTAAGGGGTAGTCATATGCTTATTTCCTTGCTTTTTTTTTTTGAGAAATGAAATTTTATGTGTTTTCAGTCTTGTTAGTTTTTCTGTTTAACTGAATTCTATACCACTTATTGAGCAACAATTTGGTTTTTCTTTTAGATACAGCACATGCTTTACATCATTAAAACATGATAATTTGTTAACTTCTAATACTATTTTCTGGCTCACATATATGTTATTCTTCATAATTTAATTAATTGACAGAGAAAATCACTTGTACCGCGGACTCAAATTATTTGTTTGAATTTTTCCTCCAGCTACATATCAGGAAACATACATTCGCTGCTAACCATGTTTAAGGCCCTCATTATGTCATCTATAAAATGATAATAGTGATACCTTTCTTAGAGTGGCATAAAAATAAATATGATAATGTCAAAAATTATTTTTTGTTATTTCTGCCGTACAATTTTTAGTAAATATTAGCTTAATGTTAGTAAATGATTACCAAAATAAAACCATTTCAAAATTAATTAACTGAATGTTTATTTATGCTGTCAGATGTGAGGGCAATTTCATAAAGTATTATTTGGTCCTGGGAAAATAAAGGATCTCCTTTAGCTTGTATATATGACGTGATGGCAGTGAGATATCTTTATAAGGGACTTTTTACCAGCAGCAGTTTTGGTGAAGCTTTTCTTGACTCTAATTTGCTCTGAAAGATTCATGCGGTTTTTTAAAGTTCCTGTGAGCAACTTTGCAACTGAAATTGAAAACTCGACTGACCATATGTCATTTCAGATTTAGTTCCAGAGGACAATAAGATAATCAGGATGAATAAGGGGTTGGCTACCAAAATGACAATAAACAAATGTGAAAATGTAACAAAAGTAAGGAGCTGCATTACAGTGCATGATTAGCTTTGCAGCAAAATTTATGAGCACTAATTCCATTAGTTCACTTAGTTAACTTGAAGATATTTTTAGTGATAAAAATTTCGCTTCCCAACTGACCTAAACATTTGTTGCAAAAAAGAGAGCTCTGGCTCAAGGCAAAATTGTACCTCTAACCTTACCAGCGTTTTTTATGTAGGATGCCATTGGCCTCAAACTATATGTTGAAAAAACACTGATGCAATTTTTACTGCATCTAGCACATTCTGTCCTATATTATCATAGTTATTTTTGTGTGCACATTACTTCTTCAACTACCTAATATAGCATTTAACTATATTAATTTTTATGTTCTAAATATCTTATATTCTCCTGATGTGCATAAAAACGTGTAAATAGGAGAGCAAAATAATGAATAAGCCATACTTTTGGAGGAAAAAGAATAAGACTCAAAATAAATGTCGTCATTTTTTGATAGAACACCTATTGGTTCAAATTCATATCTAAAACGGACTATTTAATCCATTTATATTTGTGTTTACATTGGTCGTCTTATAATAGAGTTTTCATTTGACATATGTGTCCCAAGATTATTTTTTTCCTTTCTTTGGAATCAATTGATTAATTTTTATTTATGTTTCCCTCTATGTTTTCCAGTTTGTTTTAGTGGTTAACTTGGAGATTATATATGCATACTTGCATTATGACAGTAATACTAATTTTGAGAGTAATGAAAATGTCATTGAAGAATTTATTTTGCCTCTCTTCAACAATGCTAGAAATTTAAAACATTTTCCCTCTATGGGCTCTACTCAATCTTTTTGTTTCATTCCTATAATGCATTTTAATTTCCATGTAGTTGAGACCATACAGAACATCACTATTAACATTTTAAAAAGTCAGTATTTATTTAGATTTATTTGCCTTATAATGCCTGTCAGTCTGTCTTGCACTTCCGTGTTTTTAATCTGCTAAAGAATGTGCTTGATATTTTCTTTCAATACTTTATTTTTTTAAACTTTTTTTTAAGAGTTTATTCATTTATTTGACAGAGAAAGCTAGAGCGTACAAGCAAGGGGAGCAGCAGCCAGAGGGAGAGGAAGCCTGGTGGGGGCTCGATCCCAGGATCCTGGAAATCATGACCTGCGCCGAAGGCAACCGCTTAACCATCTGAGCCACCCAGGCACCACTTTAAAGATATCAATCCATTGTCTTCTGGTTTCCGTAGTGTTTCTACAACAAAGGTTTTTTTTCTGTTTTCAAGATTTTCTGTTTGTCTTTGGTTTTTGGCAATTATTCCAAAGTGACCAATGCTCGATGTTACAAAATCAATACATGGATATAAGATAGATTCAGAGTGAAAGTTGAAAAAAACAGAGTACAAGTTGAGTCAATGGATTTGAGTGTAACAGAATACAAAGAATTTGTTGATATTCTTTCATATTCCATATGATGACTATCTTTATAAAACTACTGCTTGTCAGTTTTTTTTGTATGTATCAAAGAAAAATATTCCCAGTTACCTAACAAAGTATTATCCTCTCCAGTTCTCCTCCATTTTCTTACTACATAATCTTTGGAGCCCAAATTTTCTTTGTATACTTCTAACAAAACAATATAACAGATTGATATGGGAAGCATATGTGATAATCTAGCTATCTTCTAGTAAACCAGATATGAAAAGTATTTACAAAAACGTGAAGCAATTACTTATAGCATTAATTATATTTTGTTTTAGAAAAGATAGTTGGGTTTTGTATATATGTTATGTTACATTAACAAAATGGATATATTCATGGTATTTTAAAAATGAATTAAATGCGTATTTTGAAAATTTCTGTCTTATTTTCTAAATCATTAAGCATTCACAAAGAAAGCATTTTAAGAATGTAAAATATAAAATATTCCTATAAGAAATATTCTTTTAGATGTGCCTACATGTGATCTACTTTGTATTTATCTCAGTTAAGATCCAGAACTTCTTGAATGTTGGGATTCACAGAGCTCTTGCTATTGCTCATTTATCTTGGAAACGCCTCAGGCATTAACTATTCTGATATTATTCTACAGAGTTCCCTTTCATCTTTTTCTTTGATTCCTGTTAAACATATGTTAGACCTTTAACTCTGTTCTGCATGTCTCCTGTTTCCTTTTCTACATATTCTACTCTTTCCCGTCTCTCTTTCAGTTTGTATTTTTTCTATTGACTTGACTTCCATTTCAGTAATCCTATTATTGGTGGTCTATTCTATTTTCATATCCATCTATTGAGTTCTTAATCTTATGTATTACATTGTTCACTTTTATAATTTCCATTTTAATTTCTTTATATGCAGATATTCCTCATTTTAGACTAAAACTCTTGCATATTAGAACTGTATCTTCGCTTTGCTAGTCAGTGGAACCCTGCAGAGGAAGAACACGGTATCAACATGCACCTGTTTCAGTTAGTTCTGTGTCATGCAAAGCGAGGGCTTTACGTATTCCAGTTATATATAATACTTCTTTATACTTCTTTATTTTCTTAAACATATTAATTATGTTTATTTCGAATTCCTTTGTTAACTCTATTAGTTACAACAGTAATACTCAGAATGCTAGTATGTGATTAGATAAGGAGTTGCTCCGAATGTAAATTTCTTACATCACTGCTTAATTCAGTTGATTTTGTAAACATCAAACCTAGATTATGTGTATTTATATTATGCTAGATGTTTAAAGAAGGAAAAATGCAGAATTATTAGCTATAACTTCTTCTGGGATAATTTTTAAGAATAGAATAATTTTAAAAATGTTAAATATGGAAGGGCTAAAGAGAATCTTCATGTTTAATTCAATATACTCTTAAAAAAATATTTGAGGGGCACCTGGGTGGCACAGTGGTTAAGTGTCTGCCTTCGGCTCAGGGCGTGATCCTGGCGTTATGGGATCGAGCCCCACGTCAGGCTCCTCTGCTGGGAGCCTGCTTCCTCCTCTCCCACTCCCCGTGCTTGTGTTCCCTCTCTCACTGGCTGTCTCTCTCCCTGTCGAATAAATAAATAAATAAAAAATCTTTAAAAAAAAAAGAAAAAAAATTTGAAATGGGAAGATGTATTAAAATTTTTTAAAAATAAATATAATACAAAGTTTGAGAAATGAATAAATATATTATGAGGGTAAAGGAAAAATATGGATTCTAACAGGTTTATTTCAAACATCTTATGTATTAGACATTAGAGTGAGCCTTGAAGACAATACTTTTGGATTCCTTATCATTCCTCCTTCATTTTTCGTGTCCTACTTTTTCTCTTTCTATTTCCCATCTTGGACCACTTCATATGATTCCCCAAAGCCTTGTTCTGAGTGAAGGTGGAAAGAAAATAGGAACACTCAGACATACAATGTGGGAACCACTGACAGATCATTCTCGAATAAGCCAGTGTTACTTCTTCTAGTCAACTAATTCATTCTAATCTCTTAGAGGATACAGAATTCAGCTGTAAATCCATCTATTTTTTCCTGAAAATAATAGAGCTTTTAATGCTGTCTTTTCTGAAAATGGCCTTATTTGGCATCCTGATCTTGGCAAATTTATACCCTAAGATTGGTTTGTCGATCTGACTACTTGAAATACAGCATGCTAAAAGCATATAAGCATAGGCTGACACTCAGGTACATAATTCTCCAACTATTATTTTTATCATAGAAGCAAAATAGAGTTAGAATAATATACAATATTGAACAGAAGGAGAGCCAATTTTGTATTACTTCATTCTCTTCCCTGACATTTTTAATTTGAGTCAATTATAACTTCATAGGAAGTTTCCAGGAACTGTATTCCCTGGCTTAAAATCAGTACTCCAAAGAAACTCTTTCTTTTTAAAAAATTCTTACCATTAAAGAGCAATTTTGTATGATTGGTATCAACATGTTTTTTTCCACATCTACAAAGCAACTACTGTCAACCTTTCAACATTTACTGAAAATAACCCTTCATCAGAGCTCCCAGATTCATACACAATACTATTTCACCATTAAGTTTGAAGACTTGATTCCTGTGCCCATGCAACTCTGAAATTTCCTACTATTTTCCAACCTTTTAGTGATTTAGAAGAAAGTGAAGAAAGGAGAGTAGCAACTAAAAAGTCACACTCAGAATGAACACTTTTCTTTCTTTTTATTTTAAGAGGTGAGGAGAATGCCACATTTAAAAAAAAAAAAGTGAGAAGCATCTCTCCTTTGCTTCATATAGATAGCAGAGAACCCATAGATTCTCCAACAAAAGCATTTTATAAGATTTCCAGGAAAAAAAATATTGCTGGAATGATTTTAAAATGATCTTAAGAAAATGAAACTGTGCAAGTATGCGTAGATTTTCCTTCCCAGCTCTGTCTAGAATATTGCTCTTTGGGATATATAAGAATGTATTTGAAGATGACCTCATCTTTACTTTATGGTATATACTTTGCAATTGCCCAACAAAATTTGAACTCAGGCTTGATGAACCCTATTAAAATATGGCAGTAGGGTTGCAAACATGTTAAATTGTGTAGAAAATAATTGAGAAAATCACGTTTAAAAAATAATATTGAGAATAGGAGAGAAAAGTATATATAACACACAAGTCTCAAAATTTAAGTATTTAAAATTAAAAAGTCTTCATATATAAAAGTTCTACACAAGAAAAAGTTTATCCAAGTCTTTCATCATTATTCACTAGACTCTCTTAATAAAGTAAACTAAGATACTCTAAACTTATTTTCTAGAAATGGGGATTAATGTAGTACATTTATTCTAGGGATTTTTTAAATTAAATAGCTCTACTTAGTGGTAAAATCATATGAGAAATCAGAGATTTGAATTTGAGATGTTAAAGTCATATACTTCTTTGTTTCTTTAGAAATTAATTTCTTAGATTGCAAAGATAAGAGTTTAGAATTATCAGGTAGTATCCCTGTTATATTATCTGTTTTAAGAGGTAAGATACCCATGATAACTTCATAGTAGGCCCACCTTTTGCCCCGATCCATCTACTGCCTCTATTCTAAATCTAAAGAGAATGATTTCTTTTTTGTGGTCTAATGAGATCCTTATTTTGTCCTATTTCTATTGTTCCGATGCAGTTAACTGGCATTATGGTATACAAAGAGTGTACTGATTTGAAAAATACTTTTTTAAAAGATATATAACACAAGGGACATTATGCAAACATTCGTAAGTTAACTGTAAAGTATATTGTTAGAACCTACAATCCTTCCTTAAGTCAAGCCTGCCTCCTTCCTGAGAAGTGAGGTTTCTTTAACCAAGTTCTATTTTTTATTGGTCTTTCTTCTTCTGGATGATGCACAGCATTTATTTGATTCCCTTGGAAGAATCCATTATGTTTGCAATTAAGCACAACATCAAGTAAACATTTACCACATCAAGTATCTAACTTTCTCTAAAATTACGTGGTTTTCTCATAAAAATGTTCATAAAATTTCCTCAGGACTCCCCAGACATTTTATCTTATCATTACTCAACTTAATTTTTATTTTAAAATTGGTTTAAATATCTTCTCCCTCCTCAAGTGTCTGTTCCTTAGATTCATCATATAGGATTGTATACAAGATCTCTAAATATATAAAAGAGTAACTTTTTGGCAAGACAGAACATGGAAAATATAATTTCCATTTTGTTCCATTCCAAGATGTGGTTTCATCATATGCTATTACATTAAAAAATACACAGTATAATAATTTAATTCTTAAAATGTGTGTATTTCAGATTGGTAAACCGATTCACACCCTTTTTCACATTCAGAAATGGTTTATAGGAAAGACACTTACTTTGTGCATGCTGTATATTTCATGACCAAAACTTTATCATATACATTTAAGACACACACCCAGAGCTTTATACTCCAACAAATTTGCACCAAAAAATAGAAACACTTGATGCTAATTAACTATGTAAAGAGGATTAAAGTGCTAAGAAATAACCTTTGCCTTAATCAGTGGTAAATTTATTTAAAATGTTAAGAAAATGGAAGGAGGACGATAAAATCATTTTTGCTAAAAGGGGTATTAAGAAAAAGGTTTTGATTCTCTAAATTCTATGGGAAATACGCTTACTGGTGGTCATTTAATTATTGGAGAGGAAGCTGTGAAAATGGCCCCCAGCGGGAGTGCAGATTTATCATTATCATTATGCATATAGAATAGAAAATTTAGCCTAGGCTTTTAAGATATATTCCTGCATTGAGGGAAAAAAAAAATTCCTAGTAAGCTGTGTGAGCCTGGTTTAGATGGCTCTGGCATGTGGTCAAAAGCGAGTAGAAACATTACTCATTGCAAGCACTGGGAACATTTTGTCCAGGGGAGAAGGAGGCAAACAGCTGAAGATATTGCCCCGTCAAAGGAAATTTCTTGAGTATTTTATGAGTGATAAAAATCACATTGGATAATTCCCCATACTTATTTTTGAGAAATCCAAAAGATTCATCGGTAAACACTCTTCCACAGAAACCTTACATTGCCACAGGGCATGTCACACTGACATATTGTTTCCGTGGAAGCCAGCAGCATAGACGGAGCCGCTACAGAAGCAGCAAGTATTCTAATGTAACCGTAGTCCATCTGGACTTACGAGATAGTTTTAAGTTTCATTCAGCTTCTATTAGTGTTATGACAACCATCCCAGTCTGTTTTCAGAAGCTTGTCTGTCCAGTTGCCCATGAATTTTATCAGGGGAAAAGTGCTGACAGTGTTCAAAATTACCAAAGGATATTATTAGGGAGAAGATTGTGGATACCAAAAGTGAAAATTTTCTACCATGCCTGTCGAGCTAAACTTCATTATCTTCTTCCAGTGAAATGCAGTGTGCTCCACAATACATCGTACCTCATTTACACATATTTATGTATTTTTCAAAATTATTCTTACTGTTCTTAGGATAGTCACACCCCCCAAACCCCCCACAATTATTAAGTTCGCCATACTTTCCCCATAATCTATGATTTTGACCATGAGTTTGATCAACACCAAAATCCTTACACCTGACAATATCTCATGATCTAAGCATCACAAAAATATTTCTGCACCATCAAAAAGAAATAGTGGTTTTGTCTTAATGGCTAAGCAATAGTTTAGAATTTATTCTTTAATATAGGTTCAATAACTGAGTTTGATTTTTAAAAAATTATTGAATATTATTGGCCCACTTTCTTCACATTTAAAATCAGAGAAAATTTTATTATGGTTAAATGACTTTAACTGGTGTTGAACTGGGTTAAAAGTAAAGAAAAATATTCTGGGAAGATGGTACATAACTTGTTCTCAAAGAGAAAATTTCCACGGCCATGGAAAGTAATAGCATCATTCTCCGACAGTATTGCCCTACTTAATTTTTTTAACAATAATAACAAAACTGGTGCTCTGAGTTTGACATATTTTGAAATAATTTAACAAAATTTTCTAAGGTTTAATACTTAGTCCTTAGACTGTAAAGATGTAATAAATGCAAATTTAAAATTTTTACAGTTTGAAAATCATGCAGAAGTATCAAGCCATTTCTTGAATAGGAAAAAAATCATTTCAGTATGAAAAAGGCAATACTATGATTTAGGGCTAAACTTGGATTATCAGGATAGGAAACATAATGACATCAGTAATATTACTGCCTAAATTGTAAAACAAGAGGAAACACTGCAATGTTATAACATTCTAGCGGCGTTATATAAAATGCTGGTACTCGTTTGTGATATTTTAGTAGATATTCTAATATTCTGTTATTGAATTGCCTTAATAGCATCACAGTCTGTGTCCTATTACTGACTTCCACGAACAGCATGAGACAATGGGGTTTTGGTAATGCAGTTGTAGAACAAAGTGGTTTATCATATAAATTGGTATCCGTAGGAGTAAATAATTCTGATGAGATTTACCTCATTTATTTTAAGAAATAGAAAAGTATCAGTAGATTTCACAAAGCATAATTAAAATCCTAATTGAAAATGCCACGTGCTACATGTGTACTGTCTGTCATCTCACTTTTTTAGAGTTCTGCCAGTAGTTTAAATACATCTTGCAAGGACACTATACTAGCGAGACATTTCCTTTGTGATCTTTACACCTAGCAGTGTAGATCAGATGTGTGATAATTCGCCTCCTTGTATTATAAAAATAATTGTAAGTGAATATAGAATTAGTTTGTTGTGAAAATTGATAACGGCATTAGCAAAAAAAGTTGACAGAGAGATTAGAGTACATAATTAAGCTCTTCTACGTGGTTTTATAGGTAGAATTACTCTACCTATTAACTCTTTCTTTCTGGCACTATCCACCTTGTTAATCTTAACAATATACACACTCGTTTCTGATTGAATTAATGCAACTTCACATGAACAAGAGATTCGCTGAAACAGTCAATCATGTTTATTGTCATATTTGTTTCTATACATCTCTGTCAGAAAAAAATAAAGAAAATAAATCTAAGCTGTAATGTTTTTAGTCAGAGAAACTGAAACCAGTTAAAATTGGTAAAGTATATAAAATTACTCATACTTAATAAGAAATCGTACTACTGCTAGTCCCTTTTTATGACTGTGTTCAATAATGTGACTTTAGATTCTACATGTTATAATAACAGAGCATTGCAATTTTATGTCAGAATTATAAATCAAGGGGAAATGTTTTGCCTGTACCACACAAAGAAAAACAGATTTGTTTGGCTTGTAAAAGATCCTCCTCAGTTTGCTACCCACTAAATATGTGATACTTTATTAGAAATGCCATCAAAAGAGAGGGAGCAGAAAGTTATCAGTCCAATAACTAAGAGATGTTTTGTCGTTATTTACAACTGTTATATTAATCAGAACATTATACGTTACAAAATGTGTATTCATTTTTCAGGTTTACAATAAAGAATAGGAAAAAAACTGCACAGAATATAAAGTATGGAAGTGCTCACAAGGATCAGCTGTGGCCTTATCATGTTTTCCACACCATAGGTTTGTTTATTTGTTTTATTTTGTTTTCACAACAAGCTATGAAATGGTCATACATTTGTATTCCCTAGGCTGATGCTAACACACACCTTTTTCCCCCTAAAAATTTCCTCACAGAAAATAATATGTTTTTTATTAGACCAGTTGTGGTCTAATATACAAATATATATATTTGCAATTTATAAATGAACCTTTGATATGTATTGAGTATGAACCTAACATAAACCATATTACCAGTTGTTAGTATTCTAACATTCTGATACATTACTAAAAATACAGTAAATACAACAGTAAATCTTAATGTGTTATCTTCAAAATGTTTCATTTTTGCATTTGAATTCGTTCTCAGAGGGCTTATTTGAAAGCAAGTGTTAAAGCCCACTGGGAGGATGGCCGTTATCTTCAGCTGCTCCCCATTCCTTCCCGCACCCACTGAAAAAGCTGGGATGGAGGAAATGAGCTAAATCTGATACAGCCCAGCTGAGGCCGAACCTTCCTTTGCCAAGTCTATTGGAGAACAACAGCAAAGATTTTCTTTTCTTTAAACGTAGGGACTTAAGACAACTTTGAAAGGCTAATAAATGATTAGGTAAAATGGGTTATTTTGGGTAAACATGAAAGAAAATGTACCCAAATGACTCATCATAGTTGATATTTGAATAAATAACATATTCAAGACATTTTTATTAAAATCTTGTCATGTATCTCGTTTTAAGATCGGATGAAAGATACCTCCAAGCCTCTTGAAGGATTAATTTTTACTTTTTTAGTGAATAATCTTACACTTCTACATTTACATAATTTTCAAAATAAAACACATTAAATATACAGCGCACCGTTTTTTTACTTTATGAGTCAAAATATTTCTTTAAGATGTGGTGATCAGTCTCATTCAAACTAAGAGAATCGGAGCTCTTTTTTGTGGTGCCTCGGAGGTGATCGGGTGCTTCAAGGGTGAAGCTGAGCGTCTTTTTCCCAGTTACTGGCTGCCGGAAACTCACTGAAGTGTATGATGAAGGCAAACTTTGCACCTTTTATGAGAAGTGTGTGGCCAGAGAAGTTACTGCTGATGTTCCAGGTGAAGATGGGTGGGTTATTTGGTTAGAATCAGTGGCAGGAATGACAGACAAGGCTTCCCTATGAAGTAGGGTGTCCCGATCCATGGCTGTCCGCCGGCTCCTGGGCAAGGGTCATTCCTGTTAACAGATCAAGGGCTGGAGAAGAAAACACAAATGTGTTTGGGTTTGCATTGTGGATGCCAATCTGAGCGTTCTGAACTTGGTCAGTGTAAAAAAAGAGAATTATGTTTCTAAACCTAGTAATACTCCTGTGATTCCTCTCCTGGGGCCCAAAAGAGCTAGCAAAGTTCAAAAGCTTTTCAATCTCTCTGAAGAAGATAATAATCATCACTGTGTTGTAAGAAAGCCCATAAACAAAGGTAAGAAACCTAGGACCAAAGTCCCCAAGATTCAAATCCTCGTTACTCCACGTGTCTTGCAACAAGTGTGGGCATGTTACTCTGAAGAAACAGCGTAGAAAGAAACATAAGCAAGAGGCAGCAGAATATGCTAAACTTTTGGCCAAGAGAATGAAGAAGGCCAAAGAAAAATGCCAGGAACAGATTGCCAAGAGACAGAGGTTGCCGTCTCCGGGAGTTTCTACCTTTAAGTCTGAATCCACTCAAAAATGAGACTGTCTAAGAATAACAAATAAGATAAGGTATCAAAAAATAAAATAAGGTAAAATAAGACAAATGGAAATTAATGTTCCTTATCAGAAAGATGTCCCCAGAACCTGTGAATATATTTAGTTTTATGACAAAGGGGAAGGATGATTGAAGACAGAATTAAAGTTGCTACTCAGCTGACCTTAAGAAGGGCAGATTACCCAAGACAATCCAGATGAACCTCATTTAAGTGCAAGCGTACCTATAAGTAGGAGAGGGAGGCAAAAGCGTGAGTTGAAAGAAGATGTGACTAAGGAAGGAAAGCGTAGTGAGGTGTAGCGTTGCTATTACTAGGGATGGGGGAAGGCTGCTGTGAATGTGGGTATCATCTAGAAACTAGAAAGGGCAAGGAAACATATTATGCCGTGAGGACCCCAAAAGGAGTGCCGTGCTGCTGACACCTTGGCTTTCTTTTGGTTGAGTGAGACCCGGGTTGGATTTCTGAACTACAAAACTGTAAGTTGGATACATTTTTGTTTTTTGAAGCTACTACGCGTATGGAGATTTGTCAAAGTATCAATAGGTAACTAGTGAAATATATTTTTTGTATCATGGAAAAAATGAATAAAACATTGTAAATCTGCATGTATATTTATTGCATAATGTGAATTGACAAAAACCTTAGTTGAGTCAGTGTGACAATACGGTTGACAATTTAAAATATGCCCTTGGTCTCTATAATTCCGTTTCTGGGAGTTTATCCTAAAGTTACTTTTACATATACAGAAAATGATACATGCACAAAAATACTGATTTTGAGAAATGTTTTCAACTTAAAATATTTGAAATAAGTGAATACAAATCAGGAGATACAGCTTTACGAGCATGGGTGCTGGTGTGAGCGCATTGCTTTTATAGACTCTGTAACAGCTATCCCTTCAGAGAAAGATACATTGGCACAGGGAGGCAGATGAAGGTTAATTAGTTTCAAAAGTACAAATTTTTGAAAAATTGTGTGTTGTACCACGTGTACAAACAACTTCTTAGAAATGGGTTTAAAATTCATATACTGAATTTCAGGGCTAATGGGTGGTAATTTTTTTTAAAGGCTACAGGTGTGTGGGTGACAGAAACATAAGTATAGTTGGTTTTCCAACTGTAGCCCACTTTTTGTCGAGGATAAAGTTAGGTTTTGCTGACCTATTCTTACATTTTACTTAGATCGTGAGAGAGAAATTGTAACAGTTTTCTTTGTCGCAAGATTAGCGAAAAAAACATGAGAAACAGAGTAAACAGATACTGCAAAACAGCTGATGATTATCTTGTTTGGAACATACAGAAGTCATTGGCACTCTGATTGCCCTTCTAATGGGCCAGTCTCCAGGTGTATCAGCATAACAAATACTGAATACAAACGTCCCATCCTAGGAAGGGCTTGTGCTGAAGGTGAATTGTAATTTTTCACTTAGGAGTTCCAAATGAGATGACTGTATGGGTAGATAGATCTCTTCCAATGGTGCTGTAGGTATGGTAGGAAAAATCATCTATTTACACCTGCTGTTTTTAAAGGTAGAAGGGAGGAATGGAAACTCTCCCGATGAAACAGTTATGCTGTCCACACAGCCACATTAGACTACTCTGGCATTTCGCCCACTGAAGAAGGTTTTAATAAAGAACCTCAGATAATGCCTAACGTCAGCAATGGGAAGAATACTTACCAGGTTGAAAATTTGAAACAGCCAATTTAATCTTGGTTCCAGATTCCCCACAAAAATATTGTGGTGGATGGCTGTATGGATCTCCTAGGAAGTGCCTGTGGGTCCTGTGTTGCAGAACAGCTCTAAGGGTCCTAGACCTGTGGCCGTACACAGGATGGACTGGTACCAGTGGGCCGGACAGATTGGTAATACGTAGTAGCTTGGCACTTGGTGGGGTAGATCTTGGAGGAACAGCTTTGTTTTCCCTAAAATGAAAATGAATCTAATGTCGAGAGACCCAAGAAAAAGAAAAAAAAAAAAAATCACAATAAGGACTAGGGTGCACAATAGTGAATTATCTCCTAAAGATCATGAATATGTTCTTAGCTATACTTTGAATTTTTATTTAATTTTACATGAAATTTTATGTAATACTGATGCATGTACCCAGTAAGTTAATAGAATGAAGATACTGACCTGTATTAAGATTCCATGAATTTGGGGGGCACCTGTGTGGTTTAGTTGGTTAAGCATCTGACTCTTGATTTTGGCTCAGGTCATGATCTTAAGGTCATGGGGTTGAACCCCATGTTGGGCTCTGCACTCAGTGGGGAGTCTGAGATTCTCTGTCCCTCTCTCAAATAAATAAATAAATAATCCATGATTTATGAAAAGTTGCCAGTTTAAATTTAGTATTTTGTCTTAATTTTTTTAAAAGGTGCAATATAGAATGAAGTGCTTCAAAATGCATAAACATCTCTTTACACTCCAATTAGTAAGGATTGAGATTCATGAATATAAATCTACTATGTTAAAGTACTCTTAGAGCTTTTGAAATTCTTGGCATATGATTACAAATGCTGTGATTTAACTACTGCTCTGAAAAAAGATGACAAACAATCTATATAAAATTTTACTTATTATATATGAACTTATCTAGAAGCCCAATTCTGGTAAAATTTAGCTCTTAAAAATTAAAGGAGAAGTTTGTTGAAGCGCTGAAATTTTTCACATAAAGAGCTACATTTACGAAAGCTGACCCCCTTCCTAGTCTATGCAGCCTCTATGCTTTCAGAGAAAGCAATTTTAAGTGTGTCACAAGGTCAGCTGTGGACTATGAAGTAGTAAATCCACATTTTTGCCAGTTTAGTTTCATTGCAGGATTATGTACTTTCATTGGAGAGAAGGAGATGAAAAGGAGAAACAGGATCTGCTCAGCTTTCGTCCTGATAAAGGGAAATTAGTTCCATCAGCATATGTAAATACCCATTTCCTGCCACTAGACCTAACAAAATCTTAGAGCCAAAGGAAGCCTAAATGTCAATTTGTATAAGCTTGTCTTTGCATTATGGGCTGGATACCGTCCTCCTCAGTGGTTTACTCAAAAACAACCAACTACAGACAAAACTGGGACTTGAATGTATGTTTCTTTATTCCCTAACAGACTAAGCATCTCATACTTGTCTCTTACATCAGTTTGCTTGAGGGACTGTCACTGTCCTATTACACCTTTCTGATTGTCTACCAACTGCAGAACCTCAGATATGAAGAAAGGGCTTCTGACCTAGGTCCTCACTCAGTTTTCTTTGGGGAAATTTAACTCACTGTAAAATTATGTGTTGACTTACTGGAATAGTATCCAGTTAGAACTTAATCATGTTAAGGTAATATGCTGAAGAAACTTCTGAGTACAGCTATTGAAATTGCTATCCTTTCACACTAGTACTAAAATAACTAAGTTTTATCATAGGTTACCCAAAAACATGAGACCTCTAAGAATTTAACTTTGGGGGTCAAGAAATAGTTGTTAGAAATCAGTTTAAAGGAAAATCACAAAATCTGGAGGTGGGGTGGTTGTTTAGGGCAGTACTGTGATAGATGAGGGGTGAGCAGATGAACAGATGGAAAATAAATGAATGAAAAGATGACTGAGTTGTTGGAACACATTTCACTTTTAACCTCAAATCAGGAATACAATCCCAGGAACTTTTATCATGAACTAAATATTATTCTTGTGTAATAATAAAGAATAAAATCCAGAGACTGACTCCACAAATCACAACCGCCTAGAATCTTTTAAGTAACGTTAAAATTTTGATCAGGACAGACAACATTAACAATTGGACTGCCTATGGAACCTTCTGAAACAGACCTCAGTTTGCCTGCTGAAGAAGGTCTCTGTCTTTTAGAGACAAGGCAAAATCCCCTTGTAACAAAGCATGTACTCTCTCTGCTGAGAACAAAGGCAAGACAAAATGCAGAATCAGTGGAGAAAGGAATGGTAACATAAGGAATTACAGGAATTTGCTTTTGTCATATGTAAGTGAATATATGTATACATGCTTTGAAGGGCGCTCAAAGAAAACTAACACACCTTTGGTTCTCACTTGTGGTGTTTTTTTGGTTTTGCGATTCTTTTACTAATTCCTGGTCTCAACTTGGAAGCACAGAGTCAGATGCTACCCTAGTAACTTTCTGGTTTGGCAAGCACAAAGGTAATCTAGAATCAATCCATTTAATAAAAAACAAATAGATGTAAAGCATTTTGCTCAATGTGGAGTATGGAAGTCCATGAGTTTGGGGGCAGAAATTCATAATTTAGTCTATTAGGTATTATCTGCCCATCCAAACCATAACCATAGCCTTTGAAATGACGCAGAAGAAATTCTCGTCAACTTTTCCGGAAGAAATAAACCAGTGTGATAAAGGCCTAAATGTTTGAATGTAAATACAACTGCAACATAAATATACGGTACTCAAGTCATTACAACATAGATGCTTGTAAAGTCTCAACTTAGTATGTTTAATATTGCCCACATCTAATCCGCTGGTTACCTTGTACACCAATCCGATTTCTCCACTACTTTCCACTTGAAGGAAATGTCTGTATTACTCTTAAAATAATCTCTTTTATTTTTTTTTAATCATTTCTGTTTTTTTGACCTAAGTATACATACCCCAGGACTACAGGACAGTTTGTATGTTTGTAAACTTTGAATAAGGAATTGCACAGCATGTATTATTTTGCGTCTAGCTTCTTTCACTGAAAATTATATTTACATTTTTGAAATGTGTTTAACACATAGTTTCAAAACTTCCCTTAGTGCATGGCATTCCATTATAAGAATATACACAATATTTCTGTTGGCCACTTGGGTTGTTTCAAAGTTTTGGTTAATACAAATGCTACTACAGCAATAGTTTAGCCGGTTGCTCTACTCCTTGCCAGCACTGAGTATCATCAGACTTTGGAATTTTAGCATTCTTAACAGATGTGAAGCTATGTTTCACTTTTAAATGAATGAAGATTTCCATAATTACCAAGGGGGATATGTTTATTTGGACATTTTACTATAATATTATCTGACTGTTACTGCATCAAGCATTACAGGTACAAGCATTGTATCAGATCTGTTGGTTGCAAATATCTTCTCCCATTCCAAGGGTTATATTTTTACTCAACTAGTCTTACTTGGTAGTGAATAGATTTTCTTAATTTGAATATTGTCACATTTCTTCTTTATTCTTACAGCTTGTGCTTTCGATAGCCTGTTTTACAAGCTCTTTCTATTCCAAGTTCGTGAACATAATCTTATCTACTAACCTCTAGAAGTTTGATAGGTACTTTGTATTATAAATTCAGCTCTGTGTTTTATTTGGGTTTTTCTAAGTTACATTTAGTGAATACATATTTCCAGTGTACAATTTGAGTTTTATACATAAAAGACAACTTTATAAAGACAACTTTATTTTAAAATTTATATGGAAACTTAAACATATGTCTCTAAATAACCTATTAAACAAATTGTTTTCCCAAGAGAGAGCATGGTATCTCTCTTTATTGATTTGCCCTTTAAAAAATTCTCTTAGCAGTGTCTTATAGATTTTAGGGATTAGGTTGTCCATATTGTCTAACAAATTTACTACATACTACATCATATTTACTGATACTATTTTAAATCATTTTCTAATTTTCAGTTTTTAAGTTATGAACACGTAAAATGGAATTAGCAATTCTAACTTATTTTATCCTGTAACATTGTTAAATCCATTATTTTAATTTTTTTGTATATTCTTTGGAATTATCTATGTAGGGAATTAGGTTTTCTGATAATAAAGACGGGGTTATCATTTCTTTTCTAACTTATTTTTTTTCTGACCTAATTTACCCTAGCTGAGACCTCTGGTGATATGTTTGAATAGAAGATAGAAAAGTAGATGCCTTTGCCTTTTTCTTGGTCTTTGGTTGAAAGCAGTGCTTGATCATTAAGTTTGATATCAGATACTATAGATTGTTCATAAATGATTCTGTCATATTGAGGAAGCTGTCTTTATTCTTGTTCTGCCTTTTTTTTTTTTTTTTAATCACTATTAGATGTTGGATTTTGTGGGGCACCTGGGTGACGCAGTTGGTTAAGCAGCTGATTCTTGATTTGGGCTTAGGTCATGATCTCAGGGGGATGAAGCCCTGTGTCTACCTCTGCCACTCTGGGGAGTCTGCCGTCTCTCTGCCTCCCCCCTTGTTCTCTCACAGATAAATCTTTAAAAAAAAAAATAAGATGTTGAATTTTGCTAAAACCTTTTTCTGTACATATTGACATGATAATGTGGATTTTTTTTTTTTGTACTTCTGTTTGTTGACATGAATAAAATATATGTGTTGCATCAAGTTCACATATCCAGGATAAAAACCAGCTGGTCATGATCTACCTGTTTATATATTTTTAAATTTGATTTAATACTTTTTAGGAATTTTTATGTATGCTCAGGGAGGATATTAGTCTACAGTTTAGGTGTAATGCCTTTTGCTGGTCTTGGTATCAGGATAATTCTGGTTTCAGAGAAGTGTTAGAAAATGTTTGCTTTCCTGTATTTCCTGCTTTTCCTGTGAAACCATCTAGATCTGGAATATTCTTTATGGAAAGTTTTAACTATGAATCAATATGTGTAATCTATTTATGACTAATCAAGTTATCTATTCCTTCTTGAGAATTTTGGTAGTTTGTCTTCAAGTAACTTACACATTTTATTTAACTATGGAATGTATTTCTACAAAATTCTTTATAATAGTCCTCTATTTTACTTCAAATACTGTTAAGATCTCCAGTGATAACTCCTTCTACTGTTCTTGACTATCTGCTTGTTATTTCTGTAATTTTCCTTTTTTGATAATTCTGACAAGAGACTTAGCAAATGTATTGATCTTTTCAAGTAATGAGATTTAGGTTTTCTGTTGTGATTCTCTTTTCCATTTGATTTTCTTAAAAATGATTGCCTTTTTCTGCTAGGATAGGGTTACCTTGCTCTTAGGAAATGCAGGTCATACATTTGAAATTTTTTTTTTTTTAATATGGGTATTTAGAAGCTTTATCTGCATCCCACTGTTTTGAACATACCATATTTTCTCTTCATTTTGTTAAAAGTATTTTGTAATTTGCCTTGTAATACCTTGTTTGAGCCATAGAGGATTCAGAAATACATTGTTTAATTTTCAGATATTTTGATACTTGTCACTTTCTCTAATATCTAATTTATTACTATTATCAATGGAAATGCTTTGTATTTTAATTTTAAATTTATTGTGACATTGTTTGATCGCTTCATACTAGGTTTGTAGCCATTTACACATTTAGTTTTGTTGGGCTATATTGGCGAATTGACCCCTTTATTACTTGAAATTATCCTCTTCATATTTGGTTACATTTTATACTCTCAAATCTATTTTGTTTTATCTTAATGTATGAGTCCACATTTATCTTCATTAGTGTTTGCATGGCATATTTTTTCCCTCATTTTCTGTTACTTAACCTGAGTTTATTATATTTAAAGTGATATTCTTGTAGCCTCCATTCTCTGGGATTTCTAGAATCTAGGCCCCCTCTGACTTTACTGTAAAATCAGCCCAGCTCTGTTGAACTCCCTCTGGTTGGCCTAAAATTCTTTCTAGGCAAAGGGCTGCATTAATCAGGGTTCTATTCATTTATTCCCCTTTGCTCATTGGATCACTATTTTATGCTTCCTATTAATGCCTAAAAACCATGTTTTCATGTTTTGTCTGGCCTTTTGGCTGTTTAAGGTAGGCTAAGTATGTTTTCTGTTACTTCATCATGGAATGAGGGAGATTATAATTTGTTATGTATTGACCTTGAGATATTTCAAAGATTCAGATTTTCAGTGAGATTCAAACAACCCAGAGGTCTTACCTTGTATCAAGCATTACTGTTTGTTTCAAGGTTATAAGTAATTGGAATATACAGGGAAGAGGTACAGGAACAGCAACACAACTAAATTTTTCATTTGGGGCTGCAGTGAGAGCAGCCTAAACTCTGTCCAGGTTAAAATACTAAGTCTCCAATAATATATGCAATCATATAATTTTCATAGTAGAGTCATTTTGAACATGAAACCTCTCCGTTTTATTCTCCTAGTGTACATGAGGGGTTTACAGATTACAGCCCATTGCCCAGATCTGGCCTGCAGCATGTTTTTCCATGGCCTATGAGCTACAAATACCATTTATATTTGTAAATTACTGTTAATTTTTTTTTTTTTTTTTTTTTTTTTTTTTTTTTTTAGAGACTGCATGTGGCCTACGAATCCTAGTATGTTTACTATCTGACACCTTTACAGAAAGAAGTTTGAGTCCTGGCTTATGTGATAAACGATAGATTCCATAAGCAATATGAATAAGCTACATATATATTGCCCAGACATTTGTTTGTTTGCTAAGAGGTCTGTCAGAATTCTTACAAGGAGGTTTGAGTAGGTTACCTTATTATTTCCTGGGAGGAGAATCTCTGTATCATAAGCAGAGGCAACGGATAAATTGCAAACTTGCTGAGTCACTACATCCTTCTTGTAAGCATGATTATACTAATTTACTAACTTGAATAATTTATTTATGGATCATATTAATTTACATAAACATATAAATCATGAATACTTCTAATCTTGATGTTTAGTTTCCATTTGTCATCTTACTGTACTGACTAGGACCTCCAATAGCGTATTGAATAGAAACGCAGTAAAAAATATTTTATTGCCTAAAATACTTGCCAAGAGTTAATTAATTTTTAATCAAAAGCAATTTTTTTTGTCTCAGAAATGTAGAAAATTACACTGAAAGTCTTTTATTTACATTTATCACCTTTGCTTTAATTTGTTCTGCATTTAAAGTAGGGGGAGGGAAAATTAGGACATTGTTTTTAAAAGCCTTTGTGTTCTTGTAAGACCTGTATTAAAGGATCCAAATTTCTTTTTAAGTATAACTTTACATTCCTCAAATGATGTATAATGTTATGGTTGCTATTGAAGTCAATATATTTAAATTATGATAGCTTTTTTGAAAATTCATTAAGATTCTATTTAAATGATCATGTTCTCTGCAAATAAAATTGTTCTAACTTTATACATTACAAATTTTTTACCTTTTTTGATCTTTGTTTTTTCCTCCCTCCCTCTTTATTTATTCTTAATTTCATTCTCTATTATCTACAGAAAATGCTACATAGAAGTCATTGGAGTTGAAACCTTTGTTTCATTCCCGATTTCCAATAGCAGGGAAATATAGTTAGCATTTGAATATTTAGATTGGGCTTTAGTCCTTTATTAGTATTGGTAATTTCTGCTACATTGATTTTTCTTAATCTTTGCTTTTAATAGTTTATCAATCTTAATTATCTTTTTGAAGAACCAACTTTTGTTTCATTGACTTTTTAAACTATTCTTTGTCTTTTTTCTTTGATTTTTTTTTAATTCTATTTAATTTGAATCTCTCGTTTTATGGTGGAAGTTTAGATTTTTTTAGAAACATTGATATTTAAGCTTTTTCACGTGAGGTTTAATACTGTGAATATCCCCTCAAAGCACTGCTTTAGTTATACTGAACACATTTTGATGTACCGAATTATCCTCTTAATTCCTTTTAACAGATTATTTTCCTTGTGATTTCTTTGACATGACGGTATTAAGTGATGCACTGTTAAACTTTGTGGTGTTTGGGAATTTAGTTTTGATCAGAAAATTTATGCTGTGATTCAGATTGTTTTGAATTTATTGAAATATTCGAAAGAAGACTTTAAAAAAATCCACAGTGAACTGTATCAGTGTATCTTTCTTTTTCACTTAAAAGGCGATGTATTATATAATGGTGTTGAGCAGTGTATTCTGTATGTCTGCCCTATTATCTTAGGGTCTGTTAATATTGATCACGGTTCCTATATATTTGATTTCTTTTTTTTTTTTGTCTGCTAGATAGATTCGAGAGAAGTTTTGATATCTCGAACTATATTGGTGGATTTTTCTCTTTTCCTATAATTCTGTTAGATTTCATATATAAAACTTGGTTATCTGTACATAATTCTGATTGTTATATGTTATTGATCGATTTTACCACTTTATCATAAAATATTTCTCTTTCCACTTAATATTTTGACCAGTGGTGGCATGATGTGTGCTTTTCCTCCCACATTCGTGTACTCTGTACATTTACATGACTTTATAGTTCATGAGGGTTGGTAATAGGCAGTGTAGATTGGGTATCACTTTATAATCATATTTAGGTGCCATGTTTTTAATTGAAATGTTTATACCATTTAGTTTTCACACAATTTATAAAATAGTTTGGGTATATCACTGGTTATTTTCTATTTGTTCCATTAGGTGTCTGGTTTTGGTTACTTTTTTATTCCTTCTATTAATTTACTGTTCTTAAAATCCCTTTATCTCTACTATTGAGTTATAAAATGCACCTTTGTACATGCATAAATGAGGTTGCTCTATGGTTTTCATGAGAAGTCTGAAAATTATAATCTACCTTAAAGTATTGTACTGCCTCATATATGTTAGTAACTTAAAATTAATTCATTTCTTCATATTTTTGTGCAGTTGCCATATTTTCACTTCACTTCTGAATACTTAAGAATCACATAATGTAGTTCATGTCTGAGTGTGTGTTTGTGTGCTAATGTGCCTTTCTGCGTGTGTCCCTGCATGCGTCCGTCTGTCCGTGTCTGTTTCTTCATGCCCGTCTGTGTGTCTGCACGTCTGTATGCACATGTGTGTGTGCGCGTGCATCCGTGCACACATGTCTGTGTCTCAGTCTCTCCATGTGTGCACGTGTTTTGTCTGTCTCCGTGTGTATGCATGTCTCTCTGTCTCCATGTGCAAATGTATCTGTCTCCGTGCGAGTCGGCGTCTGTCTCGTGAACCTGTCTGTGTGTGCACGTGTCTGTGTGCGCGTGTCTGTGCGCGTGTCTGTGTATGTGTCTGCCTGTGTGTGTGTCTGTGCATGAGTGTATGTCTATCTCTGTGTGTGCCCGTGTCTCTCTGCATGCCCGCGTGTGTGTGTATCTGTCCATCTGTGTGTGTGTGTGTGTGTGTGTGTGTGTGGAGAGGGCAGTCCCTCTCTCTGGTTGTGTGTTGGGGGTCTCTCTCGGTCTCTGTGCATCATCTCTCTGTCTCTCACCCTAACTCAACTAACAGTATAATTTATTTTCTATGAAAAACTGCCTTAAACCATTTTCTGGAGTTCATCTTATTGCCAATAATTCTCTCAGCCTTTTTTGTGCCTGAAAAAGACTTGATTGCACTTTAACGTTTGTGTTTTCACTTTGTCAAGAATTCTGGGTTGACAGGTTTTTTTTTTTCTTTTAATACTTAAAACTGCATTTTAGTTATCTCCTGGATTACGTACTTTTTGATGAGAAATCTGTTGTAATGACACGTATTCCTTTATACGCAATTTTTTCGTGCTTACTCTTGAAAAGAAACCTTAATAACTGTTTCTCAGCAATTCACTTACTATGTGCCTTAGTGGATTTTTCTTAAAATTCTGGTTAGGATTTGATTCAGCCTAGGAATTTTTTTCTAGGATGTATGTTTTAATAGTTTTTATAACCTGTTACAGTATTTCTTCAGATGACTTTCTCATATTTATATTCTCATATAAGTTGCCCCTTCCCCTCAATCCAACTTCCCTTGTCCTCTCTGCACGGACTTTAGTTAAATATATATTATACCGCTTATAGCTTCATTTCTTTATTTTCCTTCAGGCCACTGATCCTCTGCTCACTTATTTTTCAATGTTTTTTCTAGCTTTAAGATTTCTGTTGCCTTTAGATTAGGAATCAATAATCATCTCTTCTTCCCTATCAGCTTTAATTTCAACCATTGGGGATAGGTTTCTTTGTTTTTTGGCATCCTATATTGTATTTTTTAATCTTTATAATTTGAGTTTGGTCTTGTTATTTTCTTCTAATTTTCTTAGATTTTTATACATAAAGAGCATAATCTAAAATTGCTTTCCGTTCTTTCTGCTGATTCCATTATCCATTTTCTTCCTTATTCTGTCTGTATTGTTTTTTTCTTTTGATTTTTATTTACTCCTCATAAGTGTAGTAATTATTAGATTTTAAATACTGAGTACTATAATTTATTTTATATCTTTAAGGAATGCTTAACTTTTTCTTGCAGGTAGTTAGATTGTATAATAACCAGCTTAACCATTTCGGCTTGTTTTAATGCTCTTTCTGTGTGGTTCTGTGATTGCTTTTATTCTAGAGCTAATTGAGTTCTAATTCTAAGGCAGAACATTTAGTTTTCTGCTCATTATATTGTTGATTCATTCTTCACTTGGGCTGGTAAAAACCAACAATTCCCAGCCGTATTTTAATACGGGTAGTTGTTAATCTTACAATTAGTAGTAGTGACTTCTTTTTCTAAACTTTGTCTTATCTACCCTTGGTTCCTTTCACCCTATGCTTGCAGACTGGTAGTCAGCCGAAGACTCACGGGGAACCCCCATGCAGATTTCTATAGTTCTTTCTTTGTGTATCTCTAGCAACTCGGCTGTTTTGCCCTATGAGTTCTAGCCATTTTGTTTTCCCTGAACTCCAGTCTCTGTATTTTCTTTCAAGAGAGAGGTCTGTAACCTGTTTAGGATCCCACCGAGAACTGTTTTGTGTCCAAAAAGTCTATATAATGCTAGGGCTCACCAAATCTGTTACCCTTTTCTCAGGTATCTGTTTTTTGTGGCCAGTTATCTAAGTAAAAAATGATTTTCAGTCCTATATTTTGTCCATCTCTCTATTTGTTGCTGGTGGGAGGGTAATAGGCCATTTCATCCCTTGATGGCTGGAAATGTAACTCTCATGCATTGTGGAAAAATGCATTACATATTTTCCAAACTGTCTCAGTCTCCCCGGGCTGCCATAGCAAAATACCACAGAACAGATGGCTTACAAATGCATGGCTATTTCCAGGGAAGATGGTGGAGTAGGTGGATCCTAACTTCCCTCATCCCATGAATACAGCTAGACAACGCTCATATCCATGTAAATAACCCAGAAAACGACTGGAAGGACAAGTAGAACAGACTCTCCACAGCTAGGTGTAGAGAAGAGGCCACAGGGAAAACAGTAAGGAGGGTGAAGATGCAGTTAGGAACCAAGCTGACCCGTAAGACTGTCTGTGGGAGGGGGCGGGGAGGCTACCGCAGGCACAGAGAAGGGAGGAAAGTAAACCACACATCAGACGTGGGGGACCTACCTTGGGAAGAGAAATAACCAAAACGTTTGGCTGTGAAAACAAGAGGAGCTTAACTTTTTCACTTCTTAAAATCAGTGCAGCTTCATACCTGAAATTTTAAAAATCAGCAGCTAGGCTCTGGGAGAGCAATAGGGCAAGCCGACACTGAGTCCCTACCCTAAGAGAGATGTCAAAACCAGCAGCCCCACTGACATACAGCGTGGTAGAAACAATTTGAAAAACGCGTGGGATATATGGGAGGAAGATCTGTTTCTTTCTTTTTTTTTTTAATTTTTTTTATATTATGTTAGTCACCCTACAGTACATCCCTGGTTTCTGATGTAAAGTTCGATGATTCATTAGTTGCGTATAACACCCAGTGCACCATGCAATACGTGCCCTCCTTACTACCCATCACCGGTCTATCCCATTCCCCGACCCCCTCCCCTCTGAAGCCCTCAGTTTGTTTCTCAGAGTCCACAGTCTCTCATGTTTCATTCCCCCTTCTGATTACCCCCCCTTTCTTTATCCCATTCTTCCCCTACCGATCTTCCTAGTTGTTATGTTCCATAGATGAGAGAAATCATATGGTAATTGTCTTTATCTGTTTCTTAATCTCAGAGTGTGTGCCGAAAGGGCAGGGATCTTTGGGAGACTTCTCTAAGAACAAAAACACTGTGGCACCATTTCCCTCCCCTGCCTACCAGCTCGGATACACATAAACCCACAGAAACCAATGCAGCAAACACTCTCCACCTAGCTTGCTAACAGCATGCTCCACCCCCTGTGCTCTTCTGGGGACTTGGCTGCTCCAAACTGGCCTCCACCCAAGGTAGTGCCACAAGCAAGGCATTGTGCAAACAGCCCCAACAGGAGCCAGCACCTCTCCAAAGTGACCCTGGCCCCAAGAGAGAGTAAGATAGCCACACATATTAGTTATACTGTGGCCCCAGTGGTGGGTTGGAGGTGGACATACTGTCTGACTACAGGCCCTGCCCACTAACAAAAGCCTCTGGGGATCAACACAGGGAGAGAGCCCTGGAGTTCTTTGTGACCTCAGCTCTGACAGTTTCTTGGTCTGGCCCAACTCAAGGCCAAGGCAGCCCCAGACTGGCCCATTAACAACACAGAGACCAAACCCTGCCCACAAAAGGCAAAGACGAGTCCTTGTGGACTAGAATGAAGGTAAAGATGGCTCAGCCACAAGACTAGGGCATACTCAACACATGTAGGAGATAACCCTGAAGTGCCAGGGGAGCAGGGGATGTTGAACTGGGAGGCACTACAGGATTTCTTTTTTCTTTTTTCTTTTTTTTTTCTTTTTTCTTTTTTCTTTTTATTTTATTTATTTATTTGACAGGGATAGAGACAGCCAGTGAGAGAGGGAACACAAGCAGGGGGAGTGGGAGAGGAAGAAGCAGGCTCATAGCGGAGGAGCCTGATGTGGGGCTCGATCCCACAAAGCCGGGATCACGCCCTGAGCCGAAGGCAGACGCTTAACCACTGTGCCACCCAGGCGCCCCAGGATTTCTTTTTCATAAGGCCTGTACTTGTAGGAGCAGGAGAGGTCTCTAACTTTCCTAACATGTAGAAACAGATGCAGAGTTAGACAAAATGAGAGGAATAAGCCCCAAATAATAGAACCAGACAAAGTCACAGCAAGAGATCTAAACAAAACAGGTAAGTAATATTCCTAATAAAGAGTTTAAAGTAATGGTCATAAAGATATTCACTGGACAGGAGGGTCTCCCTGAGATCCTCCACTCTCAACAAAAAGATAGAAAACATTAAAAAGTACAAATCAAAGAAGAACAAAGTAAGTGAAATTTAAAATATGCAAGAGGGAATAAATAGTTGACTAGAAGGAAGATTTTTTTTGTCTTCAAACTGACAAAAGATCTGTGATATTATGCACTTTTTTTAAAAAAAAGAAATCAGTGTTACCTACTAGACACTAAAACCCTTGAATATTTTGAGCATCTCTCCTTCTTTAACATAGTTACCCAGATAATTAGGTCATATAACTGAGAGTAAAACTTGCAATATATTATGCATTTCTGCCTTCTTTTATAGGTATTAAGGTGAGACTCAATTTCAGTTTGACTAAATTCAGGGTTACAGTAGGAAACCAGTTAAGCAAGTCTTGCCCTCTGTTTTCCTCTGGTTTTCTATTGTAACCCTGAATTTATCTTTTTCCCCTTCATGCTTACATCATTTCTATTCCATATACTGTTGCTACACAGAAAATTGTGCTGTAAACCTTTTTATTACACTCTTTTTTTTAAGCTCTATATTTACATACACACGGGATGACCTTTTTTTTTTTTTTTTTTTTTTTTTAACAATGTTTGGAGCTTCATCCGGAAAGAATCAATAGCTTATTCTACTCCTCTCAAGCTAGTGAAAACCTGCTTGTATGAAAACTGGGCTCGCATTTGTCCCAGAGAAGTTGAGGCAAATATGTATTAAGGAATTATAGACAATTCAAGGCCATGAAAAGTCATGGCCTTTGTGATCAGGCAAATGAACAGAAATTCAAACATAAACAGTGGTGAAAACATGGGCTTGCTATGCCCTAGGTGTGAAAGTACGCAGTGGCAGCTGAATGTTTACTTCCTTAAAAATAAACTAGAAGTACTGCACATGAGATAGGAAACTAAATCAAATATTAATGCTTGAACTCTGTGTGCAATTAGTCTGTATCAATGCTTGAAAAACTACAATTGGTTTTTCTTACTTAAAACTTCAAGATAATTATAGATTCATATACAACTGTAAGAAATAACACAGACATACCATGCATTCTTTGTCCCAGTAACAACATTTAGCAAAATCACAATATCACCACCAGGAGATGGACAGTAATCTAGTTAGAGTCCCATATGTTTCCATCACTCCTCCAGAGACCCCTCATGTTGCTCTTTTACAGCTGTATCAGGCAACCACTAATTGATTCTCCATCTCTACAATTCGGTCATTTCAACAGTGTTAAAAAAAAAAATGAAATCTTATGTTTATAACCTTTCAGGATATTCCATAATTCTACAGTTCTCTGGAGATTCATCCCCAATGTGTTACACATATCCATAATCCATTCCTTTTTGTTGCTCTGAAGTATTTCATGATACGGATGTACCAGTTTGCTTAACCATTCACTAGTAAAAGACGTCCGTGTTTCCAGTTTTTGGACATTATAAATCTGCCAGAAAACATTTGGTACAGGTTTTAGTGCTAACGTAATGCTTCATTTCTCTGGGACACATGCCCAAGAGTGTCATCACTGCTTGTATGGTCATTGTATATTCAGATTTAAGAAACAGTCAAACCGTTTTCCAGAGTTGATCTACCATTTTACCTTTCCAACAGCAGTGTAGAGAGTTCTGTTCTTTTCTACACGCTTGCCAGCACTTGGTGTTGTCACTTTTTTTTTTTTTAATTTCAGCCATTTAGGTGTGTACTGATATCTCAATGTGGTATTAATTTTCATTTCCATAATGACTGTGATGTTGAACATCTTCATATGTTTTGGTCATCTGTATACCTGCTTTGAAAAACTTCCTATATATGCTGCCCATTTTGTTTTTTATGGTAAGATAATTTTGCAGCATTATTTCTTTTTTTATTAATATTTTTTATTATATTATGTTAGTCACTATACAGTACATCCCCAGTTTTTGATGTAAAGTTCCATGATTCATTACTTGTGTATAACACCCAGTGCACCATGCAATACGTGCTCTCCTTACTACCCATCACCAGTCTATCCCATTCCTCCCCCGCTGAAGACCTCAGTTTGTTGCCCATTTTCTAATTGAATTTTTTTGTTCTTTTATTACTGGCCTTTGTCAATATATTACTGACCTCGTCTAGATACTAGTGTTTGTCAAATATGCAGTTTGAAATGTTTTCTCCCACTAGGGAGTTTTTTTCTTTTTTTCTTTTTTTCTTTCTTCATCTTCTTAATAGAGTCTTGCACTGAGCAAAAGTTTTTAATTTGTGAAATCTAATATTTCAGTTTTTACTTTACGTATTGTACTTTGGTGCCGAGTCTAAGAAATTCTGCCCATCCCTAGATTTAAAATGTTTTCTATATTTTTTTCTTAAAATTGTAGAATCTATATTTAAGATTTTTCTCTGATCAATTTTGAATAATTTTTGTAAGGTGTGAAACTTAAGTCAGGGTTCATTTCTATTTCGCCTATGGGGTCCAGTTTCTCACCATTAAAAAAAGTCGTTACTCCTCTGTTGACTTACTTTTATTCAGTTGGGCCTATTTGTTTCAGTGTATTTCAGGCTCTTTGTTCCATTGATCTGTACACTTATCCCTCCACCATTATCACACAATTGATCATTGTGGCCACTAAAGTTTTGAATTTGTATATGCTTAAATGAGTTATTCTAGTTCTATTTGCTATTCCATATAATTTTAGAATAATTTTGTCTAGGTCTTTAAAAATGTGATTTTGAGAGCAATTAGGTTAAAACTTTGTGGAGAAAATTGGCATTTTTAATTGAGTTTTCCTATCCATGAAGATAGTGTGACTATTTATATCTCTGGACTCATTCGTCAGTTTCATGATTTTCAGCACACAAGTCCTGTACATGCTTTGTTAAATTTACACCAATGTATTTAAACAACTGAAAATGGCATTATATTTTTATTTTGGTGTACTTGTGGTCATTGCTAATATATCAAATTACAATTTTTTTAATCATGTCTCTTGTGACTTGAATGACCTTGCTAATTAGTTCACGTACATGAAATTTCTTGAGATATTCTAAACAGACAATGATGTCATCTGCATATAGAGACAATTTTATCTTTTCTAATCTATATACCTTGTATCTCCTTTATTTCCCTTATTAGACTGACAAATTCCAGCACACTGTTGAATAAGAGTGCTGACAGTGGATATCTTTGAGTGTTGATACATCAGATTACACTGATTTTTCAAATATTTCACCAATCATATTTATAGAATAAGATCCAGCTGGTCATGTTGTATAGTATATATATATGTATTTTTTTTTTTTACTGTCCCGATTGTTTTAATTCCTTGTCATTTTTTGTGTCCAGTTGAAAACTAGACATTTTAATACTATAATATGGTAACTCTAAAAATCAAAATTTCCCCATTCCAATTAATAAATTAGTAAGGTCACTGATTACAAGGTCAATATAGAGAAAATAATTGTAGTCCTTGGACCAGAAGTTAACAACTAGAAAACTACATTTAACAAATAATGTCATTTACAGTAGCATCAATGTATTTAAATAACTGTGAATAAAGCTAACAAATGACAGGCAAATTATTCCAAACTACAAAACAGTTTTGAGAAAATTTAAATATATGTATTATATATGTAATATACACAATATAAATGAATAGAAACATTTTCTAAGATTCAAGGCAGCCCTAATTACAATCAGGTACGTATGCTTAGTTAAAAGAAACAAAAATAAAACCGCCACCCCCAAGTTTTCTCCAAGACAAAAAGAAATAAGTAGTCCTATCTTTTACATAAAGTAGGTAATTCTCAGTTTCCACAGTGAAATGTAGGAATAAAATTTCCTGAATTTGACCTTTTGATCTTAACCTTAATTTAAAAATGTTAATCGTTACACTTCAATAGTTAGGATAAAGTGATTGACACACAAATAGCAACAGAACAGAGTCCAATAACAAACCCATATGCACATACAAACTTAAATTACAAACAAGACGACACAATAGTGCAGAGAGATAGGATGGCGTTTTCAAAAATGGTGCTTAGTGAGTTTTTATGTGGAGCAACATAGGAACCTTGACCTCTGCATTTATGCCACAGTTTTCATACTACCTTCTGAAAAGAGAAAGTTTTCACTCATATTTATGAAATAACAATACCAGTGTTCCAATGTGCTTGTCTGAATAGCTGAAAAAGAACGGGAAAACTACAACACTTCCTTTATTAGTATTTTTCTGTAACTATTACCAAAATGGAACTAAAGAATAATTAGAGGAATAATAAAAAGATGAATAAATAGATCGGTATTCAAAACTATAGCAGTAGTTTAACTTTCTCTTTTAAAAATGTCCTTTATGCACTGAGTTTCAAAAGCATGCATGCAGAAGTAATCTTAGTACTCTGGTGTCATCTTATATATGAATTAGACTTAACAATTTGTTTAACTTTCAGGACTGTTAAGATGAACTTTAAAATACTACTTTCAATATGGCTCAAAAACAAAACTTCAGAAAGTACCAGTCATGTTCTCTATACAAAATTACTTTGCTTTAGCTGTGCGTATTCAGGATTAGAGAGGACTGAAAGAAAGGGGTATCTTGATTCCCTTTGCTTTCCGTAGATGAGTCATCACGCTAGGTTCCCCTTGTAGCATGTTCCACTGCCTTCCTGAAGTGATTACATATGATGTAAAAAAGAATCTACTGGGGCCCCTGGGTGGCTTTTGCCTGGGCTCTCTTTCTTGCTTTCAAATAAGAAAAATAACCTACTGATTCAGGAAGAACCTACACGAGGAATAATACATGTCACCTAATTGTTTTCTGTTTGGTGTGGGTTTATTTGTCCTTAGGCTTCTCATTTAAGCTGGTTTTAAATTGTGTGGGGGGGGAAAATGCAATAGGCGACTATATCTTTCTCATCACCTAGCTGGCTCTCCAACCCTGATTTCTTCAAATTAGAGTATATGGAAAGATTCCACGAATACCTTACTTAATTTTAATAATTTTTTTCGAGGAACAGAATATATGATTTAGTTCTCTCTGTCCTAATGAAAGTATATTGAATATCTAATTGATCTAGCAGAAATATATTGAGGCTTGTTAAGTATTGGTAACACTCTGCTGCGGCTCTCGATGAAGCACGTTCTAAGTATCTTCCCCTTTGGTCATTAGCAGGGGGATTATTTCAATGGAGAAGACGAGGGAGAACACATTTTATAAACTTTTACTCCTCTGGATGGAAAAAACACGAATGAAACAGTGATAGACTTTAAACAGATATATTTTAATGCAATTATTTAACCTTTGATTATAATACAGCTGATTACTGTTTTTCTTTTAATAATGCCGTAAGTGTACATGGAATATACTTGGCAACAAATTCAAGAAATTTAGTATCTTAAAAATAAAAGCTCTAGAGTTTTGGTGGACACGGCATTTAAATTTGAAGATAAGATTTTCTTTTGTATTATCAGTATCAGAATTTTATACTTCATTGTCAGGCATATTTGGAAATTTCATATTTACCCACTTTAGCTATAAAAATCATATTCCAGTATGAAAATAACACTAAAATAGCCTGTAGTTTAATTTGGTCACATGTTATTCAGGAGACAGAACTTCACTTAATTCAGACTTTACAGCTAGTAACTTGTGTGAGTTACTTGTATTTTATGGCCTTTCAAGGCTATGAATGGCGACCTGTGGAAACAGAATTAGCATATGATCTGGATCTGAGATTGAAAACACTTTCTTCTTCACTGTTTGGCAAGCTTTACAGAATGTAATCGTTATATATGTTAGGCAGATAATGTTTCTTTCGCTACAGTGCCATGCACTAAGGTTAACGTATTGCTAAGGAAAGAGAGGACGGCACTTGATCTGCTTATCAAAGTGATAACTGATTAACTAGTAAGAGCAAGTTTTTCCCCCAACACTACATTCTATGAATAAAGAATGTGTTAAAAAGTATCTAAAGAAAAACTGAGTTAGTGTTTAGTCATTAGAGCTGATGATCACCACGATTCTGGGTAGGTAACTAAACTGTGGTCCAAATAAAGAACCCTCAAGGAGAATTTCCTTCGACTTACCCAAGCAAAACTCTGCTTACTACACATCCATTATCTGTTTTTTTTAATGACATTTTTTAAATTAAAAAAAATCTGTTTTTTATTCCTTGCTTTGATGGCAAAAATGTGTACACATTTCTTCTTAGAATTAAGGCACTTTTAAGGTTAGCTACTCCTGTTTGTCTTTATTACACTCTTTTATGAGTGCGGCACGCATTAGTGCTTGCCGAGCTAATGATCTCAAAGTCATTTTGAGGAATTCTAAAACCCAGAATGAAGCCCATTAGAGCTCAGTAGCTGTTCATTTTACACAACAATATAAGTACTGATGTTCCTAAATGTGCAGATATACAGCATAGAATAGAAGCATTTCATCAAACCAGAGGGAACAAGTTCATAATTATACTCCCTAATTATATTTTTTCATTCTACCTGGATTTGGAGTGTCTGTATTCCCTTTAAGGTATATGAGTGTAACTGAACTAGTAGAAAAGTACAAAATAATATTCTAGCTGGACTTATTCTTTTTCCTTTTGTTTTTACAGTGATTAACTAAACCGTGGTTAGAAATACCTTCAAGAATAGTCTATTAAATGAAATGAATGATTGACATTTATGTTAGGGGTTCTGTGATGGCTAATGACATTTTCCTTTTAAACGTTGCCACAACAGAGAAATTTTCATTTGGGGCATGTTTGATAACCAATGAAGTGTTAATTGTACCACTTCATTTTTTTCTAAAGTGCCAGTTTTCTCATTACATACTGAATCAATAACTTGTCGACACCCACATGTGTCACTTCTTCCTTCAAAGTAGAATTATTTTTATATTGTTTAAAATGAAGAGACTAGTGGAAGAGTTATTTTGTTTTCCTTAGATGTTTGGTTAAAATCGTCTTCTTGAATTCAGGATACTGGGGAAATACATACCTTGATAACGCTAACCCTCAAAATAAAAAATCACCAATCTGCTTCTGATTTAAAGCGTTCAAGTTTAACTTAGTGTATATTTTAAATTCTTTCAGATCTTTATCATTCATCTGGGTTATGCTTTCTAGAACTTATTGAAAATCTTGTATTTGAAATATTAAGTTTATAACCTGTAGCATGTAATACAAGGACCCATGTGCATAAACACTAAAAATTATCAGTATTATTTTTTAAGTCTCTCTTCTAAAGGGTAAAACATCAAGCACTTAATAAAACTATTTCTTTGTTTCTTTAGATTTTCTGAGGTGTATATCCCTTGGTTCACTGTGACCGACGGACATTCATTTTCAGGTTTTGCAGAACAGTTTATGGTGCTACTGATAATACATATGTTCAACAATGAAATCATTGTCTGGTGCTTAATGAGAGCATAATGTCCCTTCACATCTGAATAGTACTTCGATTCATCAAAGTACCTAAGTTAATAGACAATCAACTACATCTTGCTAAAATCAGTTTTTTAGCCAACCGCCATTCTTAAAGATCAAAAGAAACTCTCTGACAATGATAATAAATATAGCGCCAAATCTTGGTTTTACGAAAAAGGTTAGCTTAAGATCTACTTACAATAGGCTGTAAACTTCTGAAATATAACAAATAAATTAGATTTAGAATAAATTAGCAGAACTACCAAATGACTATTGAAGTTTTAACCCACTGGCTAATAATACATGGGGGGAGCAAAAACCCATATTTTATAACTTTCTAAAAGTTCTCAGAACTATAGGGGATAAAGGAAGTATAGAATGTGTATATATGTGAACTTTTCATGGTACATGGTAACACTAATACATTCGTGATTTTTATATTTTTAATTTCTGTAATATTTTTTTAAAATCTTTGTATTTATTTTTTTTTTAAGATTTTATTTTTCTGAGGGAGGGAGAGAGAGAGAGAGAGAAAGAGATCATGGAGGGGGAGGAGCAAAGGGAGAGGGAGAAGCAGACTCCCTGCTGAGCAGGGAGCCAGATGCAGGGCTGGATCCCAGGGCCCTGGCATCACGACCTGAGCCGAAGGTAGACGCTTAACCAACTGAGTCACCCAGGTGCCCCAAAATACATCATTATCTTATGTGTTACCAAAGAAGACAAAGAGCAAATCTGCTGATCAAACTAGGATATGATGATTTCTTGCCATATCAATGGTTTTTCTTTACTGTTCAAAGTCTCTTTTCAGGTATTTAACAGGCGCCTTATATGTAGTATAAGGGAAAAGGCACTTTCCCTACATTGTCGCTCATCCAGTCTTCCAAGCTGGAAATACTGAAGTGCGGTGCTCAATTCCGTCCTCTTCATTACCACTTAAATTCATTCGTAGTGGATTTTATTTAAAAACTTTTAAAAACCTATCCCTTATTTTAAATCTGTAATACAACTTAGTGTTAAAATACTGTTTTTTCTTCACCTAGACCCACATGAAGAAAACAAAAATACTTGACTACTTGTTCGTCATAGAGCTCGTTTTTGCTCTGCCAAATTTCAGTTACCTTCTGCATTTTCAATCTTTTTTTTCTCTTGCCTACGCGTTCTCACAAATTTCTTCTGAAATATTCTAGATCATGAAACGTCTTCCACTCTGCCTCTTCTGATCTTAAACTCATTTTTTATTTCAACATATTTTGGTGTTGTATATATTCTCTTTCCAAAATTATTAGAAATTGAATGTGCCTCCCATGTTTTGCCTTGCTCTTGGTTTTTGAGTCTAGTTTCTTTCCATGTTTTGTTTTTAGCCATTGGCTGAACAAAATATTTGAAAAATGATATATTTATATACAGTAAATTTACTTTGAGGAAATACAAATCCTCTTCGAATGGAAATAACTATACGCTTCTGTAAGGCATCTGGTGGCGTCCCCAATTAAAGATCACATTAAGCCAATTTCAAGACTAAATTTTTTTGGCAGTTGGAACTGGTTTATGATTTTGCATGGGCTGCCTTTACCCTGAAATTGCTATAATTTGACGTTGTATGTTTGAGGGAGAAATACGTTACCTTTTCTTCATCTCCTTGGATGTTAACCTGAACTTTTATATTCTTCTTGTCCTGAAAGTCCATCAAACAGGTTTTCAAGGTGTGGAGAAGAGAAATACCCTTACAGCAAGAGTGGTTCTCATGCTTGGCTCCATATCTAAATTCTTGTTTCATTAAATATTAGGACTTGACAACATTTTGATGCTTTCATGACTAAAACAAACAAAACCCAGCACACTTACCACTGTGGAGCGTATTCAGCAGGAGGATTAATGCAAGTAAACTAGCCCACCAGAAAACGGAAAGTGCTCACAGTGTACTTGTTATGATACTTAAATTTTTTTTCTAGAATGTGACTTGTTTGAGGACAAATGCTTTGTCTTTTTCCTGCTTGTTTATCTCACTGAACCCACATTAATGCCTTTAATACAGGAATAGCTTATTAGGTATTTGAATTAATATCTCCTTCATATAATCACAACCAGTGTCCCTAGATAGTAGATAAAATATTCCACCTATATTATCTAGGGACACTGATCATGATTAAATGAAAGAAGTATTAATTCCCAAGTTCAGTTAATGAGCTCCGGAGATGGTACTTGGGAATAAAATACCAGTTGGTCATTAGATTTGCTGTGATAAATACTACATATTGTGTTGGATATAATACTTAACCTGTCGGCTTATTCGTCTGTAAAATGGTATAATAATCACAATCTGTAGTAAAATGACACCCCACAAGTGGTTAGTATTAGTAAGATGAAAAATAGATACAACGTTCATTGAGGACTTGGGATATGTCAGATATTATGCTAAATGCTTTACCTGCATTATCAAATGTAATTATACACATCCCTTAAGGTGGGCATAATTATTTTTCCCATTGGAGACAAGAGGAAATTGAGTCTTCATATAGATCATTTACTTGCCCAAGGTGCCAAAACTAGTAACTGGTGATGCCCTGGAACAATAACTCAGCTATGCCCCATTCCACGATCACACTTAGTAATGGAGTCTATACAGAATAGAACATGTTATTTAAATATATATGCATGTATTATTGAGGCTTAATATTTATTTCCATTTTATTACTAAATTTTGTTTAATGGATCTGCTTTCCTTTGAATAATATTTCACAACATTTTACATTAAGTTCTGTAGTGCAAAACACTTGAAATTTTTTCAGGAAGTAGTATTAACAAAATGTTATATTAGTTTCAGTAAAGTATAATAATTCAACAATTCTGTGCATTACTAACTTCTTATCACAGTAAATGTACTCTTAATCCCCTTTATCTATTTTACCCATCCCCCCAACACACTTCTCCTCTGGCAACTACCAGTTTGTTCTATAAGAATCTATTTGTCTCTTCTTTGTGTGTGTGTTCATTTTTTTTCTTTATTAAATTCCATATGAGTGAAATCTTATAGTATTTATTTTTTTCTGGCTTACTTTACTTAGCATTATATTCTCTAGGTCCCTCCGTGTTGTTGCAAATGGCAAGATAGCATTCTTTTTTTATGGCTAATAATCCGTTGTGTATATATATACCAGTACTTGTTTATGTATTCATTTATGGATGGGCACTTGGGTTGCTTCCATATCTTGGCTATTGTAAATAATGCTACAGTAAACATAGGGGTGCATAAATCTTTCTGAATTAGTGTTTTCGTTTTCTTTGGTTAAATGCTCAGTAGTGGAATTACTGGCTCTAAAAGTAACTCTATTTTTAATTTTTTGAGGAATCCACATACTCTTTCCACAGCGGCTGTACCAGTTCCCATTCTCACCAATAGTGCCCGAGGGTTCCTTCCCTCCCTCCACTTTTCCTCCCCCATCCTCACCAACATGTGTTATTTCTTGTCTTTTTGATTCTAGCCATTCTGACAGGTGTAAGGTGATATCTCATTGTAGTTTAGACTGGCATTTCCCTGATGTTTAGTGATATTGAACATCTTTTCATGTGTCGGCCATCTGTGTGTCTTTGGAAAAATGTTTATTCAGGTCCTCTGACCATTTTTAACTGGATTATTTGGTGGTGGGGGGGGTTTTGGTGTTGAGTTGTAGAACTTCTTTATTTTGAATATTAACCCCTTATAAGATAAATCATTTGCAGATACCTTCTTCCATCAGTTGGCTGCCTTGTCATTTCATTGATGGTTTCCTTCACTGTGCAAAAGCTTTTTATTTTGGTGTAGTCTTAATAGTTTATTCTTGCTTTTGTTTCCCTATCCAAGGAGATGTATCTAAAAAATATTTCTACAGACGATGTCAAAGAGATTATTCCTGTGTTCTCTTTTAAGAGTTTCGTGGTTTCATGCCTCACTTTTAGATCTTTAATCCATTTTGAGTTTATTGTTATGTATAGTTTAAGAAAGTGGTTCAGTTTCATTCTTCTGCGTGTAGCTGTCCAGTTTACCCAATACCATTTGTTGAGGAGATGGTCTTTTCTCCATTACGTATTATTCCCTCCTTTATCCCAGATTGACCATAAAAGCATGGGTTTATTCTGCTCTCTATTCTAATCCATTGATTTATGAGTCACTTTTACCTCTCCTTATGAAGAAAATCAGGTAACATGAACATTACTAAATTTATTCCCCATTCTCATTTCCTGACTACATTTATATTTTCTAATATATGTGCCCTCATTCTTTGGAATTAAAAATGTCTGATATTATCTTCTCTTGTCTCTTTGCAATCATTTCCTCCGTGATCTCATTTACTATGTGTGTTCCTTAGCAGTTTTCATATTCCTAAAATTATAAAGAAATTGCAATACATATTTCAGATATATTTGTGTATAAATCATAGCAATTGTCAACTTATTTTCTAAGCTTTTCACCTTAAATCAACTTTCTCCATTATGGAATAACCACCAGATAATGAACATCATTAAAATAAATAGGAATGATTAATCTGTGTCAATGACTAATAAAAAAAATATCTAAAAGGACCTATCATTTCTGTTCACTGTAAGGAGAAAAAACTCAATTATATAAGAATATCATTGATCCATAAGAAAAAATATGAATCTAGATCACTCTATAATAAAACAAATTTGTGTTTGGGGCACCTGGGTGGCTCAGTCATTAAGCGTCTGCCTTTGGCTCAGGGCGTGATCCCGGAGTCCTGGGATCGAGCCCCATGTCAGGCTCCTCTGCTGGGAGCCTGCTTCTTCCTCTCCCACTCCCCCTGCTTGTGTTCCTTCTCTCACTGGCTGTCTCTCTGTCAAATAAATAAATAAAATCTTAAAAAAAAAAAAAACAAAGGAATAAACTGATGCATTATGTTTTTTTCAAAAAAGCTTCTACCTAGAAATGAAGAAACTAAAATGTGTCAGTAACAGGCTATAGATGGGGTTTCATAGATGACTGTTTCCTTCCCAAGTTTACTGAAAGTACATTATTAATATATTTAAGGATACATTCAGAAAAGCATTGAGGGCGAAGTAAGATATATTAGCATTAATAACAGAAATATTAAAAGAGAATTCCATCTCACATTGCATCACAAGAAAGAAAGATGAACACTAGGAAGCATCGCAAAACCCTGACAATCATCAGTTGTTAAAAGCAGAAGTGAGGAAAAAGACTAAAATTAAGATGGAGGCTTAAAATAGTATTAGCCAAACTGTAGCTCAGGTTTGCATACCTCCTCTCCTCCCCCTATCACATTTACGGCTGAGGTCTTTACCACCAACTTGAAGCTGGAGAAGTAGTCCTGAAAAAATACTGCACTTGGTTAGGTGGTTCTGAGGCTTCCTGAGCAAAGACTGTTAGAATAGAATAGAGCATTCTTGTATTGGTATTGCCAGTGGTAGTTGAGAGTAGAGTTGGCATAACTTCTTGTTAAGCACACAAAAGGGAAAACTGCCAGTATACAGATCTATCCCTAAAAAGTAGTAGACATTTCTGTATCTTTATATATTAGGAAAAAATTGTTAAATTGATGATTTATCTTTGTAGCAATAAGCAAACAATCAAGGATCTCAAGACAAATGAGAAAAACTATCTACACTAAAAAGAGGTGCCTAGACGATAAGAGAACAAGTCACCATAGAGGAAACACATACTTCAGAGGATAGAAGAGAACTTAAATGACATATTTAGTGTACCATGATGTTAGGAAGATAGGGTATTCATAAAAGTGGAAGAAGCTATTATCATACAGGTAATTGGGAAAATTTTGCCTGTGGAAAAACTTACTAGAAAGGCAGTAAGAAAATAAATAATAAAGAGTGATGGGGTTAAGGACTATGAGGAAGATAAGATTTGATAAAATCTTGTACATGCTACATCAATCCATATAGACCAAAGTGTATTTCTTAATACCAAAAAGGAAGACTAGAGGAAAGAAAAAGAACCAATTAAAGAAATTATACAACATAACTTGGAAAAAAATCAATTGAATGTTACTGTTGTGGGAAAATTATTAAACATATAACTCTGACCTTTAGAGACATTTTTGTGAGATTTTTGAATACCAAAGTTAACAGCTTCTGTAAGTTTCAATGGAGAATAAGGTTTTTCATGTTAATTGCAGTCTTATTTTATTATTGACAGCAGTATTATCAGTATCACTGGTACTGGAAGACAATAGAATAAAGCCTTTAATTTTTTTAAATTTTTTGTTACGTTAGTCACCATATAGTACATCATTAGTTTTTGATGTAGTGTTCCATGATTCATTATTTGTGCATAACACCCAGTGCTCCATGCAAGACGTGTCCTCCTTAATACCCATCACAGGCCTAGCCCAATCCCCCCACCCTCCTCCCCTCTGAAACCTCGGTTTGTTTCCCAGAGTCTGTAGTCTCTCGTGGTTCATTCCCCCTTCTGCTTACCCCCCCTTCATTCTTCCCTTCCTTCTCCTACTGATTTCCCTGCTATTCCTTATGTTCCGTAAATGAGTGAAACCATATGATAATTGCCTTTCTCTACTTGACTTATTTCACTTAGTATAATCTCCAGTTCCGTCCATGTTGCTGCAAATGTTGGATAATTGTTCTTTCTGATGATGGGGTAATATTCCAGTACATATATGGACCACATCTACTTTATCCATTCGTCTGTTGTAAGGGCATCTCAGCTCCTTCCACAGTTCAACTATTGTGGACAATACTGCTATGAGGGTGCATATGGCTCTTCTCTTCACTACATCTGATTCTTTGGGGGTAAATACCCAGTAGTGCAATTGCTGGGTCATAGGGTAGCTCGATTTTTAACTTTTTGAGGGACCTTTTTGAGGGACACTGTTTTCCAAAGAGGCTGTACCAACTTGAATTCCCACCAACAGTGTAAGAGGGTTCCCCTTTCTCCACATACTCTCCGACATTTGTTGTTTCCTGCCTTGTCCATTTTTGCCGTTCTGACTGGCGTAAGGTGGTATCTCAATGTGGTTTTGATTTGAATTTCCCTGATGGCTAATGATTCTGAACATTTTTTCATGTGTCTGTATGTCTTCATTGGAAAAGTGTTCATATTTTCTGCCCATTTTTTTATTTGATTACTTGTTTCTCATGTATTGAGTTAGAGAAGTTCTTTATAGATCTTGGATACCAGCCTTTTATCTGTAGTTTCATTTGCAAATAACTTCTCCCATAATGTGGGCTGCCTCTTTGTTTTGATGACTGTTTCCTTTGCTGTGCAGAAACTTTTTATCTTGATGAAGTCCCACAAGTTCATTTTATCTTTTCTTTCTCTTGCCTTTGGAGATGTGTCATGAAAGAAGTTGCTGTGGCCGATGTCAAAGAGGTTACAGCCTATGTTCTCCTCTATGATTTTGATGGATTCCTGTCTCACATGGAGGTCTTTCATCCATTTGGAGTTTATCTTTGTGTATGGTGTGAGAGAGTGGTCAGGTTTCATTCTTTTGCATATAGATGTCCAATTTTCCCAGCACCATTTATTGAAGAGGCTGTCGTTTTTCCACTGGATGTTTTTTCCTGCTTTGTCAAAGATTAATTGACCATAGAGCTGAGGGTCCATTTCTGGAGTTTCTGTTCTGTTCCATTAGTCTATGTTTCTGTTTTTGTGCCAGTACCATGCTGTCTTGGTGATCGCAGCTTTGCAGTATAGCTTGAAATCAGGCAACATGATGCCCCCAGCTTTGTTTTTCTTTTTCAACATGTCCTTGGCGATTCAGGGTCTTTTCTGGTTCCACACAAATTTTAGGATCATTTATTCCAGCTCTTTGAAAAATGTCATTGGTATTTTGATCGGGATGGCTTGAAAGTGTAGATTGCTCTGGGTAGCATAGATATTTTAACTATGTTTATTCTTCCGATCCATGAGCATGGAATATTTTTCCATCTTTTTGTGTCTTCTTCAATGTCTTTCATCAATGTTCTGTAGTTTCTAGCATATAGATCCTTTACCTCTCTGGTTAA
>NW_024426663.1:6733525-6835086 GCF_017311325.1 Ursus maritimus
CCGTCCATGTTGCTGCAAATGTTGGATAATTGTTCTTTCTGATGATGGGGTAATATTCCAGTACATATATGGACCACATCTACTTTATCCATTCGTCTGTTGTAAGGGCATCTCAGCTCCTTCCACAGTTCAACTATTGTGGACAATACTGCTATGAGGGTGCATATGGCTCTTCTCTTCACTACATCTGATTCTTTGGGGGTAAATACCCAGTAGTGCAATTGCTGGGTCATAGGGTAGCTCGATTTTTAACTTTTTGAGGGACCTTTTTGAGGGACACTGTTTTCCAAAGAGGCTGTACCAACTTGAATTCCCACCAACAGTGTAAGAGGGTTCCCCTTTCTCCACATACTCTCCGACATTTGTTGTTTCCTGCCTTGTCCATTTTTGCCGTTCTGACTGGCGTAAGGTGGTATCTCAATGTGGTTTTGATTTGAATTTCCCTGATGGCTAATGATTCTGAACATTTTTTCATGTGTCTGTATGTCTTCATTGGAAAAGTGTTCATATTTTCTGCCCATTTTTTTATTTGATTACTTGTTTCTCATGTATTGAGTTAGAGAAGTTCTTTATAGATCTTGGATACCAGCCTTTTATCTGTAGTTTCATTTGCAAATAACTTCTCCCATAATGTGGGCTGCCTCTTTGTTTTGATGACTGTTTCCTTTGCTGTGCAGAAACTTTTTATCTTGATGAAGTCCCACAAGTTCATTTTATCTTTTCTTTCTCTTGCCTTTGGAGATGTGTCATGAAAGAAGTTGCTGTGGCCGATGTCAAAGAGGTTACAGCCTATGTTCTCCTCTATGATTTTGATGGATTCCTGTCTCACATGGAGGTCTTTCATCCATTTGGAGTTTATCTTTGTGTATGGTGTGAGAGAGTGGTCAGGTTTCATTCTTTTGCATATAGATGTCCAATTTTCCCAGCACCATTTATTGAAGAGGCTGTCGTTTTTCCACTGGATGTTTTTTCCTGCTTTGTCAAAGATTAATTGACCATAGAGCTGAGGGTCCATTTCTGGAGTTTCTGTTCTGTTCCATTAGTCTATGTTTCTGTTTTTGTGCCAGTACCATGCTGTCTTGGTGATCGCAGCTTTGCAGTATAGCTTGAAATCAGGCAACATGATGCCCCCAGCTTTGTTTTTCTTTTTCAACATGTCCTTGGCGATTCAGGGTCTTTTCTGGTTCCACACAAATTTTAGGATCATTTATTCCAGCTCTTTGAAAAATGTCATTGGTATTTTGATCGGGATGGCTTGAAAGTGTAGATTGCTCTGGGTAGCATAGATATTTTAACTATGTTTATTCTTCCGATCCATGAGCATGGAATATTTTTCCATCTTTTTGTGTCTTCTTCAATGTCTTTCATCAATGTTCTGTAGTTTCTAGCATATAGATCCTTTACCTCTCTGGTTAAGTTTATTCTGAAATATCTTATGATTTTTGGTGCTATTATAAATGGAATCAATTCCCTAATTTCTCTTTCTTCAGTCTCATTGTTCATGTATAGAAATGCAACTGATTTCTGAGCATTGATTTTTGTATCCTGCCATATTACTGAATTGTTCAATGAGTTCTAGTAATTTGGGGGTGGGGTCTTTTGGGTTTTCCACATAAAGTATCATGTCATCTGCAAAGAGAGAGAGTTTGACTTCTTCTTTGGCAATTTGAATACTTTTATTCTTTTTTGTTGTCTGATTGCTGTTGCAAGGACTTCTAGTACTATGTTGAATAATAATGGCAAGAGTGGGCATCCTTGTCGTGTTCCTAATCTTAAGGAAAAGGCTCTCAGCTTTTACCCATTGAGAATGATATTCGCTGTAGGCTTTTCAAAGATAGTTTTTATGAAATTGAGGAATGTACCCTCTATCCCTACACTCTGAAGGGTTTTAATCAGGAAAGGATGCTGTATTTTGTCAAATGCTTTTTCTGCATCAATTGAAAGGACCATGTAGTTCTTGTCTCTTCTCTTATCAGTGTGATCTATCACACTGATCAATTTGCAAATGTTGAACCACCCTCGCATCCCAGGGATGAATCCCACTTGGTTGTGATAGATAATCCTTTCAATGTACTGTTGGATCCTAAGAGCTAGGATCTTGTTGAGAATTTTGGTGTCCATATTCATCAGGGATATCGGTCTGTAATTCTCCTTTTTGATGGGGTCCTGTACAGTTTCTAGGAAGGCATCCATTTCTTCCAGGTTGTTTAATTTATTGGCATATAGTTGTTGATAATAGTTTCTAATGATTATTTCTATTTCCTTGGTGTTGGTCATGATCTCTCCCTTTTCATTCATAATTTTATTAATTTGGGTCCTTTCTCTATTCTTTTGAATAAGTCTGGCCAGTGGCTTATTGATCTTATTTATTCTTTCAAAGAACCAGCTTCTAGTTTTGTTGATATACTCTACTGTGCTCCTGGTTTCTAATTCATTGATCTCTGCTCTAATCTTGATCACCTGCCTTCTTGTGCGTGGGTTAGGCCTATTCTTCTGTTTCAACTCCAAATTTTTTTTTTAAGATTTTATTTATTTATTTGACAGAGAGGGACAGCGAGAGAGGGAGCACAAGTGGGGGAAGTGGGAAAGGAAGAAGCAGGCTCCCAGCGGGGCAGGGAGTCCAATGCGGGGCTTGATCGCAGAACCCTAGGATCATGCTCTGAGCGGAAGGCAGATGCTTAACGACTGAGCCACCCAGGTGCCCCCCAACTCCAGCTTCTTAAGGTGAGAATATAAGGACTGCATTTTAGATTGTTCTGTTCTTTCGAGTGAGGCTTGGATGGCTATGTATTTTCCCCTTAGGACCGCCTTAGCAGTGTCCCATAGGTTTTGGACTGATGTGTTTTTGTTCTCTTTGGTTTCCATAAATTGCTTAAGTTCTTCTTTAATTTTCTGGTTTACCCAATCGTTCTTAAGCAGGATGGTTCTTAGTTTCCCAGTGTTTGAGTTTCTTCCAAATTTTTCCTTGTGATTGAGCTCCAGTTTCAAAGCATTGTGGTCTGAGAATATGCAGGGAATAATCTCAGTCTTTTGGTATCAGTTGAGACCTGTTTTGTGACCCAGTATATGGTCTGTTCTGGAGAATGTTCCATGTGCATTCAAAAAGAATGAGTATTCTGTTGTTCCAGGGTGTAGTGTTCTGTATATATCTATGAGGCCCCCTACTACTAATGTATTATTATCTATATGTCTCTTTTTTCTGGTTAAGAGTTGGCCTGTTTATCTAGCTGCTCCCCTTTTGGGGGCATAGATATTTTAATTGTTAGATCCTCTTGTTGGATACACCCTTTAAGATACACCCTTTAAGAATAATATAGTATCCTTCTGTATCTCTAACTACGGCCTGTAGTTTAAAATCTAATCTGTCTGATATGAGAATTGTTACCCCAGCTTTCTTTTGAGGTCTATTGGCATGAAAAATGGTTCTCCATTCCTTCACTTTCAGTTTGGATGTTTCTTTAAGTTCAAAATGAGTCTCTTGTAGACAGCATATGGATGGGTCATGTCTTTTTATTGAATCTTCAACCCTGTGGCATTTATGGGAGCATTTAGGCCATTCACATTGAGAGTGATTATTGAGACATATGATTTTAATGATGTCATGCTGCCTGTGAAGTCTTTGTTTCTATAGATTGTAAATTTCTGTTCTGTATCACTCTTGGGGTCTTTTTACTTTTATAGAATGCCCCCTTAATATTTCTTGTAGGGGTGGCTTGGTGGTCACATATTCTTTCAGTTTCTGCTGGTCTTGGAAGCTCCTTGTCTCTCCATCCATTCTGAATGACACCCTTGCTGGATAAAGGATCCTTGGCTGCATGTTCTCACTTAGTGCTCTGAATATGTCTTGCCAGCTTTTTCTGACTTACCAGGTCTCTGTAGACAGGTCTGATGTTATTCTGATATTCCTCCCTCTGTACGTGAGGATTCTCTTCCCCCAGCCACTTTCAAGATTGTTTCCTTGGATCTAAGATTTGCGAACTGTACTATTACGTAACATAGTGTTGGTCTGTTCTCATTGATCTTGGGAGGCATCCTCTCTGCCTCTTGGACACAAATGCTTGTTTCCTTTGCCATGTGAGGGAAGTTATCAGCTACAATTTGTTCAAATATCTCTTCTAGACCTCTCTTTCTCCACCCCCTCGGGGATGCCGATTATTCTGACACTGGAATGTTTCATTGAGTCAGTAATCTCCCATAGTCTTATTTCTTAAAATTGGAGTTTTTTAAGCCATGTTCCCTCTTTTTCCTTCTTTTCTATCTTCTCATCTTCCAACTCACTAATTCTTTCTTCTGCCTCCTTTATCCTGGCCATCAGAACATCCAGTTAGACTGCATTTGATTCATAGCATTCTTAATTTCCACCAGATTTGCTCTCATTTCCACCCTTAGAGATTCTATATTCTCATTAATATTTTTGTTAATATTTTTTCAAGTCTACACATCATCTTGACCATTGTTACTCTGAAATCCATTTCTGACAATTTGCTTATATCCATATCCATTAGTTCTGTGGCAGAGGCCACAGTCTCTCTGTTTCTTTCCTTTGTTGGGGTTTCCTCCTCCTTGTCATTCTGATGAGGTTTGTTTGCGGGATGTACAGAGCCCAAATTATTGACCGGGATGGGCATAGTGCAAACTGGTTTTTCCAGGCTTTTGTTTTCTGGTGGCTTTCCCTGGTGGTTTTCTGTGACTCTTCTGAAAGAGCAGCAGTGACCATATCCTAGCCTCTGTCTCAGAGCAGAGAGATCGCAGTCCGCTCTTCACTGAGCTCTCCTGGCCACTCTAACCCTGTTTCTGTCAGTGCTGCTAAAAACCCCGCAGCGTCCGGGGTTGTGCGCCCCGCAGCCACTCTCCCAGCCCTTGCTGTCAGGGCCTGCACGTCTCCGTCCTTTGTGTTTCTAACACCGCCAGCCACCCCTGGTTCCCGCGTGCGCTTCCGAGCTCCCAGTTTCAGTCTGGTTCGAGTGCGCGCTCTGGAGCACCGGTTTTCAGTCTGATTGCGCACTTGCTCCCAAGCTCCCGGTTTCAGTCTGGTTCACGCACTCCTGAACTCCTGGTTTTAACCATGGTTTCCACACTGCTACCAGTCTGCGAGTCCCTCCTGCTCCCCAGTGCAGGTGGCTACCGCTTCCCGGCGCCCAAGTGGGGCGGCTCCCTCCCCCTTCCGTGTAACTTCCAATATCTGTGCGGTAAATTATGGCTCCCTGCTTTGTACCTCAATACTTAGTGCTGGAGATGTTTGTTTGTAGAGATCCAGATGCATCTTCTTACATCTCAGGCTGATTTCATGGGTGTTCAGGATGGTCTGGTAGATATCCGGTTCGATTCAGGGGACCAGCTGAAAAAGGGTTCCCTACTCTTCCATCTTTTTTTTCCTCCCCCAGAGTAAAGCCTTTAAATTTTAAGGACAAATGCTTTTGAAACTAAGAATATGTACTCAGTCAATTAAAAAAAATATTAGAGTAGAAATCAGAGTAAAGATATTTGCAGAATATCAAAGATTGAGGTATTTTTCCCACCAAATCATTTAGTCACATATTTGAGGATGTCAGAAAAAAGGCATGGTATCCAAGACAAATGGCAGCGTAGTATAATATGTCCTAAAATGATAGCTTTGCAGGAAAAAAGTTAAATATGAACTAGAATATTTAACAGAGAGATAGACAAAATGTAAATGTTCCTGCTGTCATCAAGGAAAAGAAAAGGCAATTAAAAATACATAACAAAAAAAGACCTTATTAGAATTATATATTCAAACTATGAAAACAACTAAAATTTGGCATGAAACCTTGATGTAAGAAAAAAAAGTATTCAACTATGGTGTCTGTATTTGAACATTTATAATATATTTTATAATTTTGAGACATTATAAAGTTAATAATTTATAGTGATAAAATATAATATATAAAGCCAAGTCGTTTATTCACCAAGTATATTCACCAAGTATTTCTAAAAATTGTTGTAAAAATTCTAGTAAACTTTAGAGTGCTATTGAATTGGAACCCAGCGACAGTTTTATAGGTGTTCTTTGTGATGGCTCAGTGCCTGTGACGTTTGCATTGTTAAATATTGTCATATGACCCATGGACCTAAACATAGTATTTAGAGCTTTGATGGTAAGCACCAGAAAGAAAAATTACAGGGAGAGTCCAAAACTGATACATGAGGAATCACCCTTTTGAAGAGGGCCGAATAAAAGATAGCTTACTAAATCTCCCTGATGACCTGGTTGTCCTGTGTCTAGCAATCATATCCTCCTGAATTTGACATTTGCCATTTTGTACCCATAAGGCAATTATTCTGAAAAACAAGTGGAAGGTTCCACATTGAGGTTGAGGCAACAGATGCAGAATCTTTAAGAAGCTTATATTGATACCTTGGAATCCAAGGCATTTGACAATTTCTGTACTTGATCTCATTTCTGGATTGAGGAAGAACAGCTAAGTATGGTGGGCTATTGGTTATTTTGTTTTAGTGCCTGTTAATGATCGTACTAGCCAAATCTGTCATGTATAACAACCTAACACAGGCTTGTTTTATATTTTTCATAGAGGAGAACAACACAATAAATAGGTTTCTGGTAAGTCCATTCAATATACATTCATGATTCTTTGTGAACTAACATCATCAACAAAATTAGCAAAGAGTAGACATTGGCTTAAGCTTTTTACTTACACAAATCACTCTTGGGGTAGGGATAAATTTCTCGTAGCTCTTTTTCTTGTATTCAGCCCTTGAATCACTTAAGCTAATTTGTTTCACTAAAGTTTGTTTATGCTCACTACATGACGAAATTGGCCACAAACTCAGGGTTGTGAGGTTGTGAGATCAAGGCCCAAGTCCGTGCCCAGCATGGAGCCTGCTTAAGATTTTCTCTCTCCCTCTGCCCCCACCTTCTCTCTCTCTCTCTCCTTCCCTCCAAGAGGAAAAAAAAAAAAAGTATCTGCAAAATCTGCAAAGTGCTATAATATGTACTTCTGTAATATTATATGGTGAGAAGTAGGGAGGATACAATAAAAAGATAAGACCCTTATTTCTGCATCAATTTTTTTTAATTAAGATTTATTTATTTTGAGAGAGAACGAGCATATGGCGTGGGGAGGGGGCAGAGGGAGAGGAAGAAAGCGTCTCAAGCGGACTCCCAGCTGAGCATGGAGCTCCACGAGGGGCTCCATCTCCTGACCCAGAGATGACGACCTGAGCTGAAACCAAGAGTCTGATGCTTGACCAACTGTGCCAGCCGGACACCCCACTCCTGCATCCTTTCTTATGATTTCTATATTTCTTAGTGCAAAACAAAAGCGATTATATTGTAGCTTTATAAGTTTTAAAATGAGGAAGTATAAGTTCTCCAGCTTTTTCTTCAAGATTTTTTTTTTTTTTTTTTAGGGTCCCTTGAGATTCTGTATGAATTTTAGATGGATTTTCTGACAGGAAAAAAAAAATCATTGGGATTTTGATAAGGTTCACATTGAATCTGTACTGTTTAGGTAGTATTGACATTATAACAGCATTAAGTTTTCCGATCCATGGACCTGTAATGTGTTTCCATTTATTTATGTCTTCACTTCTTTGAGCAGTGTTGTGTAGTTTTCATGTTACAAATCCTTTATTCCCTTGGTTAATTCTTAAATGTTTTATTCTTTTTGATGCTATTATAAATGAAATGGTTTCCTTAATTTTATTTTTAGAATGTCATAGTATATAGAAATGCAACAGATTTTAATGTGTTAACTTTACATTCTGCAACTTTCCTGAATTCATTCATTTCTAACTTTTTTGGTGACTCTTTTGGATTTTCTACATAGAAGATCACATCATCTGTGAACAGAGATGATTTAACTTCTTTCCAATTTGGATGCTTTTTATTTCTTTGTATTGACTAATTGCTCTGGCTAGAAATTCAGTACTATTTTCAAAAGAAGTGGCAAAAGCAGGTATTCTTGCCTTATTCTTGATCTTAGAGGAAATGTTTTTAGTCTTTCACCATTGAGTATGATGTAATCAAAACACTGTGGTACTGACCTAACGGCAGCTATATAGACAAATGGAATGGAGCCTGAAAAGACACACTCACATTTTTGCTCAAGTGACTTTTAACAAGGGTGCCACAATTGGTAAGGGACAGTCTTGTCAATATATGCTACTAGAGAAACTGGATACCCACAAGAGAAAGAATGAAGTTAAGCCCTTACTTAACACCAAATATAAAAGTTAACTCAAAATGGATTAAAGATATAAACCTATAGCTAATACTGTAAGACTCTTAAGAGAAAACAGAGAAGTAAATCTTGATGAAAATTCAGAAGAATTCTAGTTACTTGATATGGAAACACCTACAATTTAACTACATTTTCTCATATTGACATCAACCATATTGACTAAAGTCTTAATTTGCAGGGGGACAATGAAAACTAATACGACAAGAATAATAGAATTTAAAAAAAAAACGGTATGTGTGTTTTCCTAGTTCATTTGGTCAAGTTGTTTGCACTCAGAGGTTGCCAAAAGATACTTTCACATCGTTTTAGTTTGTACTTTGAAAATGCAGCTAATGCTTGCTTGTAAATACAACTCTATAAAAACTCTTTGACATGAGAATACATTAGAATCCTGAAACTATTTTATACTGATTTTTTAAATAAGGAATTAAATCTATTTTTTTTACCTTCTCTTTTTTCAACACCTTTATTTACTAATACACCAAAGACTTTGTCATTTTGTCTGGTCTACCACACTCCTCTGCCCTTGATTTCCCACTCCACTGTCCTTAGGCAGACTTTCCTGCTCCACTGTGGTGAACACGTCTCATGTACACTTTTCCTCACAATGCATAATCTGGACAGTGTCATGTCAGGGATGGAAAAATGCTCTAACCACATTAACACTTGATTCCCTACTGACATTTAATGAAACTTACTTTGACAGTTTTCTCTGTATTTTTAAGCTCTTAGTTTGATAGATTCATTAAACTGTTTTATAATTAAATAGAATAAACAGTTCAGATATAAAAAGGGAATTTAGAGATTTTTCCAAACATAGATGAAAGTGCATTTTCCAGAATTATTTACTTAATACATTGTATAGTGAACATTACAATAAATACAATTACATTTTAGACAAATTGTAAAATCACAATTGATGAAACATTGGCTTGGAAATATTTTTGAAGATTTACAAAACTAACTTGCTCATTTTACAGAAGGAAAAACAAAGTTCCAGGTATATCAAAAAGCAGGTCTAGAATGAGGTCTGTCCCCAACTCCTGTCACCACCACCCTCTACCAGTTTGCCAAGTGAGGCACTTGGCAGTGTAAATTCTAAAGATGGTTTATCTCAGTATAAGATGTCTCTCATTGACCTGTGTATTCCGATTTTGAATATATTTTCTGATAAATGCAAATACATTTCAGCTAATTACAAAAGTATACAACAGGTCCAGATGATGTTGCTACTCATGTATTTCTTTATATAGCTGTCCAAGGATGTTCAAAATGAGTGCTAAATTCCTGCTTCAGTAAGATACTGGAAAGTAGGGGCGCCTGGGTGGCACAGCGGTTAAGCGTCTGCCTTCGGCTCAGGGCGTGATCCCGGCGTTATGAGATCGAGCCCCACGTCAGGCTCCTCCGCTATGAGCCTGCTTCTTCCTCTCCCACTCCCCCTGCTTGTGTTCCCTCTCTCGCTGGCTGTCTCTATCTCTGTCGAATAAATAAATAAAATCTTTAAAAAAAAAGATACTGGAAAGTAACTTAAAATTGTGAAGTTTCAAAAGTTATATACACACACACACATAAGGAAAATTACTGGAATTACAGTATATTTACTTGGCTTCTCTCTCTCTCAGAATGAGAGTGTAAGAAGAGGATTGAGAGGGGAAAGAGAAACTGAACTTACTGCTAGTGCCAAAATACTTCTGTTTTTTTGTTTGATATGTGTTGATTGTCCCAATTAAAGTGCCACATGCCTAACCAGGGCCTTTTCTCTATCAAAAAGATTTTGGGCTTACCCTATACACTTACATAATTTTAAGCTGGTTCCATTTTAGGCCTAGTTTTGTGACCAGTTTGTAGTGTGACCATGAGCCTGTAATATTGATGTGTGTGGATTTCCTTAAGTGCAGGAACAAGAAATTGTCCTTATTTTCTTTGCAAACTCATTCAACTTGCCCCCTCTCCTTTTTTTTAAAACGTATGGCACGGGAATGGATTCTGTAGCTGCTGTCAACTCAAAGCATCATGATCAGTTAGCTGTGTCTGCTTGGCTGTTTTTGAAGGGAGGGTGATGACAGACCTGTCATGTTTTATGATTCCAACTAGATTTTTACCTCAATTCTCATTTATTTGTAAACATAAGATGTTCATTTAAAAGCATAAATAAATAAATGTAAAAATATAAACTAGCTTTACATTGTACTTTGGGAGCCCCTATTTACTCATGGATTTAGTTCATGTTTTGCTCACTCCTTCAGTAAACATTGTATTTCAATTTCTGGAGCTTGCTATTTCCATTCCTACTGTTACAGCTTTTTCAAATCTATCATGGTCTTCCCAGTGTAAAGTACATAAAACACTCAAAATACTAATGATTTTTAAACTGTACATTCCTTGACCCTTTATTCAGACACGAAGCAGTATTTCATTCTGCCAGTTTAATTGCCATAGGTAGCAAGCGATGAGACATCACAGAAGAGTAAGTAATGGAAAACTCTTAATTTTGTACCCAGATATTTTAAGTGTAATTTTAAAGATACTGTGTTCGTAACAGGTTTATTCCTTATTACTGAGTTTGATAACATTCCTTTCAACTTTTTGTCTCCTTCCAATTTTTTTCACTTCAATTTAAAATACTTAAAATTTGCCTTGTCTTGAAAACCACTTTGTGCTCTTGAAAGGTTTTGAAAAGCTTAGTGGTTTCCTATTGTTCTTAATTGCTTAATAGATGTCTATTTCCCTTTGAGATGATTGTCTTTTCATTTAGAGATCTTTGAAGAATTTATGGCATTTTCTATCTATTTATATAATTGAGTTTATTGTGACCTAACATTCAAGTGGCGACTTAGACAATGCCAAACTAACATGCTATAATCCAAGAATAAAACTACCCAGTTTGCTTCGGAACAAAACACATAGGCATATGTATATACATACACATAAATATATATAAACACATACTTCATATGAAATAATACAAACACATTTGTCTATAGTATCGAAATCAGAGTTATTAGTGTATTTTTCATAGACTATTTTCACAATCCAATGGCCTTTGCATTATTCTTTCAACAGCCCGCAAAATCAGGACTCCTGGCCTAGACTCTCAACCCCAGAAACCTTTGCAAAAATTTCTCTATTACTTTGAAGGAGTGGACAGCTATTGGATTACAATTAAATTTAGGTAGAAAATGAAAGATGATATTTCAAGTTCTCAATATCAAACTGTAGAGCCGAACTATGGTAATCAAACCCTGAATTAGATTATGTGTTGGATTGGTAGATACAGTAGAAAGTAGAAAATCAGGCTGACATTGTATCAGTAGCTGCTCCTCTCGTCAGAGCTGTCTTACTCTGCATTGCTCACATTCATCTTGCTCTACTGCCCAGGGAGATCACACCATAGAAAACTAATATTTATGGGACAACTGGCAACATATTTATGGTAAAGAAAAATGCATGAAGGTTAGCAAAACTTGCCTGGTGAAAGAATATTCCAGATAATACCTTAAGATATCAGAGCAATATCATGTGAATGTATATTAAATTATGTGACTCACATTGAGACTAATATTGTCCTTTGCAAAAATTTCTTAATTTTGACACTTCAATATTCTTTCCATTACTGTATAAATTTCTTTAGTCTTCTTTTGATCTGGAAATATTTCTATTTCTTCAATAGACCAAAATATCCATGACATTGTGTAATTTAATAGATTATATCAAGATAAAGGTATAGATACATAAAAATCAGCATTTTGCAAATGTGACTCAAAAATTGGCTTATCGCTAATTTGAATTCAGGCAGCACCATATATCAATAAATAAAACCATAACTTTTTGGTATATTTATATTAGATCTACTATATTCTCATACTTCTCTGTACCATTATCATATGTTTCTTATTCTTGATGTGATCATAGTATTTTCTCCTTTCAGATTGTAGTGGAACAGACAAATAGTAATGTCCCTAGAATGTTTTGTTAAACTGAAATGATTTACTAGAGTGCTAGACTCTTGGAAAGATATTACTGCTCAATATCTTATTCTATTTAGATATTTTAAAAAATGACATCGCCATCAGGGCTGATTATCAAGGCTGACTTTTGGATGGCACTCTTTTATCAAAGGCTTTTCATTTTATTTATTTATTTATTTATTTATTTATTTATTTACAGGTTGTTGGTAACAGCTGCTTTAAACTATACTGCTAGTTTCTTAATTTGTGGACCCTATTTAGTCTTCTGTTTTGTAAAAATCAATTTTTTTTTTCTTTTCCTTTCTTTCCCTCTCCCCTCACTCCTTCCACCTTCTCCTCCCTTGCTTTTCCCTTCCTTTTCTCTCCTCTCTTTCTCCTCCTTTTTCCCCCCAGTGCTGCACCAAATACAGATGGATGTATCTAATCCATGCTATTGATAATCTGTTTTCCAGCCTTTTTACCTACGTCTGCATGATCATTAAGTTTATAGAATTTTTTCAGTGTAAGCACAGCTAACATTTCACTGAAATCTGTCATTCTATAATGTAGATCACCTTCTTTCAAAGCTCCAATATCTGTTTCTCCAGAGCTTGTCAACTATCCCTAAGCCAACATCATGATTCAATAAAATCAGTACTTAAAAATAAATGAAATATTATGTTTATAACCCACATTTGGAGCTAGCCATCAGTCTTATTTCTTTTTCCTAATCTTTGAAATCCATAATTAGTAACAATAATTAAAAGCATAGGAGACTTTATATTTAGAAGAATACTTCCCTCATTATAGAATATTAAACTAAAATCTGGCAGTAAATGACAAGTGCTGAAAACATTGAGAAAATTGTTTTTCAATATGTCTAAAAGGGAGTATTTTTTCTGTTGCCCACACTTTACAAAATACCAGCTGTCTGCAATTCAGTGCTTCAAATTCCTGGAAATGGCATGTTCTGAATGTGTGGTGGTTTATGAAAATATTAATAAGCAGTGTAATACATATAGTATATATGGATATGTATATATACACATTGTTCACCTGTGAAAGAAAATTTTGAGCTTTAGAGTCTCAGTATAATTTTAATTATATTTGGAAGATATAAATTGAAATTTAAATCTCAAGTTATAAAAAATGCTGGGCTTTGTAGTTTAACCCATAATAACTGAAGCATTCTTAGAGAACTTAATTTTCTGAATTATCTGAATAAACACTCAAACTGTTACCTTTCCATAGTGGTGAAAAAATACTCAAAGGCATCTGTATAAAATCAATTTCTGATACTTATTTTTAAGGCCAGGTTCTAGATATACAAATGCTCTGGGAGGCACTGGCTTGCTATGAAATAGTAAAGCATTCTATCAGTGGTAACTAAAAAATTATATTAAGGATATGAATAATCTAGGACTTGATCCCATTAAAGTCAAGATGATAAAATTCAAACAAAAAAATCTTAATTTATTAACACTTTTCTTCTTCCCCAATAACTCTGTGATACTTGTTTTGCTCTCAGGTTTAATAGTAGAGTAATTGGGCCATGCTGGAAATGAGCCTGGTCTCTTAAATACACACTGATCATGAAACATATGTAAGGTGTAGTAGTAATGCTCTTCAGGTCTAGTTCTGAAACTGGATCTTCAGTATTACTCTGCGACTTACTGTCATGGTAAGAGCTGGAAGTGCATGCACATTTCTTAAGTGAATTTCTACCAGAAAAATTGTGCTGGAATAATTGCCTTTCATGAAACTATTCATTGGGGTTTAACTCGTACAGAGAATCTGGAAGATCATACAAGGAAATAAATACTAACTTTGTTTTCTGGTCTCCACATTAGTAAAGAGCAAGGACAGCCACAGGCTTGCAAATTTCCCTAAATGCTTCTCCATAAGGATAATGTACAATGAAAAATTAACAAAAGGGAATAATTAAAATTATGTGTTGATAAGCAGTATAAAATTTATACATTTTCTAATCTGTGAAGATCAACTGTGTCCTTCAGAAAATTCTGATGGAAAAAGAGTAGTATAGGTTTTTTTCTAACACTATGTGGAATATTTAGTTGTGAGTAAATTAAAAATTTTTGAAGACATTGACAGAATTTATATTTGTAGGTATATCTTTTTCATTAACTTACATGCCAAAATGTGTCATTAAGTCATTTTGGGATAATCATCAGCATTGACTGTAGCTCTCAAATTATTTTTTAAAAAGTGTTTGATATTTGCACATATCTCCTTATTACTGAATAAGTCATAATGAAGAATAAGAATTATACACATTTTAGGGGCGCCTGGGTGGCACAGCGGTTAAGCGTCTGCCTTCGGCTCAGGGCGTGATCCCGGCGTTATGGGATCGAGCCCCACATCAGGCTCCTCCACTGGGAGCCTGCTTCTTCCTCTCCCACTCCCCCTGCTTGTGTTCCCTCTCTCGCTGGCTGTCTCTATCTCTGTCGAATAAATAAATAAATAAATCTTTAAAAAAAAAAAGAATTATACACATTTTAGTCATATGTTTTTTATAAGATAATAAATTATTAAAGGTACTATTTTAGGTGATAGAGAATAGCACAAGAAAATAATATTGTTTTTTTTTCAAGTTTAGGAAAATACAAATCAGGGTTTCTTGATAATAGTTACTTTTTAGTTCCTGTCATTTTAACTCTGGGGCTCCCTTTCTATTACCAAAGGACATTGAATTTGATTTAAAAACAAAGATGCAGCAATAAGCAGACATAAGTAAGCTAACAGTGTCGCTGATGATAGGTGTTTTATGATCGTCTTTGACTATTAAGCTGCCATCAGTGCTTCAGGTAACTTGGACAAGTGTTATCAATTGGTTTGACGAAGACCTCAGTGAAATTAAGCAATACAGTTAAAGCATTATGTTAAAAAGTAGAAATGTACATAATAAAAGTAAAAGTGAAATGATCAAAATAACCGTAATTGTATCATGGCATTGGAATTACAAGTATTCTAAGTAGGAGACGTCATTAAAAGATTATATTGAGAAACCTTCCTGGTATTCATAAGGACGGATTGTGTAGCTTATGATTTATGTGTGCTAAATTATCACATAAAGGCCAGGAAACTTGATTTATAAAAGCTATCCCTTAATTCATATTTGGAAAATGAACATGGCATTAATAGAGTATCAAATTTGACACTAACTTCTTCGCCACCTCTACTAGTATAGAGTTTCAAATTTAAATCTGTGATGACAGGAAGATTCTGAACCAGTTCATCAGGATACCCCTATTTAACATTAAATCAATGTATATGATCATTAGGTGTGAGACAAAGATCAGTAGCCAGTTTGCATATCCATCCAAGGTCTATCTTTAGCTTATCTTGTGACAGAGATATTTAATGGCAAGTTACCCAATTGCTGAGAGACTAATTAAATTGGTAAAATACATTGTGGGTAAAAAAACAAAACAAAACAAAGAAAAAAAAAACTACAATCAGATGCTGAAGTTCACCTGACGTCAGTATTCCTGTGTTCAATTCCCAGCTCTGTTACTTAGCAGCTGTGTGACCTGGGAATAACTAGCTAACCTCTCTATGCCAGACTTTCCTGATTTGTAAATGGGAATAGGGGCCATACCTAGCTAATACGGTGGCTAAACAGATCGAGTTCACAGTTGTAAAGCCCTTAAGTAGTTGATACATCGTAAGTGCTACGTAACTGCTACATCACAATACAGCAGAACCAGTCTTAGACACTAAGGAATGAACAACATAGTCTGTAATAGAAGTGTGATCAAATTTTGAATAGAAGGAAGTATGAAGCCAAAAATTGTTTAACACAGCATATAAAGTAGACTAGAAGTTGTAGAGTTCCCGGGTATTGTCCCTTGACCCGCCAGTGAGGAACTGAAGCACTTTTAATGAGTTGATACGTCTTATGATGAGTGAAAATGCTCTCTTGCCTTTCTTTTGCATAAACGTGGTCAAAAAGGTTTGTAGGTTTTGCTTGCTAATTTGCTTAGGGCACCTTCTTTGGAAAAATTAAGAACCAACTGACATCCATCACCAGAGGAAACTGAGACTTTGAGACCACCTGCTACTTACTGTGACACATCAATGCCAACCTTTTGGAAAATGTGTACGCCGCAGGGGGTAATGACCAGGTGTGCTGGCATATTTTGCCACTTCATTTCTGTGTTCAATCTGATTAAAGTGCAAGCAGACTATTTTAGGAATTTTTAGTGTTTGCTGAACGCATTTCTGATATGTTAGACTGGTTATTCTTGCAGAAAAGTTTTCGAAAATGGATTCATTGGAGAACAATTCTTTTGTTTTCATTTGAAAACTTTGCTTTTAAATATTAACTGTCATTCTTTCCTCAGCACTCCCTTAACACTTTGCTCTATTAATATATTTACCACATAATATTTTAACTGTTTGTCTCTATCACTTTAAATTCAACTCCTTAAAGGTAAGGGCACTATTATTCTTTATGTCTGTTTTTGAATAGCCCCATAAATGTGGCAGAGGTGAAATATACTCCCACAAGCCTAATAGAGGAGAGGAAAATTATTCCGCTTACCATCAAAAATTGTGTCTATTGAGGATTGTTAATATATTAACAGAAGTTTGTTCCTACAGTGGCCTAATAATAACGAGGCCTAATATCCAAATAGAATGCCTTTAGATTGACAAGCAAGAATACTCGATAATGTTCCCCACCCCCCAATTAAGAGTTAGGTACTATGTTTTTAAGACAACACTAGAAAGACAGTGTGAATTAGGGATAGAAATCCTTTGCAATTTTCTCTGAAAATCAGGCTTTTAAACAGGTATTTCTTGTTTTTCATGGGTGATTGAGACCGTGGGCAAATGAAATCAAAAGACCTCTGCCTTCTAAAAGGAGCAAAGCTACTCAGTTGAACTTTGATCCTAGTAACAAAGCCAGGTAATCTCTATTACTTCTATTATAGGTCTTATTTTTGAACTAATTTTATTTAAAAAGGAACATGCAATTATAACTTTATCTTCTCCATGCTCCACTGTAATTAATATGGACCGTTTCATATAATACCCAAACTCCAAATATCATTAAAACTCCCCTCCCCAAGTCCAGAGTGCTTTCAACATGAAAATCTGGGTGGGAGAGGAAGGGCACATGTTCAATATCTTCCTTTTTTTCCTGTCTCACTTGTGACTTCTTTTAAAAGAATGATTTAGAAGGTATAGGTGGAGGGTAGGAAAGGAGCAGAAAAGGTTGTTTGATTGGCATCTCTTGGCTGCAGCTAAAGCTTTTTCTATTTTCACGGGGCACGTTATTCTTGGTGAGTAATAAATAAATCAGCCCCTCATATCCAGGAAGAGTTTAACAGTCCCACCTAGGCCTTAATCTTATTAGGAGCTTGTCTAACACAAAGCTAAGGCCTCCATGTTATTTTATGTTGGCCTGAAACACAGGCCATGTTTTTCCCTGATAGACATAAATTTTCTCCCAGAACATCAACATCAGACACAGTCACCCTAAAAACGTGATAAAGTGGGACAAAAACAAGATTACTGTGCAACCACAAAATAGCAAATATACCCTCTGCTAAAAATACTAACTTCTAATTTACTGGTTATAGTTTTATCTTTCATTTAGAGTGGTCATTCCATAGATAGGATTTATTGAGGTATCCATTTGTGAAATTGTTCCCCTTTGTGATAACACCCAGTATAGAGTAAATTCCTGCTTTCTTACACTCTCTCCAATATGGGTAACCAAAGAACAACTAAATAAAGCCTTTCTAACACCCTCTTGGTGAGACACTCCATGGTTCTCCATAGTAAGTGGCCTCACTCTGTGTTGCATTCATATCAGATATATAACATTTTATAAATGAGATTGCATGTATTTGAAGTTCCCTTGTGAATTTGATTAAGGTTGCTACCAAGTTCAGAGATTAGAAAAGAGGGTGCCTGGGTGGCTCAGTCGGTTAAGCGTCCAACTCTTGATTTTGGCTCAGGTCATGATCTCAGGGTCATGAGATGGAGCCCCGTGTCTGGCTACGTGCTCAGCACAGAGTTTTCTCAGGATTCTCTCCCTCCCTCTCCTTCTGCCCCTCCCATACTGTGTGTGCGTGCACACGCTCTCTCTAAAATAAAAAACCAAATCTTAAACAAAATTAGAAATCAGAGTTTAGTTGAGATAACAAGCATTTTATTTTGTGACATAATGATAAGTATTCATATCCTTACAAGAAGAAATGGTATGTAACACTTAAGAAATTTGTAGAGATAATCTTAATCTGAAAAACTAGTGACTATGCAAAGTGAAAAAATGGCAAAAAAAAAATCTACATAAAATTTTATTCCAGTTTCCTTTTATATAAGTTGTTTTCTAGCTGTAAGGAATTTATTTATTTTTCAGTTCTAAAATTAATTTAGCTAGTTGTGATTTTGTGCTATTTAGACTGTGGGGAGTACTCTGAATTTATTGTATCTGTGGTTTGGAATGTCACTAATTTGGGAAAATTTTTAGCCATTATTTCTTCAAATATTTCTTGCAGGCATTCACGATCTCTTTCCATCCGGGAGTCTCAGTTACATGTATTTAGACAACTTTATGCTGTCTCCTATTTCTTGGATGCTGTCCCTTTGTTTTTCCTCAGTCTTTTTTCTCTTCGCATTTCAATTTAATTTCTATAACTTGAAGAACATTGATACTTATTTCAGCTGTATCCATGTACTGATAAAGGCATCGAAGACCTTTATCGCTGTTACTGTGATGTTGATTTGTAGCATTTCGTTGATTCCTAGAGTTTCTATATCCCTTCTGAAACTACACTTTTAATCTTGTGCATTGTGTAAATTTACTATGAGAATTTTTAACATACAGCAGTTATTTTAAATTTCTTGTCTGATATTTCCAACACGTCCGTCATACAGGAGTCTGGCTTGGATGATTGTTTTATCTTTTCAAAGAGATGTTGCTGTGGTTTTAACCTTCTGTGTGCCACGTAACTTTATGCAGAAACAAACATTATTTAGGAAAATGTATTCTGAGGCTAAGTGCTTAGTTATGAGTCTGCCTTTCTTTCTACTAGGCCTTTAATGAAAGGATTTGTGTTAATGTTGTCAAAATATGGGTTGGATTTAAGTTTTGTTGCTGTCATGGCCAGTTTGGGGGTTTATTATGCCATGGGCACCAATTATTTCAGATTCCGCTGATGATACCTGTTTGAGTCTCTAAGTGGCTTTGAATTGCCTTTCGTGTGCTGTTTCACAGAACACCGTCCATTACTACACTGCTAGCTATATATCCCTGTTATCTTTGCTCAAGTGTTGTTCGTGTGATGGTGTGTGGCGATGGGTTTATCATGTGTAAAACTGTTATTTAACAATATTAGCACAAAAGATAGGGGCAAGAGCTTTATTGGAGCGAAAATTAATTATATTGGATAAGATTAGTATTTCTCCAAATTTGAATATTTTGAGTTAACATGCAAGTTTTAATACCCTGGGCAAACAATAGGAAAATAGCTCAAAACTGCAGTAAAAAAAAAAAATCAAGGCATTAAAATGGTATACTGTAAAATATTAAGAAGAAGGCAATAATGGAAGAATAGAGGAGCAAAAAACCCATAAGGCATATAAAAAACAAATAGCAAAATGGCATATATAAATTTTACCTTATCAGCATTTGCATTCAGTGTAAATGAACTAAATGTTCCAATCAAAAGAAAAAATGGAGGAAACATTTGATTCAACTATATACGAAAGCTTACACCTTATAGTCAAAGACAAAAATAGGCTGAAATTAAAGATGTGGAAAAACATAAAATGACGACTCCAAATGGATTAGGAATGGCTGTACTATCTAGCAAAATAGGCTTTGGGAAAAAGTGTTAAAAACTAGAGAAAAACAAGAGGACATTTCATAATTATGAGTCAGTCCATCAGAAGGGTATTATAATCGAAAATAATTGTATCATAAAATAGAGCAAAATGCATGAAGCAAAAATGGATAGATTTAAGGCAAAAACAACTTAAAAATAGTAGAGACTTCTCTAGTATTGGTGAATAGAATGAGACATGTTCAAATCTTCTGTTTCGTTGTTGACTAAGACTATAAACCAATTAAACCAAACAGGTGTCTGTAGAATCTTCCACACAGCAACAGTAGAATACACTCACTTCTTAAGTCATGGAACATTTCTCCAGGGTAGATCATATGTCAGGCCATGAAATAAGCCTCAATAAATAAAAAAAGATTGAAATCATCCAATATGTTGTTAATTACAAAAGACTGATAAATCTATTTTTTAAAAAGTTGAGAAATTAAACAATAGAGTCCTAAATTAAAAAACGGGAAAAAAGAAAAATGCAAGAGAAAAAAGGAATTACTTAAGAATGAAATAAACATGAAAATCAATGCTAACAAACCATGTGGGATTCAGAAAATGCAGTGCTTACAGGGAAATTAATAGCTACAAATATCAGGGCACCTGGGTGCCACAGTCGTTAAGCGTCTGCCTTCGGCTCAGGGCGTGATCCCAGCGTTATGGGATCGAGCCCCACATCAGGCTCCTCCGCTATGAGCCTGCTTCTTCCTCTCCCACTCCCCCTGCTTGTGTTCCCTGTCTCTCTGGCTGTCTCTATCTCTGTCGAATAAATAAATAAAATCTTTAAAAAAAAATAGCTACAAATATCTGTATTAAAGAAAATAGTCTCACATTTATTACTCAACCTCCTACCTTAGAAAGTTAAAAAAAAAAAAAGTGGGAAAACCACCCATAAAAAATAATGAAACCTTGTCATTTGCAATGATGTAGACGGAGAGAGTATAACACTAAGCAAAATAAGTCAGAGAAAGCAAATACCATATAATTTCACTCATGTGTGGAATGGAAAGAACAAACAATCTTAGGGGAAAAAAGGAGAGAGAGGCAAAGCAGGAGACACTTTTACCTGTGGAGAACAAACCGATGGTTACCAGAGCGGAGGTGAGTGGGGCGATGGGTGAAATAGGTGATGGGGTTTAAAAAGGGCACTTGTGATGAGCATCACATATTGTATGGAAGTGTTGAATCACTATGTAATTGTATATATACATGTGTAACTAATATTACAATGTATGGTAACTAACTGGAATTTAAATAAAAACTTGTAAAACAAATTAAAACCAAACAAAATAGAAAGAAGAAAATAACAAATATAGAAGTGAAACGAGTATAATAAAGGATAGAATAACAATCAAAAAAACCCAACAACTATAAGGTGGCATTTTGCAAAAATCAAAGAAATTGACAAACCTTTAGGCTGAGAATAAAATTCAAATTATTTAAATCAGTAATCAAAGACTGAAATTACTACTGTTCTTAGAGAAATGAAGGAATATATTTGATATGAGCAATTTTATGCCAACATATTAGATAACTTAAATGAAATGGACAAATTCTTCCAAAGATACAAACTACCAAAACTAAATCAAGACAAAATAAAAAATCAGAATAGGCCTATAATAATAAATTAAAACTGGTTAGTTCCTGATTACTTCAGTGGTGGTAATCTTTGGCTTTTCTACCAAAGATAAAAAATATAATTCATAACAATCTTCCCTAAACCATCCCAAATAAGAATAGGAGGGAACACTTCCACACACATTTTATACCCCCATTATAATCCTGATCCCAAACCAAACTAAAACAACTTAAAAACAGAACTATAGACCAATATTCCTTAGGAATATAGACATAAAAATCCTCAACAAATGCTAGCAACCTGAATCCAATAAATATACAAAGAATTATGCACCATAACCAAATGACGTTTATGCCATGAATGTAAGGTTTTGTTATCATAAAAAATCAATATTCTATACATTAATAGATTAAAGGGGGAAAAAACCCTTATTATCATCTACTTCAACTCAGAAACAACATTTGACAAAATCCAATACCCTTTCTTGGAAAAAGCAGTCAAAAAGTAGGAATAGAAGAGAAATTCCAAAACTTGATAAAGGTGTTTTACATAAAACATAGAGGTAACATTATACTTGATGGAAAAGACTGTCTCTTTCCCACCCCCCACCACGGCTAGGAAAAAGATTAAAATGTTCTCTCTTGCCATGTCACTACATTACACTGGAGTTCTGTCCAGGGTTATTAGGAAAGAAAAAACATTTAGATTAGAGAGGAACATTTAAGACTGTCTCTACTTCTAGATGACCTGGAGAAAACCCCAAAGAATCTATATAAAAGCTACTAGAACTAATAAATTCTGCAGATTTAAAACATACAAGATCAAGATGTGAAAATCAATTATATTTACCTACACTAGCAATGACTCATCTGAAAATTTAATTACAAAATAATTTTATATTTAATAGAATCAAAAAGAAATTACTTAAATCAAGTGTAGGTAATATGCTGAGAACTACAAATTTTTTTAATTAAATAATTAAAGGTCTGTATAAAAGGAAAAGTATTGCATATCCATGGATTGAAAGACTCAGTGTGGGACGTCTGGGTGGCTCAGTTGGTTAAGCGTCTGTCTTCAGCCTAGGTCATGATCCTAGAGTCTTGGGATCCAGTCCCACATTCGACTCCTTGCTCGGTGGGGAGCCTGGTTTTCCCTCTGCCTGCAGCTCCCCTGCTCGTTCTCTCTCCCTCCCTCTGTCTCCCTCTGTGTGTGTGTGTGTGTGTGTCTCTCTCTCTCTGACAAATAAGGAAATAAAGCCTTAAGGAGGGGTGCCTGGGTGGCTCAGTTGGTTAAGTGACTACCTTTGGCTTGGGTCATGATCCCACGGTCCTGGGATTGAGCCCCGCATCCATTGGGCTCCCTGCTCGGTGGGGAGCCTGCTTCTCCCTCTCCTGCTGCCCAACTTGTATTTGCATGCTCTTGGTCTCTCTGACTCTCTCTCTTTCTGTCAAGTAAATGGATAAAATCTTTAAAAAGAAATAAAAGAAAGACTTAACGTTAAGAAGCCCATACTACCCAAGTTTATTCAATATGATACCTGTGCAAGTTCAAATGTTGTAAGGTTTTTGCAGAAATGAACAAGTTAGAAAAAAAATTAACTAGGTGATCCTAAAATTCATATAGAAATGAAAGAGACCTAGAATAGTCAATCTTGAGAAGGAAAAATTAAGTTGGAGGACTCAAACTTGCCGATTTCAAACACAGCACAAATGTCCAGTAATCAGGGTAATGTGTGACTGATACAAGGGTTTACATGGACTATATGAGGGTCCAGAAGTAACATTTGTGGTGAACTGATTTTTTACAGAGTTGTTAAAACAATTCCACTGGTCAAGAACTGACTTCCAAAATATTGACTGCTCTTTTGGAAGATGATGATAATTGGCATTTTATCAAATAATGGCAAAAGTCTGTATTCAGTAGTTTTCTCTCTCTTATTTGGCAACATTTTAACTGGTTTGCCTTATCTATATTTTGTTATTAATGTAACTAAAAAGAACATAATGACTTCATGTGTTTTATAGAACATGTTAATATTGGTCTTCCAAATCAACCATACTGCCGATTATCTAGTGACTGTTTAAACCAGACAGGCAAAATAAACACCTCATGGGTTAAGTAGCCAAAATTGATGACAGTGCCTTGATTTAATTATGCTGTCTCATTACTAATCATTTTGCTTGTATGTATGGTACTCTGACATCCCAAATATTTTTAATTATATTTGAAGACAAAATATCTTTTGAAGGTATTACTGCAGGAAGAACAATTTTTATAATTCTTATAAAAATAACAATATAATGAGTGCAAAGTGGTTGGTTTACTTCTCATTGTAAGGCTTCATGTTTAATACATACTTAGTAAAAAAGGAACACAAAAAAGGAACAGAGTGGATCTTTAAGTATAAAATAACAAAATAACTCTACCCAAAATATGCATCTAATTCAATGATACCCAAATTGTAAGAGTTCATGTATGTATTAAAATATCCATTATCAATAATGAAGTAAATTCCTAGTGTATTTGTATTACAAGAAAATAAAAAAATCTATCCAGAGAATGAAAGGAAGGAAACTAAGTAGTCCCAATTAATGAATGAAACTGTAGCCTATTTAAAGAGTAACCTTGTTAGAAAAAGATTCTTATTTCTTTTTAATATAAATGCAAATGTTATGATAAATTTTAATACCATTTTTAAATTAAAGGCAAGAAATCATTAATGATACACAGGGTAAGCTGATTGCACCTAGCAATTAAGACTGTGGATTGAATTTTCATAAAGCAATAAAGTTAGTTAGAATGAATGAAAATAAAATGATTGCTCTCAAATGATGAGAAATGTCTTCTATGCAGGCAAAGTGTTTGTGTCTACACCGCAAGACATATTTTTATGTTGCATAAACAAAGAACCACTGATTTTAATTCACTTATTTTATATTTTACCAATCATAATATTACATGACCTCAATAGGAAAGAATTGAGTAATAAAAACTTTTCAGGGTAACTTAAATAGTAATAATACAGTATTTATGAAATATCAAGTAAGATATTATATAATTGCATATTTTATCCAGAAAAAAATATATTTTGGCTAAATATGTTGTAACTTGTTTTTTTATTATAACTATAATGTGATTCCGCAAATTGTTTTTGAAAAACGAAAGAGAAAACAGTAAGTGATTCCAAAGAAAAGCAAACTTTTATATAATAGAAAACTTGTATATCATAATAAGCTATTGTCAGATACCAGAACAGAAGGGGGAAAAAATGGAGCTTTTTTGCAGTGTATAGAATTGAAAAATGCTCTTTAAATTAGATGTAATGTTTGAAATGAAAAATAAATTTTATTAAGATAATTATTAGGATACTAATCATTTGAAGTAATTATTAAGATGAATTAATATTTGTATTAATTAAACTGTTACACAACTTTCTTCCCCTCCTAACTTCTACTTCAGCTCATGTGAAAATTGAAAATCTAGTAATACTCCAGTTATCATACATTATATGTTGGGTACTCTTCAACATGCTGATAAATTTCTACAGAGATAACTGACATCATAGCTCAAAATTCTTTTTATTAGGCAAAATGAATTGTGCTAAGACATGAAGCAAAGTCCTTATGGCACCTATATAAGAACTCAAAAAAGGCAATCAAGATGAATATTTCCATATTATCATGGTCAAATAAATGCAAAAACCCTTTCAGTTAGATGATTAATCTCATCTGTTTCCTGCCTTTCTTGCAAGTATAGTTTTCAGAGGGAAACCTTATTTATCCCTCCCATAATCGTTGAAAAATATGTCATAACTATAAAAATATTATGCATGATAAAGGAAAATTCAAACCAGTTCACATTTCTCTGACTAGATTTCTTGGGTGGAAGATAAAAGTCTTTATTTTAAAGCCTAATCCAGTGCCCGCAACAATTGAAAGCCTTACACACAGATACAGTACAGAATGGATTTAAAAAAAAATAAATTTTTAGGGGCACCTGGGTGGCACAGCGGTTAAGCGTCTGCCTTCGGCTCAGGGCGTGATCCCGGCATTATGGGATCGAGCCCCACATCAGGCTCTTCTGCTATGAGCCTGCTTCTTCTTCTCCCACTCCCCCTGCTTGTGTTCCCTCTCTCGCTGGCTGTCTCTATTCTGTCGAATAAATAAAATCTTTAAAAAAATAAATAAAAAATAAAAAATAAAAATAAATAAATTTTTAAGGAACTAGTTAACAAATGAGCTGTGTATTTAAGTCCTTAGTTCAAACTAAACACCTAAGGGTCAGTTTGTGCAGGGGGTACCTACTCTTCTTTCTCTAATCCTTTATTACAAAGAATCATTATATATCAGTACAACTTTCCAGAGGCCAGGTAAATGTAGATAGATGTCTTTTTTTTTTAATCCAGCACCTAGTGTGGCAGCTATTACAATTACAAAGTGCTATTTTGCTTTTTCTAAAAACCAGTATGTATAATGACGATAAATGAATATTTTTAGAGTATATTGTTTTTTGAGTATAATACGCTTTTAAAAAAAATAGTGTCAATACAAATGTTTGTACTTCTGAAGTTTTAAACTTTTTAATCAGAACATAATTTATCTGAAGAGATTGCATTTAAAGTAGTAGAAAATTATTTTTATGACCCCCAAATAGATGTTCTTTAACAAATACTTTGTGACTAAAAATTCATCAAATAGCTCAATTAAAATAATTAGTTCATTTAATCAATGGATTCACAAACTAAGCAAAGTCCTTAGCAATACTATCATCCAGTGAAATGCATTTATTTAAATATTTGATTAGTGTTTAACACAGTTCATTATGTGCTTTAGCAATATTGGAATAACGTGCTTAATAGTCCTAGAGGAGACCTTTGGGGCATAGTATACTATATTAAAAATCTTGGTGGCCTTCTTGGAGATGAACTTAGGGTATTGTGACTCCACTTCAAATTAGAAGCTTACAGAAAATTAATGAGGGACTTAGAGATATTAAGAAGAGAATAAATAATAGTCATTCTGTAAATAAAAATCTATCCCCAGGGTGAATGCTGGGTTGATTTCAGGTCTTTGTTGTACCCATTGTATAATTAAAACATCTTTGTAGAATATAGAAACATATTGACACACATATCCAATTGTATTCAAAGCACTTTAAAATCTGAGAAAACATTTCTTTGAATAATTTAGTAATAACAATTTTGTTTTCATAGAGATAATATTAACTTAAAGACTAGATAGCTTATCTACATTTTACATGGTTGCTTTGGTGATTCTTTCTAATTATCCCATTTGGGCATTTCCCAATGAAAAGTGACATTTCATTACTCTTTCATTGTGTCCTTAGTGCCTAGAATAGGCTAGGAAACACACACACACCCCAATAACTGTATTTTGAGTAACTATTTTAAAAATAGATGTAAGATTTATGAGGCTAGGATGTTGAGGCTACGTGAAAAATGATGTTTGATAATCATTCAATAACAGGGAGCTCGAAGATCATTGATATTTTAGTATTGACCATAATTCTCTTCATTATTTGTGTAAATCTCAAGACACAACTCTTTACCTCAAAATGATCAACATCCTCACTGTAGGGGAAAACAAACAAGGAGAAAAAAACAGTAACAACAGCAAAAGAAAACCTGGTAGAGACCCAAAGAATCTTTCCTCAGAATCCAGAGCTACTTGAGCATATTAGTCATTTGAAATAAAAATGATTATTTAACTTTGAAGTTCAAAATACCATTGACAGTTGGTTTGATTGCTAATTTAAGATGTATTAAAGAAATATGAGGATAGTGTCATGTATGTAAAAATGTGCTAAATGAACACTAATCAGTAAAGAGAAACCACCAGTTTCGTGTCAGCCTCTTTTGTAGGTATTTCTCCTATAAATCAGGAAACTTGACCAATTGCTCCAAGTACTTATATTAAACATGTCCTTATTTTCTCTTATTTTTGCTTTTTCTTTTTTCTTTTTTTAAAATTAACACCCTCATTGTTTATATTGTATTTTTTAACATCTTATGTTTAAAAGAATCTGGTGTTTTTCTCTCCACATTTTTTCTTTGCTCATTCTCAGAAGCACCGTTATTGGTATTTCTGTATTTATACTTCAACACACTGGGAAATACGTGCACCTCTACTGCTATCTTCTAATTCATTAATTTTGGACATTATGTATTGACTCCCCGTTATGGTATGTCAGGACAGGAAGCTGATAGCTCGGTCATTATTAGATGTAATAACTTTGCAAATACTTATGAGTATTACAATATTTCATGGTTAACTTTATTTTTTTACTATTTTTAATATCCATCATTTGAAATAATCACAGATTCACAGAAAGTTGCAATGATAATATAAAGAGGTCCCTTCTACTCTTGACCTAGTTTCTCTGAAGACTACATCCTGCATATGTAGAATGCAATATTGGAATGGAAAAATGAAACTGATAGAATGTATGTGTGGTTTGATGTGTCTTTTATCACAATGGGTAGCTTCTTGTAACCACGATTGCAATACAAATACTGAGCTCTTCCCTCATCACAGAGATCTCCCAATAGTGTCCCACCAACTCCTTTACCATACCTAACTCATGGCGGCCACTGATCTTTGATCTCTATGTTCTCAGAATATTATGCAAATGGAAACATAGAGTAAATAAACTTTTAAAATGAGCTTTTTTTTTTAACTCAGCAAAATGCCCCCGAGTTTCCTCCAAGCTATTAGAAGTATCAGTATCCTTTTCATTGTTGATTAGTTTTCCATGGTATGGAAGCATAACTGTTTGTTAACCATTAACCTATTGAGGGGTATTTTAGTTGCTTCCAGTTTAGATCCATCACAAATCAAATTGCTACTAAAAAATCATGTAAATATTTTTCCATGGACCTAAACCTTCATTTCTCTAGTTCAGGAGTGCAACATCTGACAATTATGGTGTCCTTTTAGTTTACAAAGAAATTGCCAAACTATTTTCCAAAGTGGCTGTATCATTTTACATACCACAGTTGATGAGTAATTGTTTCCTCACCTTTTTTGCCCACATTTGATATTGTCAGTATTTTTTTATTTCAGCTCTCCCAGTGAGTATCCGATGATTCCTCACTATGGTCTTAATTTGTATTTCTGTAAGGCCAGTGATGCTGAGCCTGTTTTCATGTGTTTTATTTTCTAATATATCCTCCTCAGAGAAATGTCTCATTTGGTCTTTTGCCTATTGTCTGTCTATGTAATATCATATAATTTACATGTGAGTCCTTTGTCAGACATTTAGTTCGCAAATATTTTCTCCTGGTCTGTACTTTATGGTACAGAGAGCAAAAGATTTTCATTGAGATAAAGTCCAGTTTATTAATTTGTTCTTTGTGCTTTTGGTGTCATGTCTAAGAATTATTCACCATGGCTGAGTTGCAGATTTTTGCCTATTATTATCTTGTAAAAGTTTTACAGTTTACAAGTAAATGTTTGTTTTCAGATAATTTTTAATAGGCTATAAGGTCTACATTGGGGTTTGTATGTTTGCTTATGGATATCCAAAATACTGTCCTTCCTCCCTTGAATCTACTTACAAATTTGTCTAAAAAAAAAACAAAACAAAAATGAAACAAAAAAGAGTTGGTCATATCTGTGTGGGTTTTATTCTGGGGGTTTGTTCTGTGTCTGTTCCTTCACCAGTACTGCACGGTCTTGATTAGTGTACCTGTATCTTATGCCTTGAAATCAAGTGGAGTAATCCTTGTTACTTTATTCTTCAGAACTCTTTTAGCTATTTTAGAGCTTCTGTCTTTCCATATAAACTTTACAGTGATAAAACCAGCTTGAGAAGGCAAAAGGGGGAGGCCCAAGGAAAGTATTACAATTCAATGGAAAATTAAGTCATGGAAGTCTTAGAATAATCTTGTCTTATTAAAAAAAAGATCTTTCTGAGATTTTGATAATTGCCTTAAATCTCTGTCATTGTGGGAAAAAATGGCACCTTTACCATGTTGAATCTTATAAACTATATTTCCTACTTTTTAAATTTATTTTGCCCATGTTTTGTAGTTTTCAGCTTACTAATGATACACATGTTCTGTTAGATTTGCACCTATGTGTTTCTTTTCTTGAAAGATGGCAAATATTATTTTAAGTATTGATCTTTTGTGCTCATTGTTAGTATGTAGAAATGCAGTTGATATGTGCATACTGTAGCAATGGTGAGAGTAGATATCTTTGCCATGGTCCCAATCTCAAAGCATTCAATCTTTCAAAATTAATTCTGATAATAGCTGTACACATTTTGTAGACAATATTTATCAAATTGAGAGTTTTTTCTAAAAATTTTCGGACAATGTTTACCATATTTTGGTTTTGAATTTATTAAATGATATCTATCAATTGATAGGATCATCTGATTTCTATTTTTAGACTTTAATATGAAATATATTGATTTCAATTATTAAACCATCTTTAAATCCTTGGAACACACCTCAGTTGGTCAAAGTGTAACTCTTTATAGCTATTGCTGCAGTCTTTTTGCTATTATTTTGTTAAGGATATTTGTGTCCATATTCATGAAAGAGATTGGTCTGCAGTTTCCTATTTTTGTACCGTCTTTGTCTGGTTTAGGCAACAGGGTAATACTGGCTTCATAAAAGGAATGGAGAAGTATTTTCTCCTTTGTTCTCTGGAGAGAAAGAATAAAATTGCTGTAATCATTTCTTAACGTTTGCTAGAATTCACCCTGGAAACGATCTTGGCTTAAAGATTTTTTTTATTACTTTTAATGAATGTATTAGTACCATAGTCCTCTTCAGAGTTCTTTAATGTTTCCTAAATTTCTTTTTATTGAAGCATTCCTATACTTGTACGAAGTTAAAGTTCAGAATGAACTACCACAACAACAACAAAAAACTGTGAAACTTCTGATTAGGGTGAGAATTCTCAACCATAGATGGGATAATTATCATTCGTCAATGTATAATACGACATTATCCAACTTCTGTCTTCCATTATAAATATTGCCTCTCATAGGACTCTATATAACTTTTTAAATAAATATGTCATATTTTTGTGGCAATTTTAGGTTTATAGAAAAGTTGGGCAGGAAGTACAGAGATAATTACTCACCCCCCCTACACACACAAACAGCTTGCCTAATTTTTAATATATTGAATTAGTGTAGAGCATTTGTTACAATTAGTGAACCAATTTGATCCATTATTATTAAGTAATGTCTATAGTTTACTTTAGGGCTCACTCTTTGTATTGTACACTACTATGGGGTTTGACAACTGCAAAATGTTATGTATCTATCATACTATCACATAGGAATATCCTAAATACCCCTGTGTTGGCTGTTTTTATTTATCCCTGTCTGCCCCTGAATCTCTAGCAACCACTAATGTTGCGTTAATCGTTGCAGTGATTTAAACCTTACCAAACTCTGTGAAGTTGTTATTATTATTACAACCATTATCCCCATGTAATTAATGAGGACTCTTGCTGAAGATTATGCTGCTAATAAGTAGTAGTCAAGACTAAAAAGCAGGAAAACTGACACAGATCCCAAACTCTTAATCATTATGTCATGCTGCAGCATTAACCACATGAATTAGTGTCCCAATTCACAAAATAATTTTTTTAAAAATTAACTAAAATCATTGATTGCCTTGGTTTTAATAGTGACAGCTCAAGAAAATGGACTAGTAGAATGGAGTAGCTAGACTAAGAAAAGATTGAAAATGGGAGCGCCTGAGTGGCTCAGTCTGTTAAGCCTCTAACTCTTAATTTCAGCTCAGGTCAAGGTCTCAGGGTCATGAGATTGAGCCCACAGCCCACCGTCAGGCTCTGAGGTCAGCCACAATCTGCTTGAGATTCTCTCCCTCTCTCAGCCTCTCCCCCTGCTCATGCATGTGCATCTCTCTCTCCCTATCTAAAATAAATAAATAAAATCTTTAAAAATAGAGAAAGGATTAAAAATCTTTGTCAATTTTATTACGTACATGTTTTATAGTTCAGGGTCATGGACTCCCTAAAAGGTGAAGACTTAATCACGTGAATTACAGAATGTTTTCCTCCCCCACCCCATGCCTTGTGACCATTCATATTCATACCTGTACGTGTCAGAGCCTAAAATTTCCTATCATGTCCTTGTTTTTATTTCCCCTACTGTCTTTGGATTTCCCTAAAGACTGTTTGTATAAGTAGGTTATGAGTCTTGCAGTTATTTTAGCTGTAATCCACTAATACTATATCTGATTGATATATTGGGAAGGTACAATTAATAGGTGTCTGGATTATTTTAAGCACTCCAAGAAATATAAACTATTATTATTAAAAATCATTTTTGGAAGAAATAATATCCTTACAGAGAATACAGTATATATTTGAAAAATTTACTAGACGTCATCAGTGAAAGAAAATTGAAAGTACTTACTGCATGCTTTGTATCTACATAGCCCTACTTGTTCAAAATTTTCAAAGGCTTATAATACAGAAAATGCTTTTAAACTCACTTTTGGAATAATGGAGGCAATAAATCATTCTCCTCTGACCTAACTCAGATTCTTCATACTAACTTGCAAACAAATTTACTCAAAGAAAAATAATTACACTTTAATGATCAAAATATTGTCACTCTAGATTTTTCATGCAAAGACACTCTACACATGGTGCTGACAATATAGTAAATGTACAGCTACGGGCTTTCCCATGGTTCCTGATGCTTGATAACCCTCTTGTTCTTAGTGTGAATGCCTGTGTGTCTTAATATTTTTTAACATAATTGAATTGTTTGAATCATTGGTGTCACATAGGTTAATATTTTGGCTATGTTAAATCATGAGAGATTTAATGTCACAAAAAACAATCTGGCATGTATTAAAGCACAGTTAGACTAAATTATTTTTAATCAGATTCTTTTTTTTCTGGGATAGCTCAAATCAGTTTCTTCAGTACAAGTTCAGTGATGATCTCTGTCATCTCATATTTAAGGAGATGCCTTCATTACCATGTAGTCTTTCTACCTGTCTCCATGCAATACTGGAATATTTTTTTCTTTTTTCTTTTTTTTTTTTTTTATTGCTATATCCATTATATCCGTTTTCACTCCTGGGCTCTTTTGGATCTACTGGGGGGGAAAAAGACTACAGGGTTCTGATTTTTCCATGTCTTTTGTCTGACTCATCTTTTTGTAATATGATTCATGGTGCTTTGAATATATATGTGTGTGTGTATGTATATTCAAAGTTATATGTGTGTGTGTGTGTGTGTGTGTGTGTGTGTATACACACATCACTTTATATAGTAACTAAAGCCTATCCTCTCTTTATTTTCATTTATCTCTTCAACTTGATGTCAGAGCAATGTTATAACTTGGGAAATACTAAGCTGTTCCAGACTTACTAGTAAGTGAAGTTTCACAACTCAAACGTATGAATGATGCAGTTAATAAAAAATGCTAAAATACCCTGATACTAAATTCTAATGGTTGTCAGCTCTTGTCTTAGATTTTTTTAAGATATGAGAGGGAGATAAATAAACAGCACATTCAGTCTTGTACACAATCTACAAATACACAAAAATTCCAAAAGTGTTAACTTATTTTTTAATTTCTTTACTGACATGGAAAATAAGATCTTAATTGTACGCTCCCGTTTTAACTGTAATTTCTTCTGGATTTAGTCCATACAACATTGGGCCTGCTCCATTGACCCTATCTTGAACTTATTTCTTGGCTCAAAAAATAAAATTGCAAACATATTCAGTCCATTATACAAACAATAAATATAATAGTGGTGTCAACAGCACAGAATATGAAGCATTATGAATGCAGTAACAATATGTGTATTTTATATTGAGGTATAACTGACATATATTTGTTTCAGGTATACAACACAATGATTCAATATTGCATATATAAGAAAATGGTCATCACAATAAATCTAATTAACAAATGTCACCATACATAGTTAGAAATGTTTTTCATGTTATAGGAACTTTAAGATCTACTTGCTCAGCAAATTTCAAATATGCAATACAGAATTAACAATAGTCACCCTGCTGTACCTTAAATCTCCAGGACTGATACATGTATGTATGTATGTATTTTCATTGACATGTAGTTGACACACAATATTATATTAGTTTCCAAGTGTACAATACCCCATGACTTATTTATTTTATAGCTGGGGTTTGTACCTTTTGACCTCACTTACCACGGTGCCAGTCGCTAACCCATGCCTCTGGAAGCCACCAATCTTTTCTATCTATGAGTTATTTTAATTTAAAATTTTTTTTTTATTTTTAAAATGCGACATATAAATGAGATCATAAGGTATTTGTCTTTCTCTGCCTGACTTAATTTACTTAGCATAATGCCCTCAACATCCATTGTAGTCACAAATTGCAAGATTTCCTTACTTTTTATGGCTGAAATCTTTGCGTGTGTGCATGTGTGTGCATGTGTGTGCATGTGTGTGCATGTGTGTGCATGTGTGTGCATGCACGTTTTAGTGATTCATGTATCCATCGGTGGACACTTAGTCCATGGCTGTTGTACATAGTGCTTCAGTGAACATGGGGGTTCATACATTTATATATAAATATAAATTATAAATATATATATTTCTATATTAAATTTAAATTAAGTATAAATTATCTAAATGTTTTAAATGTAAATTTAAATAATTTATAAATAATATATATATATAAACCTAGAATTACTGGATCATCTGGTAGTTCTATTTTTAATTTTTTGAAGAACCTCCATACATTTTGCCATAGAGGTTGCACTAATTTACATTTGCACACACAGTGCACAAAGGTTCTCTATTACCACATTCTCACCAGTATGGGTTATCTCTTTTTAATAATAGCCGTTCTAACAGGTATGAGGTGATACCTCTTTGTGGTTTTAATTAGCATTTCCCTGATGGTTAATGATGTTGAGCATCTTTGCATGTACCTATTGGCCATCTGTATGTCTTCTTTGGAAAAAAGTTCACTCAGGTCCTCTGCCAATTTTTAAACCACATTGTTTCTGTGCTGTTGAGTTGAATGAGTTCTTTATGTATTGGGGCATTGGCCCCTTATCAGATAAGTGATTTGCAAATATTTTCTCATTCAGTAGGTTGCCTTTCCATTTGTTGATGATTTCCTTTGTTGTACAGAAGCTTTTTAGTTCCGTGTAGCCTAACCAGATTGTTTTTGCTTTTGTGGTCAGATAAAAAAAAAAAAAATCATTACCAAGACTGATAGGAAGGAACTTACCCTGTTTTTTTCTGGGAGTTTTATGGTTAGCATTTCTTGTAAGGCTGGTTTAATGATGAAGAACTCCCTTAGCTTTTGCTTATCTGAAAGCTCTTTATTTCCGCCTTCACTTTTGAATGATAACTTTGCCCAGTAGAGTATTCTTGGTTGAAGTTCTTTTTTTTCCTTCAACACCTTGACTATATTGTTCAACTTTCTTCTGGCCTGCAAAATTCTGTTGAAAACTCTTTATATTCTTATGCGAATTCCCTTGTACATTCCCTTTCTTTCTCCTGCTGCTTTCAAGATTTTATTCTTGTCTTTAAATTTTAACTTTTTAACTATAATGTGTCTTGGTGTGGGTCTCTTTGGGTTCATCTTATTGAGATTCAGATGTCTGGTTTTTTTTTGTTTTTTTTTTTTTTTGTTTTTTGTTTTTTTTCTCCCTAGGCTAGGGAAGTTTTTGGCATTATATCTTCAAATAGGTTTTTCACTCCTTTCTCTCTCTTTCTCTTCTCCCTCTGGGACTTATTATGTGAATATTATTCTGCTTAATGTTGTTCATTAATTCCTTAAGCTATCTTCACTTTTTTCATACTTTGTGCTCTGATAGAGTGTTTCCCTACAATGTTTTCAAGTTCTCTGATCACTTCCGCTTCATCTAGTCTGTTGGACCACTATAGAATATGTTTCAGTTTGGTTCCTGTATTCGTCAGTTCTGTGACTTTCATTAGGTACTTTCTTCTATCTCTTTGTTGAAGTTCTCAACTGTATTCATCCATTCTTCAAATTTGGTGAGCATCTTTATGATAATTATTTTGAAATCTTCGTCAGGTAAATTATTTATCCAGTCCATATCACATATAAATTAGGTGCTAATATCAATCACTTTCTCAGAGGGAGAAACGTAGGTCAAGAAAAGTAATTTAAATTGCAAAAGGACAATCTAAAAGGCCATCTGACTCTAAGCTTACTCTGTAATTAATGTACCCAAGGTCACAGACTGGTTGCCTAACTCATAATACTAATTCATGTAATCAGAGTGCAAATTTTCAAATGGAATATCCATGTCCTAATTGGAGTGAAGCATGTGCTCCCTAATCTTCACAGTGAGATCTGTACCTGATGTTCTTACACAAAATCCAATTAACTCCATTGTCATGAGCATAGTCCCAACATGCAGTTGAGTTAGTGACCCAAAATAAGCATTTTGTTGCCTTTTTGCTGGGGTCTACAAATACTAACGAGAAGTAATAAAATGTTCAGATCAATGATGTTTTACAGGCATGTATTACTTTTGTCTCCTCCCACTAGGAAAGAAAAATTCCTATGCTTCTTCGCAAGTATTCAACCTTATTGCTGTCTGGATTAAATATGCTGATTAGTAGAGTCAGTTGGTAGTGAAGGCATGGGGACATGAGAGGTGAGAGCACTAGACTATTTCTGTTAAAAATGGGAAGAAATAAAAGAAATATACAGGAAATTGTAATCAGGAGTTTGGGGGGTATAACAATTAGTATTTTGAGAATCTAATTGAAGGATAGTGATTTGCTGAAAAGTTCTCTCCATGAGCATATGGTATTCCCTGTGACAGCTGTTCCACTGAAAGTTTGGGCAAGCATCATCTTCAATAAGAAAATTATAAAAGTGACAGAATACGTAAGAATCCACCCATCTATCTTAACAGAAGCTAGCCCTTGATTTGGGGGTCATCTGCCAGGAGAATTTCTCACACAATCAGCTGCATTGGGGTTTTCTGTTCTAGTAACTTCAGTTTCTACTGGAAGAGGCCACTTCCACTACAGATAGCAACAAAAAAAGGGGGGGGGGCAAGAAAATAAACCACTATGATTAAAACCTAGAAGTAACAGCTATCTTGATAGAGTAAAATACAGTGCTTATTTAAATCCAGGTTATTCTTCTGTGGAACTTCACATACTATGTTACACTGAAAATGCCAAGATAAATGATTAGATGTTCAAGATCTGATACTTCTGAACAACATTTATCAGATATTGGTATGTGTGTGTTTTATGTTATACACAAAGCTTCTAATACATACACTTTTTCATTTTATTAATACTATATTGTAAAGTATAATTACATGTGGTTGGAAAATTTTGGGGAGGTATACACAGCCAGTAAAATCTCTTCTATTTTATTCTCTAAGATAGAAATGCCAATCTCAAAAATGGCTCATTACTGCTAGGGGAACAAAACAAAAACAGTTAAGTTGGAGCAATAAAAAAACCAACCATTCCTAGCATTTCATTCACACAAGACATCTAATTTTTTATAGCTAATGGGGCTACAATTTCTAATTTGTGGATGCAGAACCACTCTTATGAGCTGGTTTTTTTTTTTTTTTGTAACAGATTTAGAAACTTTTAGAAAAATACAGGCAGCAGTATTGACCAACTTTTCTATTAAGTTGTAATAATAATGACTTAACTGTATTTAAATTCATTTTTATTTATTTTAAACATCAAAGACTATATTATTTTTCTTTTTTAAAAAGAAAAAGGGGGCACCTGAGTGGCTCAGTTGGTTGAACACCTGAGTCTTGATTTCAGCTCAGGTCGTGATCTCAGGGTCCTAGGATCAAGCCCTGCATCAGGCTCTAAGCTCAGTGGGGAGTCTGCTTGAGGATTCTCTCTCTCTCTCTCTCTCTCTCTCTCTCCCCCTCTCTCTCCCCCCTCCCCCAAATCCCCCTTCCCTCTGCTCATGCTTTTGAAAGAAAGAAAGGAGGAAAAGAGGAAAGGAGGGAGGGAGGAAAGAAGGGAGGAAGGGAGAGAGGAAGGAAAGAAAAAGAATTTCAGTAGGACATCACTGTTAATTGATATTAAAATATTTTGAAAGACTATCTCTGAATATGCCTAGTTGTATATTTGGATTTTGTAAAAAATTTACTGTCAAAGATTTAGCTTGTAAGAAATATTTCTTAAGTGGTAGCAATAAGATTTTTCTATTCACATTCACTTTGGATTGTTTACTTCAGATAAACAATTCTAAGTTCTAATTCTAAGACTTAAAATTTCTCACTAATAATTTTTAGATTATTAATAAGAGAAATAAAACAGTGGCAAATGAATGTTCTATACACAAAAATATGGACAAGACTCACAGATACATTGATGTTCATTAGACTGTGGGTAAATGTTCTCTGATTCCATTAATATATAAAGTGCCAAAGTAGGCAAAACTAGTTTGTGTTATTAGAAGCCAGTCTTAAAATTTGATTGTGACTGGAAAAGAATTTGAGGCCTCCACTTTCCAGGTAATGTCTGTTTTTTAATCTGGTGTTGATTATAAGAGTGTATTCAGTTTATGAAATACACCAAACTGTACAACTAAGATATGTGCATTTTTCTGCATGTATATTATGATGTAAAATTTAAAAATATATAATATACATAAAATACATATTATAAATACATATTTATAATTTTTATAAAGCCTAGAACATGTTTCTCATTTTAAAGGGGTACCAAATATTGATTAAATCTGTTCTATTCAGATAATGAATTTTTTAGATTTTCAAATGTATTTGATTCATTAAACTATTCATCTAGACTTTTAACGACATAAAACATGATTTATGGTTTTATGTCTCTCTGAATGACTATCACCATTCTTTCTGATATTTATATATTCAAACACATTAAAATATATTTCTCTCTGAATCTTGAAGCAAAAGTCTCAGTCAAGAATGTTGACTAAAATACCCACAGTGACCATCTGCTTGTCAGTATCTTTTGAATATTCATCATATTTTTAGAAGTAAATATGAAGATTTGTATTATGATCTTTCTATTGACTTAAGTTTATAAGCAAATAATAAGCATACTTCACAAAATCTGAATATGTTAAAACACTAGGCTTTTCTGATATATTTTCTTTGTATTAGAATTCAGACTTACCATTTTTATTCAGCCAATTTATTTTCTAAAATCACATTTCAGTAAGCTAGAGCTTTGAATGACATGCCCAATTCAAATCATTTTTTCAAACTTGATTAGAGTTTTACCAGTTTATTCGTATTCTGTTCTTACAATGATGGTCTGCTGTTTCTTTTTCTAAAATAAGACAATAAGATGCAGAAAGTGTCATGCTATCAAATGTGAAGTAGATGTATACCCCCTGAGGAGAAACTTTCCACAACAGGTCAAACAGATGTCTGAAAAACATTTAAATTTATGAACTTTTCATATATTTACATGACAATGAGTCACAATATAAATTCATGTATCCTTGTTATGTAAATTTAGAATAAGCAGCAAAATATAACTGAAATTATGTCTCAAAAAATGACATTTAAAACCTAAGATGTTTTTTCTTTGTTCCTGCTGTTACTCTTACTCTGCATATAAAATAACCGCTGAAAAATGAGGACACTAACAGTGGATTCAAAAGGGAAACTAAATGCACACAGAAACAGTGTTGTACTCTGTAGCATCATATCTAATCAATTCCTTCAGTAATTAATCTATAAATTCCAAGGATACGAATAGCATGTTATCGGAAGAAGGAAATGACTTGGAAGTTCTTAGAAGCCAAATTTTATACAATATAAGAATTTTTAAAAATCCTTTTGATTCATCTTTTTTAAGTCAAAGGATTCAAATTATATCATCTGTTAGGTCCCTTGAAAAGATTGTTATCTTCAGTTTTGGCTGTGTATCAGAAAAATTGTAGAGATGTAAAAAAAAATATGGATACTTAGGTCTTCAGAAAATTGGAAACTCTAGTGATGGGATATGGGCATATTTCTAATAAATTACTTATATGTATATATTATACATATCAGATAAATCGATATGTATCTTCTATAAAGGAGTTATTTAAGTAGTTTTGTCACTCATAACTGCCAGGTTATTTTTATAAAAATCAACTTTTACAGGCACTTGTGAGTTATTTCCCTGCCGCCATGCTTGTCATCAAACATGTCCAATATGATTCTACCACATATCCAAACATCTATTGGCATATAGTGCAAAGAACAGTTTATATTATCTGTAATATACCCTATATCTTCTAGTTAAGCACTCTGCAAGAAAGGTTTATTGAAGTAGGAGGCAACCATATATGAATAGCTTAACTAAAAAACCTTATACTCTGAGTGCTAGAAAATCTGTCCTTTTGTATTCTGTGGGAAAGCATAAGAATGAAAAGGGAATGAGGCATAGAATGGCACTCAGGAGGTTAATATGTTGTCCTACCAGCCACTAGAAAACACTACACAAAAAGGTAATTATACCCGTAAGGCACATATTATGAACACCGGTTACTCAAATGAAAAAAATCAGTCTTTACGCTAATATTCTAGGCATCATTGCTCTTCTGGCATTTAGATCTGCTATTTGGCTTCAGTATTAGGATCTCTTTAATGCTAATAACCGCCCCTGTTGGGTTCGTTAATGAGTTGTATACATCAATCACTTATCATAGGATGTAAATTAAAACTAATGTACACAAGCTTCTACCACTGGCCACTGATAAGGCAAGAAAAATGAATTAACCCTCCCTATGTGTGGACTACAATGATACATGGGAAAAAGGAAACAGTGGTTTTCAAACAATAGTCACAGAGCAATGAAGAAACCTGATCACTGTGAGAAGTGAAACAAATAAGGTGAGCCTGACAATAACCCTGTAGTTGTGCATAGACCTAAGCTTGTGACTATGATTAGAGGAAGTGAAAGTAAGAATAAGACTGAAAATCTTGAATTATTAATGAAATGAAAGATTACGCATGTAGGGACTGATTAAACTGCTTGCTGGAACAAAGTCTAACAATCTTTATAGAGGACAGCAAATTAGAGACAATAGACAACATAATATTCACAATGTCTAGCATGCAATGGAAAATTACCAGACTTTTCAAGAAGCAGAAATATGTGACATATAAACAGGCAAAAAGTCAATCAATACAAACTAACCCAGAAGTGACAGAGGTTCTAGAATTATCAGACCGGAATCTTAAAATAGGAATTATAAAACACTGAATTATTTGAAGGAAAGACTAAACATACTGACAACAGAAAATGAAGATACAAAATAGAATGGAATTTCAAGATACTAAAATTAAATACATGAAATTTAAATTTCACTGTATGGGATTAGCAGTAGATAATGCATTATATTAGTAAAGATTATAAAAAATGAATATATAACTATATATTTTCCAAATTAAAGCATTGAGAGAATAGCGAATCACTGCCTATAGAACAATTTCAAGCTGTCTCATACTATGTATAATTGGAGTCCCAGAAGGAAGGAGGTCCAGAAAAATACTTGAATAAAAGAGTGACAAAGGTTTTCTGAGGTGGTTTTTTTCTTTTTGTATAGCTGCTATGCAATGTTACATTAATTTCAGGTATACAACTTAGTGATTTGACAAGTTTATACATTGTTCTATGTTCACTAAGTATAGCTACCATCTACCCCATTACATCATTATTATGTTATCATCGACTGTCTTAAGCTCAGGTTTTTCTTGCCATTACTTACCTGTTCCATAACTGGAGGCCTATATCTCCCACTCTCTTTAACCCATTTGCCCAAACTTCTAATGCCCTCCCCCCTGGCAACATCATATTGTTCTCTGTATTTAAAGTTCTAATTCTGCTTTTTGTTCATTTTTTAAAGTTTCAACTTATGAGCAGAATCACATCTAATTTGTCTTTCTCAGTATGACTTTTTCACTTGGCATCATACCTTCTAGGTCCACTCACGTTGTCTCAAATGGCACAACACCATCCTTTTTAATGGCTGTGTAATATTCCAGTGTGTGTGTGTGTGTGTGTGTGTGTGTGTGTGTGTGTGTATCTTCTTTATCCATTTCTTTATTGATGGATACTTAGGTCGTTTTCATGTCTTGGCTATTGTAAATAATTCAGTAAATATAGGGGTGCAGGTATCTTTTAAAGTTACTGTTTTTGTTTTCCCTGGATAAATATCCAATAGTGGAATTAAAGGATCATATGATATTTCTATTTTTAACTTTTGAGGAACCTCCATACTGTTTTCCACAGTGGCCATACCAATCTACATTTCCACCAACACTGCACAGGCTTTCTTAACCTCCTCATCCTCATCAGCACTTGTTTCTTGTCTTCTTGATTTTATCCATTCTAACAGCTGTGAGGTGATCCCTCATTGTGGTTTTGATTTGTATTTACCTAATGAGTGATGTTGAGCATCTTTTCAACTGTCTGTTGGCCATCCATATGTTTTCTTTGCAAAAATGTCTTTTGGGGTCCTCTGCCCATTTTTTGATTGGATTTTTTTTTGGGGGGGAGTGTTGAGTTGCGTAAGTTGTTTATTTTGGATATTAACCCCTTATATATAATTTACAAATATTTTCTCCCATTCAGTAGATTGTGTTGTTTTGTTTTGTTTTGTTTAGTTGATGGTTTCCTTCACTGTGCAAAAGCTTTTTATTTTGTTATTGTCCCAATAGTTTATTTTTGCATGTATTTCCCTTGCCTGAGGATACATACCAAGAAATATGTTGCTATGGCTGATGTTGGAGAACTTACCGCTTGTGTTCTGTTCTAGAATTTTAATGGTTTTAAGTCTCACATTTATGTCTTTAATCCTTTTGAGTTTATTTTTGTGTATAGTATTAGAAAGTAGTCTAGTTTGACCCCTTTACATGTAGCTGTCCAGTTTGCCAGCACCATTTATTGAAAAGACTGTCTTTTCTAAAGTATAATGCTTGCCCCCTTTGTCATAGATTAATTGACCATTTAAATGTGAGTTTCTGGGATCTCTGTTCTGTTCCATTGATCTTTGTGTTTATTTTTGTGCCAGTATCGTACCATTTTGATTACTACAGTTTTGTACTATATCTCGAAATCTGGAATTGTGACTACCTCCAGCTTTGTTTCTAAGGATTATTTTAGCTATTCAGGGTCTTTTCTGGGTCAATACAAATTATGGTACTATTTGTTCTAGTTTTGTGAAAAATGCTGTTGGTATTTTGTTAGAGATTGAATTATATATGTAGGTTACTTTGGGTAATATGGATGTTTTAACAATATTTTTCCAATCCATGAGCATGGAACATCTTTCCATTTTTTATGCCCTCTACAATTTCTTTCTTCAGTGTTTACAGTTTTCAATGTATAGGTCTTTTACTTCCTTGGTTAACTTTATTCCTAAGTATTTTATTCTCTTTGGTGCAATTGCAAATGGTGTTGTTTTTTAATTTCTCTTTCTGTGACTTTATTGTTAGTGTATATATATACTACTGATTTCTGGGTATTAATTTTGTATCCTGCCACTTTACTAATTTTTTTTTATTACTTATAGTAGTTTCTTTGATGGAATATTTAGGATTTTCTATGTATAGTATCCTGTCATCTGTACATAATGACAGTTTAACTTCTTCCTTACCCGTATGGATGCCTCTTAATTCTTTTTCTTATCTGATTACTGTGGATAGGACTTAAAATGTTGAATAAAAATGGTGAGAATGGACATCCTTGTCTTGTTCATGACCTTAGAGGAGAAGTTCTATTTTTCACTTTTGAAGATGATATTACCTGTGGGTTTTTTGTATATGGCCTTTATTATGTTGAGGTATGTTCCCCCAAACCCCATTTTGTTGAGAGTTTTTATCATGAATGGATAGTAAATCTTGCCATATGCTTTTTCTGCATCTATTGAGATGATCATATGATTTTGATCCTTCATTTTGTTGATGTGATGTACAACATTGATTGATTTGTGAATATTGAACTGTCCTTGCATTCTAGGCATAAATCCCACCAGGTAGGAATGATCTTTTTAATGTATTGTATACAGTTGGCTGCTCTTTTGTTGAGGATTTTTGCATCTACATTCATAAAAGTTATTGGTCTGTAGTTTTCTCTTTTTTTGTGGTGTCTTTTTCTGATTTTGGTATTAGAGTAATATTGGCCTCATATAATTTATTTGAGAGCTTTTCCTTCCTCTTGTATTTTTTAGAATAGTTCGAGAGGAATAGGTATTAACTCTTCTTTAACTCTGTAAATGTCTGGTAGAATTCACTTGTAAATCCGTCTGATTCTGGACTTTTTTAGTAGTTTATTTTTTTTAAAAAAATTTTTTATTACCAATTCACTTTCATTACTTGTACTTGGTATGTTCAAATTTTCTATTTCTTCCTGGTTCAGTTTTGGAAGATTGTATGTTTCTGTGAATCGATCCATTCTTCCAGATTGATCAGTTTATGGCATATATTTTCCATAGTATTCTCTTATAATCCTTTGTATCTCTGTGGTGTCAGTTGTTAATTTTTGTCTCTCATTTCTGATTTTATTTCTTCGGATTTTTTTAATCTTTTTTTCTTAATGAGTCTAGCTAAGGGTTTATCAATTTTGTTTATGGTTTCAAAGACTCTGCTCTTCATTTCATTTATTTTTTCCATTTCTTTAAGTCTTTACATCATTTATTTCTACTCGAATTTTATTATTTTCTTTCTTCTACTCACCTTGGGCTTTGTTTCTTCTTTTTTCTAGTTCCTTAAGGGGGAAGGTTAGATTGCTTGTTTGCTTTTTTTTTTTCTTATTTCTCTATGGTAGGCCTGTATGGGTTTATACTTTCCTCTTAGAACTGCTTTCACTGTGTCCCAGAGATTTTAGACTGTGGTTCCCTTTCCATTTGTCTTCATGTATTTTTAAATTTCTTCTTTGACTGCTTCATTAACCCCTCGGTTGTCTAGTATCCTGTTTTCAGTTTTCACATGTTTATGTTTTTTCCACTTTTTTGTTTTTTTCGTTGTGATTTCTAGTTTCATACCATTGTGGTCAGAACAGATGCATGGTATGATTTCAATTAAAGTTATTGAGGTTTGTTTTATAGCTTCACATGTGATCTATTCTGGATATTGTTCTATGTACACTTGAAAAGAACATATATTCTCTTGATTTGGGACATGTGTATCTGTTATGTCCATTTGGTCCAATGTGTTATTCAGACTTTGGATACTTATTTTCTGTCTGGATGTTCTATTGATGTAAGTGAAGTGTTAAAGTTCCCTGCTATTATTGTATTACCATCAGTTTGGCTCTTTATGTCCATTAATATTTGTTTTATGTATTTAGGTGATCCAGTGTTGAGTAGACATTTATAATTGTTTTATCTGCTTGTTGGATTTATCCTTTCATGTAACGACCTTCTTTGTCTCTTGTTACAGTCCTTATATTAAAATCTGTTTTGTCTGATGTAAGCATTGCAGCCCTGGCTGTTTCTTTGTTTTGTTTTGTTTTGTTTTGTTTTTTCCCTGCTTCCATTTGCATAGTGAATGTTTTTCCATTCCTTCACTTTTAGTCTGTGTACTTCTTTAGGTATGAAGTGAGTCTCTTGTAAGCAGCATGTAGATGGGTCTTGTTTTCTCTCTCTCTTTTTTTTTTTTCTTCTTTCTTCTTTCTTCTTCTTCCAACATTCTGCCACTCTGTCTTTTGATTGGGGCTTTTAGGACATTTACATTTAAAGTAATTATTGATAGGTATGTACTTACTGCCATTTTTAAAATGTGTTTTCTGTTTTTGGTGGGGTTTTTTGTGTGTTTTTATTTTCTTCTTGCTCTTTTTGTGATTAACGAGTATCTGTAGTGTTTTATTTGGCTTTCTTTCACTTTATTTTTTTGTGTATCATGGGTTTTGGGTTTGTAGTTATCATGAGGTTCTTATGTAACCTGTGTAAAGAGCAGTCCATATTAATTTGATAATCATTTAAGTTCAGACACATTCTAAAAACAAAACAAAAACAAAACAACCCACAAAAACAATGAAGAAAATATCTTTTTTTTTTTTTTTTTTATCTTCCCACCTTCCCTTTTTACTCCCTTATCCACATTTTAGGTATATGTTACATTTTTTATTTATATTTTTTCTTATGTCTAATTATAGTCATTTCTTTTCCAGTTAAAGATGTTTCTTTGACACTTCTTGTAAGGCTGGTTTCGTGGTGATAAATTCTTTTACCTTTTGTTTGTCTGGGAAACTCTATATCTCCTTCAAATCTAAGTGATAACCTTGCTAGGTAGATATTCTGGGTTGTAGTTTTTTTCTTGGAGCATTTTGATTATATGGTGCCACTTTCTTCTGACCTAAAGTGTTCTGCTGAAAATCAGCTAGTAATTTTACAAGTTTTCCCTTTAGATAACTTTTTGTTTCTCTTTTACTGGTTTTTATGTTGTCTATCTTTAAACATTGGCATCTTAAATATTATACACCATAGTGTAGACCACCTTTGGTTCATCTTGTTTAGACCTCCCTATACTTTTTTGACTTGGATATCTGTTTCCCTAGGTGAGGAATGTTTTCAGTTATTTCCTCAAATAATTTTTCTACACCTTTCTCTCTTCTGTGGGGAACCCTATATTGAGAATGTTTTTTCACTTGATGTTGTCCAAGAGTTCTCTTAACCTATGCTCATTTTAAAAAATGCTTTTCTCTTCTTGCTCTTAAGCTTGTGTGCTTTTCATTGCCCTTCCTTCCAGATTACTGGTATTTTCTTCTATATCTTCTGATCTACTGTGATTTCCTCTAGTATGTTTTTTATTCCGGTTATTGTATTCTTCAACTCTGGTTATTTTTAATAGTTTCTTTTTATTGAAAATCTCACCCAGTTCTTTGATTCTTTTCCCCAGCCTAGTGAGTACCTTTAAAATCATTAATTTAAATTCTTTATCAGGCATATTGCTTATCTTTGTGTCATTTAGTTCTTTTTCTGAGTTTTTTTTTTTCTTGTTCTTTCTTTGGGATAATATTCCTCTGTCTCCCCATTTTGCTTGAATTTCTGTGTTTGGGGATTATGTGAAACAGATATTTCTAAAGTTGAAGGAATGGCTTTGGGTATTGTGTCCCCTATGCACTGTATGTATTTGGTGACTTTAGCTGGCTGGCTGGAGTTGTGGCTATATAAGCTAGTTTCTCTTTTAAACCATGGCTTTTTACAGAAAGAATAGAGAAAAAGATAAAAGAAAAAAATAAAAGAAGAAAATTAGAAAAAAAATTTAAAAAAAACAAGCAAAGGAAAATAAGAAAATAAAAAGACAAATCTTAAAATGTAAAACTACAAAAAATACAACAAAAACAAAAACAAACCCCCCCCCCCAAAAAACAAAAAAATAACAAAACCCCCCACATACACACACAAAAACCATGGCTTCTTTTCTGTGTTCTAGCACTACAAGGTAAGTGGTGTGGCCCTGGACTTCCTGAGGTCACAAGCTCATGATGAGCCAGACTGTGCTCCAGTCTGGGCTTTTAAGGTGGTGGGGGAGATAAACTTCCCAAAATTTTTTGGCACTTTTAAAGTGAGTCTTTTGTGTGTGTGTGTGTGTGTGTGCCAGTAATCATGGCATCTGAGTCTGCTCTTTGTGGCATCCATATCCTGCTCAGGTCTGGGATTTTAAGGTGGAGAGGAAGAGAGTGTTCTTGCAGTTCCTTGGCCCTCTTAAACTGCAGCCTCTTTAATGTGCCCCAGTGTGACTAGGGCCGGTGTTGGCTTGTGGACCCTGGACTCAAAGTAATAAGCTAACTGAGAGGACCAGACTCACTTGTTACAGCGTCTGAACCCTGCTCCAGTCTAGATTTTTACGATGGCATGGAAAATGAAGCTGTGTCATTCTCCAGTCCCTCTGACCTGGAGAGCTTTCTCACAGCAACTCTGTAGCTTGCCAGTGTTCTAGTGTTGTCTCTTGTATGTTAGTTGCTCTTGTAAACCACAGCTTTTTTTTTTTTTTCCTTTGCTCCTGGACAAAGGGATATGTTCCTGGTCTCTTTGTACTAACCCTCCCCACTGCCATTTGCATTGTTGAGAGTGGGCTTTCCCTTTGTTACAGTATCTCTTCTGTCCTGCTGTTCTCTTGTCATTCTCTTTATATTTGTGTTCAGAAGCTGTTCAGTCACCCCTCAGTTCTTTAGGAGGAATTGTTGTATTTCACATAATTTGGTGTGTTTCACAAAGATGAGTTCAGAGTCTACCTACCTTGCATTGCCATCCTAAACTGGAATTCTATTCTCTAAGTTTGATTAAAATTTAAAACACTGTTAGCAACATAAATTTAGGAATAACCTAGAGCCTATACAAAGGAAAAAAGAAAACCAAACTAAGATCCACTATAATAAAACTAGAGCAAACATGTGACAAAGAGAAAATCTTAATAGTGCAGCAATGAGTAACACAGAATGCAAAATAGCTGATTTCTCTGAAACTGGGCAAACATGAAGACAATACCATTTTTAAATTAAGATGTTGCAGGTAGAGGAAAGATCCATTAAGTTAGGATTCTATACCCAGAAAAAATAGGTTCAAGATGAATGTGAACTAAGCATACCTAGCAGAGTTGCAGATGCAAATTGGGATACATGAAGAGATGAAGACTGATAGGGATGATAAATACATAGTAAATATCAGTTATATTTTTTCTATGTAACTTCATTAAAACCAATTGCTGTTAAAAACAAAAATACTAATATATTATGAGATTTCTAATGTGTAGTAAAGCGAATCATGAGAATATTATAAAAAAAGGGAAATAAATAGGATGATATTACTATAAGTTTCTAAAATTATGTGTTGAAGTAATAGGAAGAATTTCATACATATAAGTTAAAAATGCATTTTAAAACTATAAAAATTATGTGTTCGATGATAATTAAAAGAGGGAAGAGAGAACAAAGAACAAATAACATACAGCAATATAAGACTCTTAAATCATATCAAATCCAAAATGGTATTAATTGGAAATGATCCAAGTAACCATTAATACCTCAAGTAGAAAACAGATTGTCATATTGCATGAAAAGGAAGCCAGGACTATTGGTTGCCTTCATAAACTAAAATTAAAAAATAAAAATACATAGATATAGTAGAAGGTTGTAAATGTACATGTCCTGAGAACATTAAGCATAAGAAAGCATCAACAACTATATCACACAAACTAGGTTTTAGAACAGGAATGTTACAAGAAAAAGTTTGACAAATGGATTTGATTCATCAAGAAAACATAAGTGACTTAAGTCCACTAAAAAGCTTTATAATATGTGACAAATTTGACAGTAATAAAAGTGAATGACTCTTAGTCATTGCATAATAGAAAATCAGTATGGGTAAGGAAGACTTCAACATTAATAACCAACTTAACCAATCTGACATTTGTAGATCAGTGCTCCCAACAACAAGATACACATTTTTTTCAAAAGCATATGATTAAAAATATTTTATTTCAACAATTTTTATTTGTCCATGAACCATTTAGGTTTGTTATGCAGTGTCCAGATTTTGGTGGATTTTTCAGATCTGTGTTATTTAATTTAATATGGCCAGAAAATATACTCTGTATAACTGAGATTTGTATTAAGGCACAAAATATTGTCGATGTGGTACCTTGAACCTGCAATAGGCAGGGATTTAATAGGAAGGGTCACAAGAGAGCTTTCTTAGGATTATTAAAATGCTCTATATCTTGATTATATTGGTGGTTACACAAATGTAAACATAATAACAAGCTAATCAAAGTGCAATAATACATTATTATATAAATTATACCTCAATAATTCAATTAAAACAATATGCAAACATTTTCTACTGTCAATTTAAATTATTTTAAAGTACTATGTAGACAACATAATGTCTTTGAGGCCCAATAACACTCCTAAACTTGCTTCTAAATATAAGATGGTAGTGAATACATTTAAGCATGTGTAAAGAAGTATGTTTTCATAAGTAATTAGGGAAATGAAAATAAAGACAATAGGAAATTACTATATCATATTCATTAGAATTGTAAAAATAAATTAAAAATTTGATCATTTCAAGTGTCGTTGAAAAATCAGAGCACCAGGCAAATTGCTGTAGAATGTTAAACTGCATCTGCTTCTTTGAAAATACAATCTGGTGGGGTGCCTGGGTGGCACAGTTGGTTAAATATCCAACTCTTGGTTTGGGCTCATATCATGATTTCATGGTTGTGGGTTTGAGTCCCGTGTTGGGCTCCGTGCTCATTGTGGAGTCTGCTTGAGATTCTCCCTCTACCTCTGTTCCTCCCTGCCTGCACACACGCCCCCCTCCCTCAAATAGAATCTTAAGAAGAAGAAGAAAAGGAAAGGAAAGAAAATATGTTCTGGCATTATCTTATGCGGTTGAACATAAATCAACTAGATGTCTCTGTAATCAAACCTTCTGATACATGCATACCTGGGACATTTCCAAGATGTGCATAGAAGCATCACTTGTAATAGCACAACAGTGGAACTGAAATCAGTCCTAAAATCTATTCCCTAGAGAATGGATAATTATACTGTGGTATATTTAAATACAAAAAAAGTTCAATAATGGAAATAAACTACAACTGAGTTAACATAATGAAACTTAGTGGCAAAATATAGATTAAAAAATGTTACAAAATAGTGAATACAATGTAGTACTACTTCTATAAATCTGAATGTCAGAGATTTATATTTTGAAAAATCAAGATCAAGTTGTAAAGATCAAGTGTAATGCATAGCCAGGGCTGAAAATTACTGTCTAAAATTAACAGACAATATTTTTAAAAATCTATAATTCTTTACCATCATATTTTCCTTGGAAAATTTAACTTTGAATTAAAAGCATTTTATCTAGTAGTTTGGAAAGTGATTGGTAGTATTATTTAAAAAAAGGGATTTGTACAACATGTATATCTAAGAACAAGGAGGAGAATAGCAATGTTTTACCTTTGCAGAAGAGAAAAGCAATCTCCATTCTTAAGAAACTGGAAATAGATGAATATTTGCCAAAGATATAAATATGGTGCTCAAAACCATATTCTCTAAAATCTGTTCAGATACAAAGGCACTCACCCATCATATTCTCTTCAGGTATTTAAACTGAATTTTCTCAGTGTCATGACACCGGGTGGGCTTAGAAGGTGGTAAGAAAAAGCAGTCCAGGAAAGGAATACCCCATGATGTTCAGGAGATGATTGAAATTGAATTCTACTCTATACACTGGAAAGCAAATATGCTAAAAACTCAATAACTTATAAATAACGGTGTACCATTTAGTAAAATAAAAATCTAATATTAAGAATGTCTAACTCATAAATGATCAACCATGAAAGATTCACCACATGCCCTTTTGTTAGTAATTGTTCACGTTATTGTAGTGACTAGTAGCACTCTAATGGTGTTGTGAGTTCCTGCAAGAGTTAATGAACTCTCCCATAACTAGTTTACTATCATATTTAGCTAAATCATATTTGGTAAGAAAGCATACTATAGTAGATTGTCCTTTACTTCCATAGAAATAACTGTATGACAAAATGAGTGAAGAATAGTATCATTTCACACCTATAATATGCCTTACTTCATAATTCCTACCTCCTAACACACTTAGAATATAGCTTTAAGCTTTGCTAAAAACAGTTTTTAAAATCCTCAATAACTAATGGCATTAAGTGTACATTTGTGTCAAACACAGAAAAACTCATTTTATTTCCTTGTGAAATACTGAATTATAGTAATTATCCTGGACAGTTCTTCTTAAGATTTTCTCATAACCACACATGCAAACAAACCGAAGATGACATACTTTATCCACTTGCAAACAGGTTTTTTTTTTCTGATATATAAAACATTTCTAACTCAATATAATCCCTCCAGAATGGAGCAATTACTACTGCTATTAGCATCAGAAGTACTATTGAAACTCCTTATGAGGAAACTAAATATACCAACTTAAGAGTACTTATCCACATGATTCCTCAGATTGACTACTCATAGGCCAATTGCCAAGGAAGGAATTAAAAGCCAAATGGTAAATTTCAATCATAAGTTAAAAGCAGGAGACAACCTATTATTCAGTAAGCTACAGGGCATTGTGAATGTATTGTCTTAGGGAGACCCTTACATGTTCTGACAGATAATTCCTCATTAATTCTTTAATCCTTATTGAATAAAACACTGGACTAATATAGCCAATGGCATAGAAAAGTTTAAGCTATCTTTGGCATATTTTCCTTGGTACCAAAGAAAAGTGGGGGATAGGTTTTAAGGAAAAGTTGGAGCAAATGTTATCAACCAAAGGCAAAGAAAAATTCCAGAAGCCTAAGTAGTATTTTAACAAAGACCCCACATACAATATTTGCTTATGGGTTCAAATGTATATTGTAATATATTGCTTGATGTACCTTGACCATCATAGTCTTTCCTTTATTTAAAAAATAATTTTTCCTTTGTAATTTATAACTATTTCGGCAGTTAATTACCAATAATTTAGGATCAACTATGTTACTGAGAAAATATAAGAATAGTTCTCAGCTTTCTAAGACATCATAAAATTTTCTGTTCTACAAAATCAAGTGACCTCACCAAAAGTTCTTTGCACCCGTACCTATCTTGTTGGTCCAAATTGCAGATGTACACAATCAGTACTCTTTTTCTGTGTAACATTTATTCTAAGAAAAGGAGCTATTGTAGCTGCCATCTGTTTTGGCCACACTTTTTTTTTCTTTTTCTTTTTCTTTTTTTTTTTTGGCATTGAACAATGGTTTAGTGAACAAGTGAGTCATTGACTTATTGATACTCTGGACAGTGCTGTAAAAATTCATCACGGGAAATATACACAAATTATATTTCAACAACACTCATTGGATATCACAGTGGTAATAAATGTTATCTTTTTCTTGTACTTGACACTTCTATTATTTCTCACCAGATTCAAATTTTAATAGTAAAATTTCTCTAAGAAATTGCCAGATATTTAAACCTTTTAGAAATAGATCAAAGAAAGCAGGAAAAATGTAACTCTTTTTCAAAAGCGTTTATAAAGCATATTTGTATTAATTTGTAAAATGCCACTAGATGGGGTACCTGAGTGGCTCAGTTGGTTAAGCATCCGACCTGATTTTGGCTCAGGTCATGATCTTAGGGTCAGGATATCAAGTACTGTTCAAGCTCTGTGTTCAGCATGGAGTCGGCTTGAGATCCCCTCCCTCTGCCCCTTCCCTGGCTCATTTGCACACACGTGTGCTCTTTCTAAAAAATAAAATAAAATGCCACTAGAAATTAGATTACTTGGAACAATTAAATTCTATATAAATTAATTTAAATCTTAGGAAATTTTTACTTTCATCATAATAAAAAATTAAAATTACTGTATTAGTTTCCTATAGCTACTCTAAGACGTTATCAAAAATGAGTGGTTTAAAACAACAAAGTTATTTTATCAACACTTCTTGTGGCCAGAAGTCAGAAATCCAAGTATCATCAGAGCCATACTGCTTCTCAGAGTTTGAGGGGAGATTCCATTCCTTGCCATTTTCAGCTTTTAACGACTGTCATATTCATTGGTTTGCGGCTATATCAATCCTCTCTGCCTCTGTCTTCACATGACCTTCCCCTCCTCTGTGTCTTTACCTTTTCTGTCTCCATTTTCTCTTAAGTCTCAAAGAGTGTTTTAAATGGACGTAAGCCTGATTCAGGGAGATTTCATCTCAAGATTCTTAACTAAATTATATCTGCAAAGTCCCTTTTTGCAAATAAGGTAACCTTAACAGGTTTTAGACATTAGGATATGGACATACATTTTGGGGAGCCGCCATTCAACCTAATAAAGTATCTGCCAAAACTTAGGAATAACACCCAATAAATTCTAGGAATCTAATTTATGAAGAAATAACAATGAAAAGTAGAAAAGGCCATACTTTATATTGCCCGAACCCTTCATAGGGCCCATCCTCATTCTTCTTCACCCCAAATCATTTCTAATTTTCAAATCTTTATCTAAACTTTTGACTGACCAGCCACACCATTTGCCCCTGTCCAGAGGTATGGTATATCCTTTTTCACACCACTTCTTAACTCTACACAAAGGATATGATCAAGTGTGCTACTTGACACTCTGCCAGCTAGAGGGATTTCTCCCTAACACTGGGTTTTGGGGGGCTACACTTGAATAGAACTATGGTCCCAAAGCTGCAAGTTTTCAGCTTATACCAATATATCATGTTCACTTATCCATGAACCAAGCTAAGCCTTTCTCTATTCTATTAGTCATAGGGAAACTCCCATGAGGCTATGACTATAGCTGAGGGAGAAATGTCTATTGATCCTGTGCTTAAAGGTCAAATTTGAGGAATAGAAATAGCTAAAAGAGTTGTCAAGTTTGTGCATAATTATGTAGACATTTGTGCTGGATTTTGGGAAGAAATGAAATGTCATTTTTAAAAACAGTAAATACATCATTTAATGACACAAATCATTAACATTTTGGCAACATGCCTTCGATTTTATGCCCTTTAAATGTTGTAAAAGATGCAAAAGAAGGAATCATCTGAACAATTTAAAATTTAAAAGATCCAGAGTCAGATGGTGGACTGCATAAGATAGAGGTAATTTACAACTGGACTTGGAAATCTCTAGCCTTATTTCTGGGGGTATGTGGATACATGGATTCGGCTCTTAGCTAAGACAAGGGTAGTGGAATTGATGATGTCCTGCTTCAACTCCAAAACTCCCCAATAATCCCGGAGCCAGAGGGTTTACCGATGGTTTCATCTGGCATAACTAGGTAGACAGCCTGGACTGATTACGTACTTAGAGGGCAAAAAGATTCTGGTGAGAATATCTATCTTGAGCAGATTACTGGAAGATCCTTGTTAGTTGATCTTTTTTATAGTTAATAACTTTTGTGACTTACTGAAGAAATCTTTTGCAAGCCCAAGATGATAAACTCTTCTGTTTCCATCTAGAAGATGTGTGTTTTACCTTTGAAATGGGTATCTGCACTTCATCTGGAATTGATGTTTGTGAAGTATGAAATAAAGGCCAAATTTCCCACATGGATATCAAATTTTGCCAGGATTCTTTATCATACAGCCTATTTTTTTTTCTGCAAAGCATTGTAGACTCTTTCATAAATCCAGTGAGTGAATATCCGTTGGTCTGTTTCTGGACTCTATGTGTTCCACTATCCTGTTTTATTTTCCTTACACGTTATCGTAATTCATGTAACTTCATAGTCGATCAACATGTAGTGCAAGTTTTCAGCTCTTTTTATTTTATTTATTTTTTTTTATTAATAATGATTTTTTATTATATTATGTTAGTCACCATACAGTACATCCCCGGTTTTCGATGTAAGGCTCGATGATTCATTAGTTGTGTATAACACCCAGTGCACCATGCAATATGTGCCCTCCTTACTACCCATCACCGGTCTATCCCATTCCCCCACCCCCCTCCCCTCTGTAGCCCTCAGTTTGTTTCTCATAGTCCATAGTCTCTCATGTTTCATTCCCCCTTCTGATTACCCCCCCTTTCTTTATCCCTTTCTTCCCCTACTGATCATTCTAGTTCTTATGTTCCATAGATGAGAGAAATCATATGATAGTTGTCTTTCTCTGCTTGACTTATTTCACTTAGCATTATCTCCTCCAGTGCTGTCCATGTTGTAGCAAATGTTGAGAACTCGTTCTTTCTGATAGCTGAGTAATATTCCATTGTATATATGGACCACAACTTCTTAATCCAGTCATCTGTTGAAGGGCATCTCGGCTCCTTCCACGATTTAGCTATTGTGGACATTGCTGCTATGAACATTGGGGTGCATATGGCCCTTCTCTTCACTACGTCTGTATCTTTGGGGTAAATACCCAGTAGTGCAATGGCTGGATCATAGGGTAGCTCAATTTTTAACTTTTTAAGGGACCTCCACACTGTTTTCCAGAGTAGCTGTACCAACTTGCATTCCCACCAACAATGTAGGAGGGATCCCCTTTCTCCACATCCTCTCCAACAATTGTTGTTTCTTGCCTTGTCTATTTTTGCCATTCTAACTGGCGTAAGGTGGTATCTCAGTGTGGTTTTGATTTGAATTTCCTTGATGGCTAATGATTTTGAACATTTTTTCATGTGTCTGTTAGCCATTTGTATGTCTTCATTGGAAAAGTGTCTGTTCATATCTTCTGCCCATTTTTTGATTTGTTTATTTGTTTCTCGTGTATTGAGTTTGAGAAGTTCTTTGTAGATCTTGGATACCAGTCCTTTATCTGTAGTGTCATTTGCAAATATCTTCTCCCATTCCGTGGGCTGCCTCTTAGTTTTTCTGACTGTTTCCTTGGATGTGCAGAAACTTTTAATCTTGATGAAGTCCCATAAATTCATTTTATCTTTTGTTTCTCTTGCCTTTGGGGATGTGTCATGAAAAAGGTTGCTTTGGCCGATGTCGTAGAGGTTGCTGCCTATGTTCTCCTCTAGAATTTTGATGGATTCCTGTCTCACATCGAGGTCTTTCATCCATTTGGAGTTTATTTTTGTGTATGGTGTGAGAGAGTGGTCAAGTTTCATTCTTTTGCATGTAGCTGTCCAATTTTCCCAGCACCATTTATTGAAGAGACTGTCTTTTTCCCACCGGATGTTTTTTCCTGCTTTATCAAATATTAGTTGCCCAAAGAGCCGAGGGTCCATTTCTGGGCTCTCTATTCTGTTCCATTGGTCTATGTGTCTGTTTTTGTGCCAGTACCATGCTGTCTTTGTGATCACAGCTTTGTAGTACAGCTCGAAATCCGGCATTGTGATGCCCCCAGCTTTGTTTTTCCTTTTCAACAGTTCCTTGGAGATTCGGGGCCTTTTCTGTTTCCATACAAATTTAAGGACTGTTTGTTCCAGTTCTTTGAAAAATGTCCTTGGTATTTTGATCGGGATAGCATTGAAAGTGTAGATTGCTCTGGGTAGCATGGACATTTTAACTATGTTAATTCTTACGATCCATGAGCATGGAATATCTTTCCATCTTTTTATGTCTTCCTCTATGTCTTTCAAGAGTGATTTATAGTTTCTAGAATATAGGTCCTTTACGTCTCTGGTTAAGTTAATTCCAAGGTAACGTATGGTTTTTGGTGCTATTGTAAATGGGATGGATTCCCTAATTTCTCTTTCTTCGGTCTCGTTATTCGTGTACAGAAATGCAACTGATTTCTGAGCATTGATTTTGTATCCCGCCACGTTACTGAATTGCTCTATAACTTCTAATAGTTTGGGAGTGGCTTCTTTTGGGTTTTCCATATAGAGTATCATGTCATCTGTGAAGAGAGACATTTTGACTTCTTCTTTGCTGATTTCAATACCTTTGATCCCTTTTTGTCGTCTGATTGCTGTTGCAAGGACTTCTAGTACTATGTTGAATGATAGTGGCGAGAGTGGGCATCCTTATCGAGTTCCTGATCCTAAGGGAAAGGCATCGAGCTTTTCCCCATTGAGAATAATATTTGCAGTAGGCTTTTCATGGATGGCTTTCATGAGATTGAGAAATGTACCTTCTATTCCTACACTCTGAAGGGTTTTAATCAGGAAAGGATGCTGTATTTTGTCAAATGCTTTTTCGGCATCGATTGAGAGGATCATATGGTTCCTGAGTCTTTTCTTGTTGATATGATGTATCACGCTGATTGATTTGCGAATATTGAACCACGCTTGCATCCCAGGTATGAATCCCACTTGATCGTGATGGATAATCCTTTTAATGTACTGTTGGATTCTATTAGCAAGTATCTTGTTGAGGATTTTGGCGTCCATATTCATTAGGGAAATCGGTCTGTAATTCTCCTTTTTGATGGGGTCTTTGCCTGGTTTGGGGATCAAGGTAATATTGGCCTCATAGAATGAGTTTGGTAGCTTTCCTTCTGTTTCTATTTTTTGAAATAGCTTTAGGAGAATAGGTATTATTTCTTCTTTGAATGTTTGGTAGAATTCCCCAGGAAAACCGTCCGGGCCTGGAGTTTTGTTATTTGGAAGGTTGTTTATCACTGACTCAATTTCTTCATAACTAATTGGCCTGTTTAAGAAATCAATTTCTTCCGGTTTCAGTCTTGGTAGTGTATAGGCTTCCAGGAAGGATTCCATCTCTTCCAGATTGCTTAGTTTTTTGGCATATAGCTGTTGATAAAAATTTCTAATAATCCTTCCAATTTCAATGGTGTTGGTCATGACCTCTCCTTTTTCATTCATAATTTTAATAATCTGGGTCCTTTCTCTTTTCTCTTGGATAAGTCTTGCCAGTGGTCTGTCAATTTTATTGATTCTCTCAAAGAACCAGCTTCTAGTCCTGTTGATCTGCTCTACTGTACTTCTGGTTTCTGCTTGATTGATTTCAGCTCTAATTTTGGTCAACTGCTTCCTCGTGCGTGGATTAGGCCTGTCCCTCTGTTGCTGTTCCAGCTTCTTGAGGTGAGAATATAAAAACTGCATTTTAGATTTTTCTATTGTTTTGAGTGAGGCTTGGATGGCTATGTATTTCCCCCTTAGGACTGCCTTTGCAGTATCCCATAGGTTTTGGACTGTTGTATTTTCATTCTCATTGGTCTCCATAAATTGTTTAAGTTGATTTTTGATTTCCTGGTTTATCGAGTCATTCCTGAGCAGGATGGTTCTTAGTCTCCAAGTGTTTGAGTTTCTTCCAAATTTTTCCTTGTGGTTGAGTTCCAATTTCAGAGCGTTGTGGTCTGAGAATATGCAGGGGATAATTTCAATCTTTGGTATCGGTTGAGACCTGTTTTGTGTCCCAGAACATGGTCTATTCTTGAGAATGTTCCATGGGCATTAGAATAGAATGAGTATTCTTTGGTTCTGGGGTGTAGTGTTCTATATATATCTATGAGGTCCAACTCACCCAGTATGGCATTCAAAGCCTTTGATTCTTTGCTTAGTTTTTGCCTGGGTGTTCTGTCTATTTCTGATAGTGGAGTGTTGAGGTCCCCTAGTATTAATGTATTTTTATCTATATGTCTCTTTATTGTGGTTAAGAGTTGGCTTGTGTATCTTGCTGCTCCCCTGTTGGGGGCATATATATTTATAATTGTCATATCCACTTGTTGAATACTTCCCTTAAGAATAATATAGTGCCCTTCTGTGTCTCTAACTATAGTCTTTAGTTTAAAATCCAATCTATCTCATATGAGAATTGCTACCCCAGCTTTCTTTTGAGGTCCATTTGCGTGAAAGATGGTATTCCATCCCCTTACTCTCAGTCTGAATGCATCTTTGGGTTTGAAAAGAGTCTCTTGTAGACAGCAAATGGATGGGTCATTTCTTTTTATCCAGTCTGCAACACCGTGGCATTTTATGGGAGCATTTAAACCATTCACATGAGACTGAATACTGAGAGATATGATTTTAATGATGCCATGTTGCCAGTAAAGTCTTTGTTTGTATTGGCTGTGACTTTCTGTTCTGTATCACTCTTGGGGCCTTTTTACTTTTATAGAACCCCCCGTAATATCTCCTGTAGGGCTGGTTTCGTGGTTACAAAATTGGTTAGTGACTGGCGATTCTGAAATGTCTTTATTTCTCCATCAATTCTGAATGACAGCCTTGCTGGATAAAGGATCCTTGGCTGCATGTTTTTCTCTGAAAGAGCTTTAAATATGCTCCCCCAACCCTTTCTCTCATTCCAGGTCTGTGTAGACAGGTCTGACGTAATTCTGATGCTTTTGCCTTGGTACGTGAGAAATTTCTTTGCCCTGGCCGCTTTCAATACTGTATCCTTGCATCTAATATTTGCGAAATGCACTATGACGTGACGTGGCGTAGGTTTGTCGTGGTTGAGCTTGGGAGGGGTCCTCTCTGCCTCTTGGACACGAATGTTTGTTTCCCTCGCTAGATTAGGGAAGTTTTCAGCTACAATTTGTTCAAATATCTCTTCTAGACCTCTGTTTTTCTCCACCCCCTCGGGGATTCCGATGATTCTAACACTGGATCGTTTCATTGAGTCAGTAATCTCCCGTAACCTACATTTGTGGGCGTGGATTTTTTTAAGACCATCTTCTATTTTCATTTTTTCCTCTATTAACCCATCCTCCAATTCACTAACCCGTTCCTCTGCTTCTGCGACCCTGGCCGTCAGAGCCTCTAGTTTTGCCTGCATTTGGCTCATAGAATTTTTAATTTCTGTCAGATTTGCTCTCATTTCTGTCCTTAGGGATTCTATATTCTCAGTAACCTTTTCGTTAGTAGTTTTTTCAATTCTACTCATCATTTTGACCATCGTTACTCTGAATTCCATTTCTGATAATTTGGTTACATCCATATCCATTATTTCTGTGGCAGAGGCCACAGAATCACTGTCTTTTCTTTGCTGGGGGGGGCTTCTCCTTCTTGTCATTCTGATGAAGAGAGGTTGCGGGGTTTCCTGAGCCCAAATTATTGACTGGGTCCCAGGCCGTGCCCCTTGTTTTATAGGGATCTTAGGGATGTGGGCTTCTTCTTTAAAGATTTTATTTATTTATTTATGTGGCAGCCAACCAGCGAGAGAGGGAACAGAAGCAGGGGAGTGGGAGAGGAAGAAGCAGGCTCCCAGCGGAGGAGCCCGATGAGGGACTCCTTTCCGGAACGCCGGGATCACGCCCTAAGCCGAAGGCAGGCGCTCAATGACTGCGCCACCCAGGCGCCTGGGTTGTGGGCTTCTTGATTTTTCAGCCTGCCTTCTGTGTTCTGGGGGAGGGGCCTGCCGCGCCGATACTCAGGCAACCCTGTTTGGGTAGAGTCTCCGTGTCCCCTGCGAGGGGGGATGGGGATGGGCACTCTCTGAGCCGGTATTTCCAGGCTTTTGTTCTCTGGCGGCTTTCCCTGGCGGTTTGCTGTGCCTCTTCTGAGAGTCAGAGCAGCAGCGGCCAAATTTCAGCCTCTGTCACAGAACAGAGGGATTGCGGCCCGTTCTCTACTAATGTTCTGGCCACTTTAACTCTGTTTCTGTTGGTGCTGCTCAACCCTGCAGCGTCCCGGGATGTGCGCCCCACACCCGGCGTCCCAGCCCTCAGAGGGATCGTGGACCATTCTTCACTGATGTTCTGGCCACTTTAACTCCGTTACTGTTGGTGTTGCTCAACCCTGCAGCGTCCTGGGATGTGCGCCCCACACCCGGCGTCCCTGCCCTCACTTCCAGGGACGCGTGCACTCCCGGAGCTCCGGGTCTCAGTCTATGCCCGGTGAGCACACCGGGATTCCGGGGTTCCGTGAGAAGCCTGGTGGCGCGCGCACCCGGTTCAGGGTCTCAGTCTGCTGTTTCTCAGGTGCCGACCAGGAGTCTGCCCGCTCTCCCGTGCAGGTGGCCCGCCAGCCGCCCAGCGCGCGCTCCGGGAGCTCCAGGTCTCAGTCTGGATCCAGTGAGCACACCAGGATTCCGGATTTACACAAGATGCCTGGTGGCGCGAGCTCCCGGCTCACCGGTCTCAGTCTGCTCTCTCGCGGGTGCCATCGGTGAGACCCCCTGATCCCCCGTGCAGGTGGCTACCGCTTCCCGGCGCCCGAACGCGGCAGCTCCCTCCCCCTTCCGTTTATCTTCCGATATCTGTGCGCGGTTTCACGGCTCCCCGCTTCGTACCTCAATACTCAGCGCTGGAGATGTTCATTTGTAGAGATCCAGATGCATCTTCCTGCATCTCAGGCTGATTCCGTGGGTGTTCAAGCTGGTCTGGTAGTATCCAGCTCGACTCATGGGACAGGCTGAAAAAGGGGTCCCCTACTCTTCCGCCATCTTAACCTCTCCTCCTTTTATCTTTTCTATATGTGCTATTGGTTATTGCTTTGTGGTTATCATGACACATAAAACAACTTAAGTTTGTAATAGTTTAAGTTGATAACAAATTTGGATGCATACTACAGCTCTATATTGTTAGCATTGCTGTATATATTTAAGAAGCAACTTGTCAAATTCATTCACGTAAAAACATCTTACTTTGTAATATAAGGACTCTGCAGATTAAAGAATTAATAGGTTTATGATAGTGAATTTTCCAATTTGTTAACATTTTATATCCCTATATTTATCTAGCTCTTTTTAAAATAGTTCTCAACAATATTTTGTAGTTATTCTGTTAGAGGTTTTATACATGATTCATATTTTTAGTTTAGTATTTGATTTTTTGCATGGTATTAAATGATGGCATTTTTATATTTTATGTCTAAACCTTTTTAAGTGTATAGATAAATGTACCTAGGCAAATGACTGGCAAGATAAATACAGACATATGTGCACATAAATTGTATATCACTGAGCTTCTAAATTTGCTTATTATACAGTGAGCTTAAATCTAGATTGATCAGCATTTTTTTCTTACAAAATTATCATTTACAAGCAGCAAATTAATTTTTTTTCTTATTTATTGACAAGATAGCCAACATTATCTTGTGTGGAGTGTTTTATTGAGCGTTTCAGTTTTATTCCATATTTTAGAAAGAAATACTTCAATACTTTCGCCATTCATTACTGAATATGTATTTGCTCTTCAAAATTTGTTCTAAGTAAATAATCTCTAAGAAATTCAGGTAAATCTTCCTTGTTTCTTAGCATCTTTGAATGTTAATTAAATTACGTGAAGTTATATTCCTATAGCCACTTAGAACTCTTAAATAGCTATCATATATTTTCCGCTTAATTTTTTTTAACATTGTTTATTACATTGCTTGATATGTCTGTGTTGTGTTAAGCAAAGTTATGTTGAAATACATTTCTTGTACATAGGTAGATTATAAATTGGTAAGTGAATAAATAAATGTCATTAATATTTTTTAGAAGTTTTAAATCAGTGTTCATGTGAAAGGTTAGCCTAAGTTTTCTTATTTTGTAATGTCTTTGGTGTCAGGGTTAAATTGGACACATGGGACAATTTGGAAGGGTTCCCTTATTTTCTATTTTCAGGAATAGTTTATGTATTAGTATTTTTTGTTCTTTACTGTCTGGTTTATCTCTTTGACACCATCTTGACCTTGTAATCTTTGTGAACAGATTTTAGTACTCATTTTGATATCTCTTTAGATTTAGTAATATTCAGAGTTTCTACTTTTTCTTAAGGTAGTTTTGGTAAATTATATTTTCCTAAAATATTGTCAAATTTATCTGAATTGTAAAATATTGGCATAGGTATATCATAATTTTTTCTGCTTTCTTTTTTATAATGCCCACAGAATTAGCAGGTTTGACCTATGTTTTCTCTCTTTTTGTTTGATCGCTGTTTTGTTTTGTTTTTTGTTTTGTTTTGTTGTGTGTGTTTTTTTTCTTTTTGGTTTGGTTTGGTTATTAGCTTTTAAGAAGAGTTAACTTGTTTTTGTTGATTTTCTCCATTCATTGAATCCTACTCGTTTTATTTTTGTTTTAAAATTAATACTCCTCTACTTTTCGCTTGCCTTGCTGTTCCTTTAACATAGAAATTAAATTCATTGCCAGTCATTCCTTTCTGAAATGTGTACATTTGAAACTATATCTTTTTCTCCAAGGAGTTTTAGCTGTACCCACATCATATGCATGTTATCAGAGTGAAATATTTTCTAAATTTTACTATGATTTCAATCCAAATCCTTTTTAAGTGTAAAACTAATCTTCAGGTTTAAGAATAGATTGAACAAGTGAATGTGGACAAGTTATCCTAAAGAATGAATAACATTATCACCTGATGTGAAATACATGTTATCTATAAGAATGATGAATAAGAAAAATCTGATACATTTACTATATATAAAATACAAATGTATTAATTTGAATTATTTGAAATAGTTGAACTTTTCTATTTGCATTAATCTTATCAAAAGGCCATTTTTATTGACATTTATTCATTAAAAAATGTCATATCTGAATGAAGAGACACTCCTTTATATTTTAATTAAATATTTAAACAGATCATCATCACATTTTTAATTTCTTTATTAGATAAATTCATCTATCAAGTAAAAATAGTTGAAGCAAATAATGTCAGATATTGGATCACTGGGGGGCCTGGGAGGCTTAGTCAGTTAAGCATCTGCCTTTGGCTCACATCATGATACTGGTGTCCTGGGATTGAGCCCCACATTGGGCTCCCTGCTCATTGTGGAGTCTTCTTCTCCCCCACTTCTAAGTGGATTCTGAAAACGAAATTCCTCTGAATAAATTTTGATATGGTAAACTTTAGTCTGAATTGCATTTTGTCAAATTTTAAAGTAGAAGTAGTTGCTTTATTTTACACCCTCTGAATGGCAAATATAAAGTTGGCTAATGATAGGACAGTCATTCAATTATGTTTCAATAGTTAAAATGTAAGGATGTTGTCAAAATACTTACCAAAATAATCAGCTCCACTTGCACTGAATAAACCACAGAACTTAGTGGTTAAGCATGGGCTTTGGTATTGAAAGTCTGCATTCCAGTCTCAGTTTGCCAGTTAATAATTCTGTAATATTAATCATTGTAAAAAATTTCCTTGAGCTACACTTTTGCTTTTTAAAAAAGGACAAATAGTAATTCTTATATCTTGAGGTTGCACATGACAGTTATCACGGTATCTGATATAAGAAACAGTGCAGTTAGGGGCGCCTGAGTAGCTCAGTCATTAAGCGTCTGCCTTTGGCTCAGGGCATGATCCTGGCATTCTGGGATCGAGCCCCACATCAGGCTCCTATGCTGGGAGTCTGCTTCTTCCTCTCCCACTCCCCCTGCTTGTGTTCCCTCTCTTGCTAGCTGTCTCTCTCTCTGTCAAATAAATAAATAAAATCTTTAAAAAAAAAAAAAGAAATAGTTCAGTTATGCAAAATACACTTAGTCATCTCAAATTATTTTCAGCTCAAGTAGTACAAACTTAATTATTAGATATTAATGTAGTTGAAATAAAGTAGATTGTGTTGTCTATTTTAGGGTTGCACAAAAGCATATTTATTTCAAATTTGCCCAGATATGTTGTTATTGATGCTGAAATTCAGGGTGTATAGGGAGGAAATGATGCAGTTTTGAAAGAATTGTGATGACAGTTTTTAAGAAGATAAGCATGGGTGGTACAGAATGCAGTTCAGGATTTAACCTACAGTGTGAGAATTTTCTTTTAGAATAAAGATGTAAAATGAGATTACCTAAATACATTTGGATTAAAAAACTGATTATAATTTTCAAATTACATATATTTAATTTCCAAGGATTGTTATTCCTGAAACTTTGAGTTTGAAAAGTTGAAAAAAAAAGAGCATGAATCAAAATCTAAAATGTTAGGCTTTAAAACATGGACAAAGTGCTGAATTTGTCAAATATGCAAATAATGCCCCTGGGAGTAATAACATATAAGTTTATCATCTACTGTTTGATCCTTCAGTGGATAATTAAGCAAGTGTCCTCTTCAAACAGTTTATCCTAAGTATACATAAGTAATAACACTGATTAAGATATTCCATTAATATCTCCATTTTATTTCATGGCCAGTTATTTTTCTGGGCAGGGGAACTACTATATGCCTATTATCAGCTTACATTTGGAATCCTATCCAGTAGTAGTTCATAATCATTTTATGTCATTTCCAGCTTTGAACTAAGTCCATATGCTGAAGACTTAAAAATTCTCTCCCACTCTTTGCTTCTTTTATGTTACAAATTTTGTAACCATGCCAAATAGAGTCTTAGATGCTTAGATCTATCAGACAGCTTTTATTTATGAATAGTTAGATTAGAAAGCATCTTCCTTCCAAAGTCTTCAGTTAATGTATATTATGAAACTAATTTACAGACATTTTTCTCAATCATTTGAACTTACTGTGAGGTTAGTTTAACCTGCTAATAGCTATGATTGAAAACAAAATCAATGGCAAGACTATAGGGTATTGGGATCCCAAAATCTAATCTTTGAGGTAGGAAAAGCAGGGTGAAGATGAACTTTGACAAGTAACTTAAAAGGCCCAAGACAAACTGCCCTGAGCTTTGTCTTGCCCTTGACATGTCTCTCATTGGTAGAGTTAAGCCTTACCTGCATGCCAATATGTTACTAATTTTTAATTTTTTCTAATAACTTGTTTTATTTATTTATTTTAAAGATTTTATTTATTTATTTGACAGAGAGAGAGACAGCCAGGGAGAGAGGGAACACAAGCAGGGAGAGTAGGAGAGGAAGAAGCAGGCTCCCAGCGGAGGAGCCTGATGTGGGGCTCGATCCCATAACGCCAGGATCATGCCCTGAGCCAAAGGCAGACGCTTAACGACTGCGTTACCCAGGCGCCCCTAATAACTTGTTTTAAAATTAAAATTTTTAAGGTCTTAAGAGACATTAGTATACATGTTTTAGAAAGATTTTGCCTTGTACAGGATTCAGGAAAAGATGAATCATAACCTCTATGTATGTACTGCTTTCTCTGGGCTTGAGTAGCAGTGATACTGAGATGAGGGAGACACATGATGTTCTTTACTTGTGCCAAGGTGTTTTACATATTTAATTCACTTCAGATTTTTAAGACAAAATGCATCAGCTTGGCAAAACCACTGAATTTCCTTGATATTCAGTTTATTCATTTTTTTTAAGAATGATGATTTTGGAATCGATGATCTGGTATCCATTCTTTCCATTTGTCTCCCAAATACTAATAGGATATCGACAACCACTAACTTAAGGTGTGGAACTGATTGGTGTAATGGCAATCCTGTCTCTACTTGACATTGATTCCTATAGGAACTTTGGCCTAGTCATGAAGCACAAGCCATCTCTTGGAACATACACCAGCTCAGAGATGGCAGGGAATAATTTTTTGCTAAGTGGAATTGGAAAAGAGGTTTGCCGAATGCCTCTGGGAAGTAAGATTTTTCATACAGTCTTGTTTGAGACACATAAAATGGTTATAATCCAGGTTTTTATTTATTTTTTTATTTAACCCCTGACAGTATTTTGTTATTTATAAGAGAGTAAAATTATTCTAAAATAAAATGTAAGTGAAAAATAAGTTATAAGCTTCAATATTAGCCCTCCAGTTATAATTCTTTTGTGTATATTAATCTTACACTTGTTGAATGAAATGCAATCACACACTGTCCCCTTCCCCTTGAATCTGTTTATGTTTCATTTTTAGGAATTAGTCAAATAGTTTCAGCTGTAAATAAAATTTTAGAGCATATCTGAATAATGAGTAATTCACTTTTAGAACTTTGCTGCACATTTCAATTATGAAATTGAAATGCATATCTAGTACTCAGTTATTTTAGTTAAATGAATCCATGCCACATGTCCCGTTCAAATAAAGTCTCTTTTTCCTCTAGAAATTGTCACCATGAAGCTACCCAAACAGTGGGGGGTTTTCGGTTGTTTCTTTGGTTTGTTATGTTTTTTTGTTTTTGTTTCAGATTGAAAGAAACCAAAGGAAAGGTTTTACATATAAAGCAGCCTGACAGTTTTACTCTGGGCATATTATCAGTGTATTTTAAAATAAGTGTAACTCAGTAATAACTTTCCCCACCAAGAACAATTCAGGTGTGTCTTTAAGTATAAGGTTATGTAAAGATAAAAGTTCATCTAAATAATTAAAATGGATTAACAGTAGTCTCAATAAGCCAGCTAATGATTTCTTATCTCTGCTAATCTGACATTTGTTATTGTGAAGAGGATAAAATTAATTTCCTCAAATCAAAATACATTTTAATTAAAAATCATTGGGCACATCAGATAGCAAATATGTCAATTTGATCTGGCACTGTCTCATACCTTTTCATTTGAGTTTATAGAGGAAATTACAGACTTATGCTAGAAGCACATCAGATCTAACAGCCCACTTGAAATATCCTGAAACTTGGAAAAGTCACTATTTTCAAACAGTTTTGTAATTGATAACTGCTCAATAGGGCTGTCTTCTCCAAGATGTACATGTCATCCCAACAGTCAGTGGGCAATACTGTGCTTTTTAATCATTCCTGAAAGTGTTTGAAAACTTATGGGAATGTTAGTGCTGTGTCATTCCAAATTGATTGGATCTGTGACATGTTCCTAGAAGTCACTTCATGGTACACTATTACACAAGAAATAAGGAAAATTACTGCAGGGGTTGGGAGGGAAGCTCACTCTATTGGGCAGCAGTGATCATTTCAAATATTATAGAGCAGGTCACTTAATCTACTTCTGCCTCATGTAGCCTCTCTTCTCTCATTAAGGTATATCAGCTACTATGAATAAGGGATTAGCTTCTAAGAAAGGTATCTTATAGTGTCAAGAAATATGAATAACCATATTTTAAGCTTTAGTTAACATCGTTATCTTCACACACTATGCACATTCATGCACATGGGTGTGTGCACATGCGCACACACACACATTCTCATTAGGGGTATGAATTTGTAACAGCTGTTGAAAAATAGCTTTACTAAATGTCCTGTCCTAAATAGGGAAAACTGCCTGGATTATTTTAGTTAACTTAGGCTTTAAGCAACTATCTAATGGTTTCCTCTAACTGCTTTTGTAGGGACATGTCTTAGAAGCTGTCTGAAACTTATTTTAAAAAAAGAAAATTTTTGCAAAGTCAGGCAGTGAGATAACTTCATTATATGCCACAATTCTAAAGCTTCATGGATAATCTAATAGAAACACACATAAAATTAAATAGTTTTTACACAGACTATAAAATTTATATGCAATATAGCTTTTTAGTATTTTCACTTCCTTATGTTTTTATTGTGTGAATTTATTCGTCCTAACAGATTTTTCTAAAAGGCGTAATTTGTAAAGAAAAAGTTATGATCTTTCTTGGCTTGAAATTCATACCAGAGCGTCTATCTGTATTCTGAGTCTGTTTCATATTTCCTTTGCTTTAGCAGTTTCCTGATGATAGGAGTTTCCTAGCATTTTTCACAAAATGAATAATTGTTTATGTAACAGGGTTAACTTCCAAGAGAGATTTGAGGCATGTTCCTTGTAACATCAACACTTTGCTCTTCCTTAAAAAACAAAAAGCAAAAACCAAGCAAAAAGACCTTTTTTCTTCCTTCCCAAACATTTTTACCACATCACCTCAAATTTCTGAGGATATAAGTTCCAGTAAGAGGCTTCACTGAGAACTGGTTATCTCTTCATGTAGGGGTCAACTGGACTTATTTGTTATTTCCACCATCAGCAGAAATCTAATTCTGCCTTTCTTTCTGTAATAACTAGATTCTAAGCCTTACATTATTCTGTATACCCTCAAATCTGACTTATATCCCATTTTGTTCCCCCTCCATAAATCCTTTCTTTTTGCCCCTGAAACTCCTGGACTATCATCCTGGTATGTGACATCCTGTATCCTCAAAATTTTCTCTGAAACATCATTTACCCTCTGCCTCCAATTTGACCTTGACTCTCTTCTAAGGTCACTGCTTTCACTACAGCCTTTGCAGACAACTACTCTTCCCCTTTAGAGTGGGTAGGGTTTTTTTACTCTTAATTACTATTTTCATACTACCATGAATCTATCCTCCCCTACATACACACACACACACACACACTCTCTCTCTCTCACTCACTCACTCACTCACTCATACTCACACTCATGTAAAATCAATTCCTTTAAGATTCATGTTGTCAGACTACCTCTGTCATCACTCTTCATAGTGTTTCTGGTCAATTCTCCTTTTTCAGGGAGAATTTTAATATCTACCTTATTGACATCTACTCTATCATATCCCAGTCAGCATTCTTCAGAATTGCACTAACACTTGAATAATCCACATAGCATCCTGTCCATTTGGTTCCTTGTCTTCACTTTCATTGACTTTTCCTCCATGTTACACTCCTAAGATTATACTCTTGAACTTGTCATTATAATAAATGCAGCACATCCCAAAACCAATTTCAGTTATCCTACCCTTAGAGCACAACCTACAATATTTAAAACTTACTCTTTCTAGAACTGAAGTTAATTAATAATCCTATTCTCCTTAGGTGATGATTTCATAGGTTATTTTGTAAAATCTCCTCAAACTTCCAAAAATCCACCTTCTCTTCAGCCACCTTCTCTTGCTATGTGAGTGCTCTGCAGCCAGCAATCATGTGTGGTGTGGTGTTCTTATAATTTTTACAGTAATCTAAATTTTTCCTTAGACAAGATTATGAGGTGATCTTTGTTTTCATGTTTTAGTATCACTTCCTCACAGTTCCAGAACACTTTCTTTTTCTCCCCAAATATCATTTAATAGTTTAGAATAAATACTAATAAGTGTACATGTGAAAATAATATATTTATTCTGAAAACCTGGCATTAGAAAAAGTTGACAATATGGCTACCAGAAATGGCATTTCCTTGGTAACCTCAACAGTTTAACATTTGGCCAGTTTTGAGCTAGCACCCACATAATTTTAATAATCTCAATTTTAAAAGCCCATGTAATATAAATTTTTATTATTTTCAAGAAATTAAGCCTTTGACATGAATTGGACCTTACTGCATAGATGTATGCATAGCTCTAAGTTCTGAGGTTTTCATTACACAACTAAGACCACCCAGTACTATATATTGAAGGGAATGATGGTGAAATATTACTTTGGAGTAATAATTGATTTTCTTTTGAACTGTTCACCTGATCCCACACCCAATACTAATTATCTTGATTTATGTTCTCAGAAATATACCTAAAGACTCAATTCCTTTTTAACTTCACTGACTTTTTTTCTTTTTTAATGTATAATTTACATGCAATGAAAACCACTCATTTTTAGTGTAAAGTTTGATGAATTTTAGTAATTGAATACAGCTGTGTAACTTCCACACCATCAAGATAGAGAAAATTCCATCACCAGGGTTACCTTTTCTAATGTTGCCTTGTAAAATTGCTTATGTTTAATAAGAGAACGTCTTGACCTAACTCTGAGTGTCAGGCCGGCTTTTAACAACGCTGTGCCCTTGATTTTAGTATTGGCTGGTTCTGAATATCAGGCTACTCTTCTTTTTCACTCATTTTCTCCCTTACCTAAGAAGAACATTTCAATCATAAGATAACTTCTACATCTTCCTAGTACCACATATACAAATCTAACATTGGAATAAATTTGTTTTCAGCTTGTTTCTGATGAAATACATAGATAAAACATCACTATTCCTATACAAGACATACCCTTCTCCCTATGTAATAGTTTTCACCCCATATAACTAAATCAGGGACATTCCTTCTACAATTTTCTTCTCTCCATTCTAAAACATTAATTTTTCTTCTATACTGTGTCATCTCTGTCACCACAAATAATCTGTTATTTTCCATCTTAAACATCAAGAAACAACTTTCTCTTGATTCTTTATCCTTTTCCAGCTTTTATAGCACTTCTCTCAATTCCACTGAAATTACTTAACTACTGCACACATTCAGAGTCATCATTTCATCTCCTAGTCTCCTTACATCTCATTCCATTGTCCCCAGCATTTCACAGCAGTAGCTACCATCAAGATCACTAATGATGTCCATATTGTCCAAGCCATGCTTAAGTTCTCAGCCCTCGTTTCATTTGACTGATTAGCAGCATGACATGATTGCTCCCTTATTTCTGAAACCCTGCTTTCATTAAATTTCGTGTAACAAGATCTTATTTTCTCAGTCCTTCCTCATCTCCCTTGATGGATCTTTTTCTTCTTGCTGATATGCATTTCAAATGGTAACCTAGGATTGTGAGCTATGATGAATTTTCTTATGTTAAAAGTCATTCTCTGGGTGATTATATCCCAGTGATTAGGCCACTTACAGGGAAATAATTCCAGAATTTTATCTCCATTCCAGACCTTCCTCCTGAATTTTAGACCTTCACATCCACCCCACATCTCAAATGCGGCATGCCTTAAGCTATTCTCCTTACTGTCCTTTTCTGTAGAATAGTGTCTGATACCTGTTAGTGTCCTAGGAATCCATCTAAACCAGTCACCATTCCCACCTGGGATGATACAAACTATATTTCATAGACTTTCTTGCCAGATGGCATCCAGATTATAAACTATTTTTATTGCTTCTGCGTGTCTCTGGCAGTGGTTGTCCCGGCATTGCTGGTGGAGGTGGCAGTATTGAGGAAATTTTGAGATGGGGTTGTACAGAAGAAACAGTGGAGATGGAAGCAGGGCTGAAAACCATTCCCACCTGGGATGATACAAACTATATTTCATAGACTTTCTTGCCAGATGGCATCCAGATTATAAACTATTTTTATTGCTTCTGCGTGTCTCTGGCAGTGGTTGTCCCGGCATTGCTGGTGGAGGTGGCAGTATTGAGGAAATTTTGTGATGGGGTTGTACAGAAGAAACAGTGGAGATGGAAGCAGGGCTGTGGTAACAGCACTTAATGGCACCAGTAGCAGCTGCACCAGGAATGAATAAGTGTTGGCAAGCCCCTGGCTTCCCGCTTAGCCAGTTCATAACACAGCAGCAGAAGCCTCACTTGGAGAGCAATCCCAGGCTTAGACTAACAGCCCCGTTCCCCCCATGCTTCTTTCTCCAGCCCTAAGAGGAACAGTGACTTCCTGCAGTTATTTGTTACTTGGTAATCTCACCTATCTTTTTTCTCCTCCTACAGTTCTTTAATCATGCTTCTGAGAAACAAATTCTCTAAATTATCACCATTTAAATTCCTTGAGTAGTTTCTGCTTGCATGATTGAAGACTGATAAACTACTGAGCCTGAAGGTCTCCGAGGAAACAGAACTATTGGGATTAGTTATCTAGCATAATTGGGCTTGAAAAAAGTGATGACATCCTTATCAGTGGAAAATAAATGAGAAGAGAAATTGATGTTACTCAGAGACAGATGCAGTGGCTGATGACTTTGGTCTTTTTTGAAAGAATGTAAAAGTCTTCCTTTGGACTAGGATAGTTGCATCCTTTTAGGAGGAAACATGGTTACTATCTTTTGCCGAGCAGCCAAATAGTGAACAATGCCAAATAGTATCTTATCTCTCAGCTCTACACCCATCCATTCCATACCTCATTTCTACCTTCAACGTAGGAAACATAAATTACATTTCCCAATCTGCTTTGCTAGCTAGCTTCTTCATTACATCCTGCCAATGGAAGGCACGGGCAAAGGATTTGAATGCAGGAAGAAAGGAAAACTAAGCCGTTTTTCCAACTCAATGAAGTAACATATTTGAGTAGTTATAAATCATTGGTTGGGAAGTGATAGCTTGAACTGCTATAACAGCTAAAAAAAATCAGACTGGTTAATTTATTACTCTGACTACATGTCCACCACTGAATAATCTGGGGATTCTGTTCCATGTCAACAGGACTCAAATATGCAAAATCATAGACTATCCACCATCTGGAACATTGCTAGCTGCCGTGGCAGGGGTTAAAGAGGCTGCTAGAAATTTTTTCACCTCTTATTAGCCAAAAAAAAAGAAAAAAAAAGTCACTTGGCCATACATACCTCAAAAATTGTCAAGACATTGGAGACATTTCGGCAACAGTATTAATAAGCACCACACTTACCTTCCACCATATGAACTTGTGCTTCCAACACTTTAAAAACAATTCCCAGCATTAAAATCTTTATACAAGAAAACAAGGAAAATCCTATTTTCAGATTTTGTACAAATATTTAATGGAAACACCATCTTAAATCACATTTCCCCCCAAATGTTTCTCATTTCAATAAATTGGTACTCCATGAACTCAGGTTTTTAAGTAAAAAAGTCTTAGATCCTATGTCTTACATCACATACGCAAAACATCAGAAATTCTGGCCACCTCCAACTTTGAAATGTTTGCAAACCTAAAAATTTCTAGCGCTTCTACTGCTACCATGTTGGTCCAAACTATAATTACTTCTCATGGCAGGTATTATAAAAACTTCCTAAATCACTTCTCTGTTTCTACTCTTTTCTTCAAGAGTCCTAATAACCCTTTCGAAACATTAAGTCATAGCTTGTTGTTCCCTTCATCAGTTTCCTCTGATGGTATCTCATCTTCTGTGAAGTAAAATTCCAGAGCCCTAGTCTACCGTGCTGTACACCTTCTGATCCTCAGCCCACCTGATGGCATCTTCTCTCTGACTCTTCTCCTTGCTCACTGTCCTTTCACTGTTCTCAGTCTTGGCCTTTATCCTCCTCTCTGGCTAGAATATGCTTAAACAGAAACATGATAACCCACTCTCCCATTTAATTAGGTTCTCTGTTCCAATATCAACCCTTACTCTTTCTTTGCTATATGCGACATAGAACTCTCATAATATTCTCTGTGCATGTCTTGGCTTATTTAAATTCATGTCCATGTTTATTTTTTTTAATTAGCTATTTGTGTTCTAATTATCTACCTCAATAGAATACATATTTCATGAAGGCATTAAGTTTTCCTGTTTTTGTTTTTGTTTTACTTTTTGCCTGTTTGTTTGCCTGCAAGTGATTGAAAGAATGACTTATTCAAGTAAATTAAGTGATATTTCATGGAGTTGTTAGTACCTTCTGATACCTTTTTATATACAAAAGTATTTAGTGTATAATTTTTTCCCTCCGCTAGTATCCCTGGATGCTACAGTGCTATATATTAAGTATCGGTAGCTATATGCTAGACAGATTGAATAAGTAGAAAAATATACATATATATATATAATGGAAATGGTAATATTAATCAAAATATTTGGTATGTGCATAAGCACTGAGCATTGAGAGATATTTAATGGTGATTCAAAGAAAGTGTATGACATTTTTAAACCATTTGGCAGCACTTCACCATTTGGTTTACTGTTCTTATTGATCCCTAAACATTCCAGGGAATGCTGAAAAACAATTTCTTTCACCAGTCTTTTAGGTTTGCATTTATGAGTAAGTGATAAAAAAAAAAGTTAAGTACGATGTGATGGAGGTGGAAAAAAGGTTGCAACCCATGGAAGGGTAATAATGAATTTGATTTAGGGCTCTATAGGGATATTGTTAGTTATGTATCAATATGTCAGTAACAAACTTTAGTGAATAAAGATACTTATAATCTCTCTTAAAATGAAATTTGTGAATATAAATACTGAAAACAGTTGTATTTTTATGACACATGAATATTACAAAGATTTTATGACCCCTTTGATAAATGTGCTATTATTCAGATCTTTGGACTCAAATTCGTTGTTTGAAGGGTTTTTTTTCCCTTCAGATTCGTTAAAAAGGCTTTTATGTTTTCATCCCTACAAACTGCTCCTGTCTACATTTTAAGTAACAATATTCAAAATTGCCATCAATATCCCAATAAGCAATAGAACTATTTATGAAATTTTGTCATTACAGAAATTGTTATATAATTAGACTACAATAAAATTATTTTGGGGGTTTGTATAAAATTTTGTCATCTACCATAATTTCAGTTTTCATAAATTATGTAATTCTAAAATAAACCAGAAAGAAAAAGTTGTGAAACCTATCAGAAATGACAACATACAATAGAAAAAAAAAGAAAATTTAGAAATAATATGAAAAATTACTTTTGCCTAATCACATTAGGATCAGGGATGTGAGTCAAAAGTTTAAAAATTCTATGCTTGGGAAAATTTGTAAGGAAGGTGAGCTAATGAGAATGTAAGGGAAGGATACGGGGAATCAGAAGGTAAAAAATGACCACCATTTCAGTGAACAACACAGATACATGTATATGTAAATATAAACCTACCTGTTTTTACTGATACCTCCCATGCATGAAGACTAGTTAGAAATATGAATCTCAGGCCCCATTATACAAATTCTGCATTTTGAAAGGCTATTAGTGTGTTCATTAGGCTTTGAGAAGCACTGGTCTAAAAAGCTACCATGCAATAGTTGGGATTGAATAGTGTCTACCATATTGGAGATACTGGACCTGGATCTTACCTTCTATCTATCTCAACTTCCATCTGTAAAAGCTTCCAGTTGCTCCAGTGGACACAAGATATAAGGCTATTGAGGGACAAATGAGATACTTTTTAAAGTACCAAAGCTTGGATTTCTATGGTAATGGAGAAAACCAACAAAAGAGAAGTTAACTGAAAGTTTACCCAAAGGTATTCTATGTTTTGATGAACAAGGCAATAAATTCATCTGGTCCTACATACTAAAGGGAGTACCAACATATTTTATGGACAGTCACTGTGGGTTTACCCAGTAGTTCTCAGGTAGTCTGATGGTGTTCTGAGGGAACATAAAATACATGAGATATAATGGCTGCTTGGGTTATTTCTTTTCCCTCATGAGTGGTTCATTTTGTTTAATATATTTTGTGTCTATGGACAAGTTATTTGTTGAATTTGCATTTTATTGTTTCACTTAAGTTATTGTCCAATTAGCAAAATAGATCAAAGGCAAAATGGCTGAGAAATGTTTATTGTAATGCAAGTGTTATTAAAACAGCAATTTAAATATTATAATAAAATTTATCAAAGGGCATTACTGAATTCTATGTAATATTACTATAATGAAATACAGAATAAGCAAATACTATCACAGCCCCCTGATGGTTTTTAAAAGGATGAAAACATTCTTTGTGGAGTATGAATCTATTCTTGGCATATATAAGGTTCATAAATGAAAGAACAAACCTGTGATTTTTATGTTGAGGTCGTTGCTGAAAGCTACACAAAAAAAGTTCTTTCATTTATTAATGATTATTGTGAATAATGACATAAACTAGAATAGGATCAGAAATGATGAAACCACATAAGTCTATAGCAAAATCAGGCATCTCTATGTAAAATAAACAAAGTAGATTCCATGTGATTTTAGATTTTTAACCTTCTGCATTCAAGAGGAACAGTTGGCTTTAAAAAAACATGCCTCTGATTAGAGAATTGTAGGTTAAGGAATAATGAAAAATACAACCATGAACCAATCCCAGAAAGACTCCAGTTTTCAATGTGCAGTGCTAAGATATATGCAAAGACATGTGCAATAAATACAAGACTTCTTTTTCACACCAATGTGTATGAGCTATGAAAAGGAAAATATGCTCCTATTTTTGAAGTGGGAGGAGATTTTATAAAGTAAATATCATTTGCTATGATTTTAAGAGGCTTGCTCAAGTGATGTGTTGAGTATTTTGAATAGCCTGAATGTAACATCCTTCACTGCAAAATCATCACAATATTTAATGCTGAGATAAGATCTCAGCTTTTTAAGGCCGAACTGTGTGGAAAAACACTGGGATATCTAGAGTTTGGTATTTCTACTACACCTAATGATTTCTTCTCTTATAATAGAAAATAACTAATGGTCTTATTTTGTAGCCACATTCAACTATAACAACAAGGAATTCTGAGGAAAGAGCTTCTATACCTTAATTTGATCAGAGAGTAGATTTGAAATTGATTTGCCTCCATTTTAAGCTGAAATACTCAATCTTCTATCTTTTGAGTAAAATGTTCTGTCAGCTTTGTATCTGACAGCGTCCTTCCAGGACGTTTTAGTGAGAAATCTTACCTTCATCTCTAGGTCTTTGTTCTATCTGCATATTCTGAGACATCTGACATAGCTACCAAATGATATCAACAATTCTCAATGACATTAATATTAGTAATATGTATTGGGTGTAAACTTAAAAACTTAATAGCCAAAACATGGATTCTAACACATGATTTAATCTATTTATCACCAAGCCAGATGCAAGTATCTTACTATCCTTCTAACCTAAATGAACAATAATCTTATCAGTTAGAAATTTACATTAAAATGTGATTTAACTTTTTAAATTATTTAAAATTGGTGGCCTATGTAGTTCCCTAAATGCCAAATACTTGAGATAAACCATTCTGGGGATTGCTAATGTAAGATATTTTTAACACAGGTAGAAACGTATTTCTCCTTTATCTCCCCATCTGCGACCACAATCAGTATAAGCAATGATCTAAAAAGCAGTAAAGATGCAGATTTAGGTAAACTGCTAAAAGTTATTAACTAATATAAATCAGGGGTTTTCCTTATTTCTCCATACCCATTTTCCTTTTCTCAATATGATTTTAGTTTTGCATTTTTTATCAACAATTATCCAGATTCCATGATTTATTTTATTCTCTACCTTACCTGCATGTCCATGAAGCATTCTCTCATAATACTTGTTAAATTTGTCTCCCTCTTTCCCACCTTCAGGCACTCATTATTTCACACCTATATTGAACACTAAGTAAAATTTCCTGTTATTGTGAAGTTTCTGTAATCTCTTTTGTGTTCTGTTAATATTTAATAAATGTTTGGATGCTATGTTATTAGGTTCACATGATCAAGGCTTTTTGATTCATCGTTTTATCAATATGTCTCTGTTCTCTAGAAATACTCTTTTTTTTCTCATTCTGTGCAGTTTTTAACTTTTTTTTCAATTGAAATATAGTTGACATAAAGTATTATATTTCAGTTGTACAACATAGTGCTTTGACAATTATAAACATTGGGAAGCGCTCACCACTATAAGCGTAGTTACCATTTGTCACCATACAATGTTTGTATAATACTATTGATTATGTTCTCAATGCTACACTTCTCATCCTTGTGAATTAGTTACTTTATAACTGGAAGTTTGTACCTCTCAATCCCTTTCACCTATTTCACCTATCCCCTCACTGTCCTCACGTCTGGCAACTGCCAGTTCTCTATATTATTCTGTTTCCATTTTTTGTTTCTTTACTTACTTTTTTTAGATTACACACGTAAGTGAAATTATGTATTATTTGTCTTGCTCTGACTTATTTGACTTAGCCTCAAATCCTCTAGGCTCATCCATGTTGTTGCTAATGGGAAGAAGATTTGGTTCTATTTTATCGCTGAATAAAGTTCCATCTTTTTATCCGTTTATCTATCAACAGATGCATAAGTTGCTTCCATATCTTGGCTATTGAAATAATGCTGCAATAAACATAGGGGCACATATCTCTTTTTGATTTAGTGTTTTCATTTTCTTCACGTAAGTACAGAAATGGCAATACTAGATCATTTCCTTTAATTTTTTGAGGAAACTCCATACCCTTTTCCATAGTGGCTGCATCCATTTATGTTCTGACCAACAATGCATGAGGGGGTCTCTTTTTCTCATGTCCTTACCAACAGTTGTTATTTCTTGTATTTTTTCATACTGGCCATTCCGACTGGTCTGAGATGATATCTCATTATGGTTTTGATTTGCATTTCCCTGATGATTAGTGATGTTGAACATCTTTCCATGTGTCTGTTGGCTATGTGTATATCTGCTTTGGAAAAATGTCTATTCAGATATTCCTATTTTTTAACCAAAATATTTGAGTATTGTGGTGTTGTATCAGGTCCTTATATATTTCAGTTATTGATCCATTATCGGATACATTATTTGCAAATATCTTCTCCCATTCAGAAGGTTGCTTTTTCATTTTGTCGATGGTTTCCTTTGTTGTGCAAAAGTTTTTTAGTTTGATTAAACCCATTTGATTATTTTTGCTTTTGTTTTCCACCTGGGGAGACAGATTCAGAAAATATTTGCTAAGGGCAATGTCCAAAAGATTACTGCCTATGTTTTCCTGAGAAGGAGACTATTTTTTTTTGTTCATTATACATTCTTGCCTCCTTTGTCATAGTTAAATTGTATAGGTGTGAGTTTGTTTCTGGACTTTCTACTCCATTCCATTGGTGTTTATGTCTGTTTTTGTGCTGGTATTATACTGTTCTGATTACTATAGCTTTTTAATATACTTTGAATCTGGGATTGTGATACCTCCAGTTTTGTTCATCTTTTACAAGATTGCTTTGACTCTTTGGGATATCTTCTGGTTCTATAAAGTTTTAGGATTATTTGTTCAAGTTCTGTGAAAAATACCATTGGAGTTTTGACAGGGATTGCACTGAATCTGTAAATGTCTTTGGTATGGACAGTTTAACAATACTACTTCTTTAAGTCAGCGAGCAGGGAAATCTGTGCTTGTTTGTGTACTCTTCAGTTTCTTTCAGCAATGTTTGATAGTTTTCAGATTGCAGGTCTTTCACTTACCTGGTTAAATTTATTCATTGGTATTTTATTCCTTTAAATACAATTATAAATGGGATTGTTTTATTTTTTTAAGTTCATTATTAGTGTATAGAAATGCAACATATTTCTATATATTGTATCCTACAATTTTACTGTTTTTATTCAATTTTTTTGGTGGAGGTTTATTGTTTTTTATATATAGTACCATATCATCTGCAAATAGTGACAGTTTTACTTATTTCTTACCCATTAGGACGGATTTTATTTTATATCTTGTATGATTACTGTGACTAGGGCTTCCATTACTCTATTGAATGAAAGTGGTGAGAGTGGACATACCTGACTTGTTTGCAGTTTTCCATCACTGAGTGTGGTGTTACCTGTGATGAATGATATATGTGATATAGGTCATATATAGCCTTTATTATGTTGAGTATATTCCCTCCATACACACTTTGTTGATAGTTTTTATCATGAATGTGAGTTGAATTATGTAAGGTGTTTTTCTGCATCAATTGAAGTAATCATGTGATTTTTATCTTTCATTTTGTTAATACAGTATATCATGATTGATTTGCATATATTGTACTGTGCTTCCATCCTTGGAATAAATTGTTGAGTGTAGTGAATGATCCTTTTAATGTATTGTCATATTTGGCTTGCTTATATATATTTTTAAAGATTTTACTTATTTGTCAGAGAAAGAGAGCACAAGCAGGGAGAGCAGCAGGCAGAGGGAGAAGCAGGCTCCCCACTGAGTAGGAGCCTGATGCATAACTCCATCCCAGGACACTGGAATCATGACCTGAGTCAAAGGCTAGACACTTAACCAACTGAGCCTTCAGGCGTCCTGGTGGCTTATATTTTGTTGAGGATTTTTGCATCTGCATTTATCAGGGATATTGATTGGTCTGTTTCTTTTTTTGTGGTTTCTTTGTGTGGTTTTGTTACCAGAGTAATGCTGGTCTTATGAGTTTGGAAGCACTCATTCCTCTTCTATATTTTGGAATAGTTTGAGAAGAAGAATAAGTTTTGACTCTTTTTTTCAATTTTTGGTAGACTTCACCTCTGAAGCCATGCAGTCCTGGACTTCTGTTTCTTATGAGTCTTTTCAATCGCATACTTTTAAGGGATTAATCTGTTACCCTTACCATCTGTTTGTCTTTACCTGTGAAGATTGTTCCTTTCAAAATTTCTTTTACTTCTGACCTTTACTTTTCCATTTAAAGAAGTCCTTTAACATTTTATTTAAGAATTATTGAGTAGTGACAAATTCCTCGAAGTTTTGTTTTTCTAAGAAACTATCTCTCCTTCAGTTCTAAATGATAACCTTCACAAGGATAAGTATTCTTTTTTTTTTTTTTAAGATTTTATTTATCTATTTGACAGAGAACACAAGCAGGCTGAGTGGGAGGGAGAGGGAGAAGCAGACTCCTCACTGAGCAGAGAGCCCAAAGTGGGGCTTGATCCCAGGACCCTGGGGACCATGATCTGAGTTGAAGGCAGATGCTTAACTGACTGAGCCACCCAGGTGCCCCCCACGAGGATAGGTATTCTTGATTGTAGAATTTCCTTTCAGCACTTTGGATATATCATGGTATTCCTTCTGGCCTTCAAAGTTTCTGCTGAAAAATCAGCTGGTAGTCATATGGGGTTTACCTTGTATATAACTTTGCTTTTCTCTTGTTGTTTTTAAGATTTTCTTTTTATCTTTAATCTTTGCCATTTTAATTATTTTTGTCTTGATGTGGACCTCCTTGGCATTATCTTGTTAGGGACTCTGTGCTTCCTGGACCTGGATGTCTGTTTCCTTCCCTAGATTAGGATTTTAAAGGCAGTAGCCTTATGCAGAGGGTGTCCTATGGGGCCTAATAGCACAATCCCTTCTAGTCGCCAGAACCAGTTACTCCAGGGGTGTTCCCTGTGTGGACTTGCATTCACCTACTTGTTGTGACTGGGCCACAACTGCTGCTGGCACCCTGGTGGACAGGGCTGTCCCATTGTGCCTGGCACAGAGCCCTACCTGTAGCTGTGGTGGAAGGGCTGGTGGGAAGGGTTGGCCCCCAACCCAGGTGGATGTAGTAAATGGCTGTAGCTCTGTTGGCTTGCTGATGGGTAGAGTTAGCTCCTCCTGTAGCTGGCTGAGAGTGTCTGCTGTAGCTGCTGTGGCAGTGCTAGTGAGCAGGGCTGTCCCCCAACCAGGACAGGTGTCACTGTGGGGGTGAGGGTGGGGGGCTCTGGTTCTAGCTGGGGGCTGCCTTCTGGGTGTGGTAGGGTGGTAGTCATTTTGGAGGGATGCCAGTCCTGACCAAGGCTGCTCACCAGGTGTGGCTGAACAGGAACAACTTTGTAGGGATGCCTGCCGTGGGGGGAAGGTTGAGTGGGTTGGGTCTGCATGGGAATCAGGGGGCAGGGCAAGCATTGCTAGAAAGGTAGATGGAGACTGTCAGAACTAGCATCCACAAGGATTGGGCCAGCTAGGCTGAAGAAGGACAAGAACAATGGCACTACCAGCCCTTGTGTTTTTTGAAGGAAGCTCCTGCAGATACCACTTCTCTGGCATCCTAAAATCAGTCAGTAAATCCCAATATATAACCGAGATACTTTTGAAACTGCTGATTCTGTGCTGGGTCTCTGGTAAGTGCTATAGACTGCTAGCCCTTTAAGAATAGAGTCTTAGTTTTGTAAAGCCTTTCAGTTTTCTCAGTTAAGCCCCCCTGATTTTTAAAGCCACATGTTATGGGGGCTTGTATTCCCAGTGTAATATTTTAATGGTTGCTAAAATATGTATGTTTTTTACTAATTCCATTCAAATGATAACTGAGTACTTTACAAACAGTGTAATAACTTTACAAGAGTATAGTAAGTTTCATTTTTTTGTCTTATGAACTTGTCTTATATTTTATTCTACAAACTGAGAAAAAAAAAGGTCATTATTTCTACTTTAAAGGTGCTATAAACTTCTTAAAACATTTATACAGATATTTCCTTTTCCTGGTTCTCTTCATTCCTTCTTGCAGTTTTGCAGTTTATGTGATAGCATTTTACAGCAGTGTGAGTAACTTCTGTTAGTTTTTATTGTAGCTTAGTGTTCCTGATGACACATTGTCTCAGTTTATGTCTGTCTGAAAATATCTTCATCTCCCTTGTACTAAGAAATTATAGTTGAATATAGAACTCTAGATACAGTTTTCATCTTGCAGAACTTTCAAAATATTGTATTATTTTCTGCCCTCTTTCTAGTCAAAATTGGCCTTTGTTTTATTGTTTTTTTTTCTCTAGCTGCATACAAAAATATGCACTTTATGTTGTGATTTGATTTTTATTTTTTCAGCAGTTCAGGTACAATATGTATAATATACTTGGATGTGATTCTTAAATGATCCATTATGTTTTTATTTCATTGAATTTTATGACTCCTTGTCTGTATCTTATCTACAAATTTGGAAAACTTATGGCCAGTAAATCTGTAAATATATTTTCTGATTTATTTTCTTTCTCTTTTCCTTCTGAGATTTAAATTGCACTCATTTTGGACCATTTAATATTGCTCTACGTATGTTGGACACATTGTTCTTTTATTTTCTATTTTATTCATTTAGTCTACCTTTTCATTCCAATTTTAGTTATGTGTGCTGCTGAAGTGAGCACACTTAGTCTACCTTTTCAAACACCTCTTGTAGCTATTTTTATCATGGTTAAAATAGTTATTTTGAAACACTATCTGAAAAAAAATAAAACCCTGTATGATAAAACGATCTGCTCAATCTCTGGGTCTATTTGTATTGACTATTCCTATTCTTGATGGTGAGACATATAGTCTAGCTTTTTCATTTATGTATTTTTTCTAAATTTTACATTATATGTTTTATATAAAAGACTACTAGATACCAAAATAAATAATATATATCCTTAGAAAACATTACATCACTTTTTCTATTTTGATGCCGCAGTGGGGTACAGAATCAATCTGATCTGCAATTGAACTTGCTCAGGCTTTGTTAAAGCTTTAGTTTGATTCAGTTTACCACTGACTTAAAATGTTTGGATGCTTATTTTGGACTTTTTCTTCAACAGGGCTTGTCTTCTTTGGACTGTCAAGGTTTGAGGGATTTCCTTAACCTTTACAGGGAATCCACCAGCTTTTTACACAATGAGAGATCTCTGCTTTGGATTCTGGCTGTCAGTTTTATGGGTTGTTGGCAAGTTCTCTCTGTTTTCTATTCTCATCCATGTCATTGTGTTCTTTGGGCAATCTCTCTCTGCTCTGTTATTAGCCCCTACACCTTACATTTTGTAAGGGCCCAGAATGGCTTAGAGAGTATTTTCTTAGCAGTCCCAGCCCATTTTCAGACTTCAGTAGCTAAAAGCCTGATGTGTCTAAAGGAGTTTTTCTTTCAGATATCCTGAGGACCCCAGTCTTCTATAGGTCTACATAGGACTACATAGGACTATAAGACTTACACAGATTTATTTCAGCTCCCTCTCCTGCTCCATCTTTCAGTAGGTGAAAACCGTCTTTTAAAATGTTAATCACCTGCTTTTGCTCTTCCTCATCTAAGGCAGATTTCTCTTCGTCTAGACCTGCCACCACAGATAAGGGGAGTTGTGTTATTTTCTCTTTTATGAAGGGCTTGCCCTTTTCTGGAATTCAGTTTATTTATGTGTGTTTTTTTGTTTTGTTTTTGTTTTGTTGTTATTGTTTTACCACAGCTTCATGGTGAAGTTAAAATCTATAACTTTTAGCATTTCTATCTTGATTTGAGTGAGAATGACAGTTTCTTTTGACTTACCTCACACTAATCAGAAATGAAAGTCATCTGGACTTTATAGTTTGCAAATGTGTTTCAGACATTTATCTCTTTCAGTGAAACTGGTCTTTAATTGCAAAACCAACATCTTAAGTCCATGTTTATTCTGGAACTTAAGTCTTGTTTCTGCAATTCTCTATTGGACACATCTATCTCTCCTCTATCTCTCCTCTATCATCTATCTATCTATCTATATCTATCTATCTATCTATCTATCTATCTATCTATCATCTATCATGTACCATCTATCTATTCTACCTATCTACCTATCAGTCTATATGGAACTCCTACTTATAGTTCCAAACCTGAATAAAAATTCCATCCTCCTATTAGATTAATTCTTCTCAAAGTATCATTATCCACCTAGGTTATTTAATTCAGAAACTCCTTCACTTTTCACTTTCTCATGTGCCTCAACTTACACATCCAAGCAATTTCTGCTGCCTTTACTTTCCCTGACACCATTCAGTCTTTCTCCTTTTCACCAACTGCACTGTCACAGTTATAGAATCGGCCATTATCATCTCTTCTCTGAATAACTAACACACACCTTTAACTAAGTTTCTCTGACTCCTGCCTTGTTCCCTTAAAATAGCCCTTGAATGTGAATCTGTGTATGTTGCTCATCTTAATGGTTTCCCATTCACCTGTGTGATAAGATTACTTCCATTTCTCCCTTCATGATATGATTCTTGCTTACTTCAGCATCTAGTCACCCTTTCCTTCTAAATCACCCTAAATTTTATGATTTTTGTTTAATTCATCAAACATATCTTGTTTTTTCTAGCCTTCAGGAATTTATACAGACTACTAAAACTGTCTCTTTATTTTTCTTATTCTCCACCCTTCCAGTTTCTCTTCACTAATGTAAAAAAAAAAAAATGATAAACCCTTAACAAATGTTACTCATCCATAAAAAATTTAACAAATACTACTGACCATTTAAATTTAATATCAAATACTTATGCTTTGTCTTTGTAATTCCTCTTTTGCCCTTCTATACTGATAGTAAGTTCTTTTTTTTTTTTTTTTTACCTTCCCTAACCAGATGGTGAGACCTTAATTTTTTATCCCCAGTGTTAAGTACCTAGTGCATCACAGAACTATAAATGTTTGTTAAGTAAATTAAAGGAAAGTAAGAATCTTCACTTGGAAATAAGGAGCCAAAGGAAAGACAGGACTTTGTAGGCTCTACTTTCAACCTTTAAATTTTTTTCCTCTCCTTTTTCTAAACCAATAGGGCCTTGAAGGGGAAAGAATCTCAGGACTCAAAGATAAAAGGGAAGGTAGGGTAGACATTTGGTTAAATCATTATTTGAGGAACCACATACTGTCCTTGAATATTCAAATTAGAAGCAACCAATGATCTACAAATGGGATTTACAAATTATGAATAATGCTATAATAGCCATGGTTTGCTTTGGCTATATACAAAATTTTTATATTTTAGAATTCAAGTATATATTCTCTCACCATACTGTTGACATCATTTATGTTTTGAACAGTGTCACAATTAATTTAATAAATAATGAGTTAACATATTAATTTTATGGAGCTACCATGCTTGGCAATTTTAAATTTTTCTGTTGTTAAATATACAATTTTTAGTTAAAGGTTTATTACTACTTTCTATAACATTTTTAAAATTCAGTCTTGATCTCACCTGTAACAAAAATACAGGTCAACATACACCTATTTGTACAAACAGAACAGCTAGAAGAGCCACGTATCCTGTTAAAAACCCTTGAATAATGATAGCCTTGAGCAAATATTTACTTTTTATCAAAATTTTTGTGTGAGTAAAAATGATCGTGTTGGCATCTGAAAGAATAATTTGATAATTAAATGAAATAATACATGGAAAGTGTGTAGTCTAATATCTGAATCATAATTGGGTATTTTTATTTATATATTTCATATTATAGTACAGTAAAAGAAGTCTCCACTTGTCCTACTTACCTAGAGAAATTTATTTCCAGTTAAATTACTAATAATAGATTCTTAGAATTACAGACATGATCACATATATTAAACTGAAGTATAAGAGAGTGATTGCTCATAGTTACAGAACTACTATGGCTTAGAGTTGGCACATCAATCTCAGTCATCAAATTCCAGGGTTAATGTTATTTCCGCCGTTATTTCAAAAACTGAAAATATTTTTTTCCTCTCTATCCTATTAAGTATTTTTTATCATTTTAACCTATATGTATTTGAAAAGTAAAATAATTATTTTTGTTTCAATTAAATAGAATAAAAGATTATAGATTCAATACCACCTTCAAATAATTCAAGTTGACACAGTTCAATGAGAATTAATTTTTTTTAAAATGGCATGATGATACTATATGTATAAATATATACATAAAATGTATATATTTAAAAATTTAATCTAATGTATCTCTAGGAAAACTACTTTTAAGACAGGATTCAAATTAAATGGATTATTTTGCAAACTCTTCCTTACCTTTGATGGAATTATACAATTTTCTTTTTTACTGGTGAAGTAAATTTCAGTTGTATAGATTCAAAATTACTATCAAATTCAACATGCATTTCTTGCATGACTTCTAGGTTTAAAGTATTGTGTTATAAATTATTACATGCTATCAAAGTATATGCTAAAATAGAAAAGTACTCAAGACTATTACCCTTTCACCTAATTAAAATACTTTAATAATTATCTTTACATAACATATACTGTTTTCTGAATATCATTAAAACTTGTTAGGCTAGGGACAGATTTACCATGAGGTTAGTGAAACTTAAGACGCTCAGTTTTTTATTTTCCTTTCGAGAACCTGAAAATGTTTCTAATAGTATCTTTACCTAGTCATTTGCGTTTTTGTAAAATTTGTCTTAGTAACCTATTGATATTTAATTGGTTAAGCCATTTACATTCCACTTACTCTCTGACAGAGGTCACATTTCATTTCATTTTGGCTGGCTTTGCAGTGACTGTATTTGGCATTTTGGGGTTGTGGTAAAAAAAAGCTTGATTTGGGAATATATTCAATTTCAGTTTATTGGGATTAAGAATAGCTCTAGATTGGAGGAAAGGTGTAGTTTATGACATTTGAGAGGATATTCTGAAAAAAATATTTTTTTTTTAAGATTTTATTTATTTATTCGACAGAGAGACAGCCAGTGAGAGAGGGAGCACAAGCAGGGGGAGTGGGAGAGGAAGAAGCAGGCTCATAGAGGAGGAGCCTGATGTGGGGCTCGATCCCATAACGCTGGGATCACGCCCTGAGCCGAAGGCAGACGCTTAACTGCTGTGCCACCCAGGCGCCCCTGAAAAAAATATTCTTAAAAGAAAAAATATATATACATATTCTTAAAAGAAAACAAAATTTTTATGTGAATTTCCCTGAGGTTCTCATAGAGCTTTATGCAAGTTAGGGGTCCTTAAAAAATTTAGGCTTTATTAGTTTAATGTTAAATTCACTTCCCTTGAGATACAAGTATATAGCCTGCAATCACATTGCTGTTTAGTTAAGCTTTTGCTAGAAGGTTTTCTAAGCTAGTAAGCAATAAATCTTACTAAGGCTAATCATCTTAAAATTAGAGAGTAATGTATGCCTTTGTAGTCAATGTATCACCAGGTTTTTGCTTTTCGAATCCAAAAACACAGTAGTCTACCTTTAGTCAATGTTGAGTACTGGACACCATTTACCACTTGTCTCTTTAAGTCCTGAACTTCTTATCATGGTAACCAAGCCTTGATGCATGTACTTTTGTTCTGAAATAGCCTTGTCTAATTATATTGGTACAGGTTCTTACTAATTTTACTCAAATTTAACATAAAATACTAAATCGACAAAGATAAATTCACGGTATGCCACCCCAAGGAGGATATTGATGGTAAATGAGTACAGTCAGTTCAAAGATTACGATTACTACCACACAAGATAAATTGAAATATTCTGAAATCTTTCATCCATGTATAAAGAAATTTTGTGGCTTTTTCTTCTTAAATTGGAAAAAAAAATTCTGAAATTTTGTGATGTTGTGAAAAATAACTTAGAAATCCAAAAATCTCTTGTGAATCATTTTTTTTTAAACCATTAACTATGTTAGGGACACCTGGGTGGCACATTTGGTTAAGCATCTGACTTTTGGTTTTTGCTCAGGTCCTGATCTCATGGGTCATGGGATCAAGCCCTGAGTCAGGCTCTGCCATCAGGGGGGAGTCACCTTGAAGATTCTCTCCCTCTGCTTTTACTCCCACTTGCACAGGCATGTGCGCTCTCTGTCTCTGTCTCTCTCTCTCAAATAAATGACTCTTTAAAAAAAGAAAGCCATTAACTATGCTAGAGAAAGAGTGGAAATTTCCATTATCTCTATAGACAATGACTCTGTGAAATGGTTGGTACATAAAAGAAAATCAAAAGTATGCACCCAAAAACTGTACATACAGTTACAGAGAAAATTATTAGGTATTGACTAAAGAAAGAAAAAGTTCTTACTTTGCTTTTGTTTTTGAGTATTTGCCAAGTTTTAAAAATTTGTATTTTGTTGTGACTTCAGTTATTCTGAATAACCCTTTATATGTAATTTTATATTTTATGATATTTTAAAAAGGAACTGCCAAATGTGTGTACTACAAACCATACAAAACATGGTTGTGTCCATTCTCTCTGAAATGACATTTTACACCCTGAGTGATCTAGCTTCTCTGTCTCCCAGACTCATACATCATATTCCTCTGGAAGACCGTGCTCATTGTTACCACATCCTCTGTCTCTATAGTCCTAGTTAGGTGACCTATCACACTCTCAGAGGAGCATATGTGCATAATAATTACTCTTTACTCAATATCTGTGTGCCCTCCCTGCCTTGAATTTAATATCTACATATCTTACCAATGTGTTTTTTGGTACTTAGAACCTATTTATTGAGGATTTGCTCTCTACCAGCACCCATTGATAAATATTATATTTATTAAGTTGCTTAGTTCTCAGAACAGACATCTGGAGTATTATTATCTACATATAGTAGATAAATAAATTGGGACTTAAGTATATTGATCAAGGTCACACAGTAGGTAAATATTGGGGTTGGAATTCCAATTCAAATGTGGAATGGTACATACATGTTTTTGACCATCTGCTTGATGATTTTTAAGTTAACTGTTTCATAATTAATGTACATTCTAGAGAATAAGAATAAATTTCCATATCCCAAATGCAATTGTTTCTTTAGGGGTACTCACTATTGAAAATTGTGTACCCTTCTAGTACATATTAAAAAAAAACTACATATGTAATAGTATTCCTTCTCATTCTTAATATTGTTTGTTTATTCAGCCTCTATTTTTGTCTAGCCTTGCTAGGAATCTTTCTATTTTACTGGCTTCTTTACCCCAAAGAATCAGGGTTCATCATGTCCATTTTTATTTTTTGAGGAACCTCCATACTGTTTGCTACAAACAAACTGGCTGCACCAATTTATACTTACAACAGAGCGCAAGGGTTCCTTTTTCTCCATATCCTCACCAACACTTGTTATTTCTTATCTTTTTGGGTCTAGCCATTCTGACAGGTGTAAGATGTTATCTTATTGTGGTTTTGATTTGCATTTGCCTGATGATTAGTGATGATGAGCATCTTTTCATGTATCTGTTTACCATTTGTATGTCATCTTTGGGAAAATGTCTATGCAGGTCCTCTTCCCATTTTGTAATCAGATTTTTTAGGGGTGTTGCATTGTGTAAGTTCTTTATATATTTTGGATATTAATCCATTTTGATAGATCATAGGTGAATATCTTCTCCCATTCCAACTGTTTACTTTTAATATGTAAAAATTCAGTTGATTTTGTATATTGAATTTTAACATCTTTGCTGAATTCATATTAGGAGAATCTTCCTAAACAATTATGTCATCAACAAATTATAGCACTTTTTATTATCTTTTTTGTTAATATGTTTATTTTTTGTTATATTACACTAACTCCAGCAGAATGCTGAACTGAAATGGAAATAGCATATTACATCATTATGTGTTCCTCAGGTTCAAGAATATTTATCGGTAAATGGTGATTAAAGATTCTGGGAAGAAGGAAGCAGTCACTACTGGGGAAAGTTCTCAATCATGTTCATTTATTTCCAGGCATAAAAAGCCATTTTTTCAGATTTATTTATATTACAGGATAATAAAGATAGAAAAGGTCTCACTCAGAGACATTACAGGATAGTAAAGGTCCATCCCTCACTTTCTTGTAAAAAAAATATGCTTACGTGTTATTGTAAGAAAGATAATATCTTTCCTCAGAGGCAATAATCAGACTTACAGTAGTCCTTGTAAAAATAAAAATGGGGGGGCGGGATGTGTCCTAAGCTGAGTGTTGTTTAGCTGTGACATTGAGGCACTTCGTGTACAGCACCCACCTGGTCTGCCTTTGCATAACCCTGATGGGAAACAGGACCAGGGAGGGTGATATAAAAACAAGATCTCTGGCTACTACAATGTCTGTAAGTAATAAAATGTCCAATTTCATTTGGGCTTGTTGTCTCCTTCCGGTTGCTTATGTTAAAGTATGCCAGGACACCCTAGCAATAGCTACCGCCAGAAATGCTTGATCACTTGACAACCGTAGAACCAAAAACACAATTTATCCACCTGCTCTCCCTCTTACCAATCCTAATGGCAAAAAATAGCAACTCTAGAAGCTATTAGTTTTGGTATTTCCAATTAAGATTAATATACTGCTTTTATTTCATAAAGTTAAGATATGCTTGTTTAAACTTCATTATGTTAGCTAAAGATTTTAACTCATACTATCATCTAACAATTCACTGATCAGTCAGGATAGTATACTGTGATTACATTTTCTTTCATTTACAACTTTCATTCCACCACTGGAATTAATAATGTACTCACTGTTTCATTAGTTTAATTCCTTCACCTCCTCCTCTTCTTCTCCTTCTTTCTTTTCAATTCGACTGAGTCTCTTCATACCTTAACATATGTTAACATTATTCCCTTAGAGTCAAGTTAAACAGATAATTAAAAGATATTTTCCCCTTGTGATGTCTCTACTGGATCCCTGATCAGCCTTCTTCACTCTAGATTAATAATTATTTTGGTATCCTGATCAACTCTGCAACTTTCTGTTACTTTGCTAGTTGTCTTTACCTTTCTCTTGTGTTGGTTTCCTGTTTTCTGAAACATTTATCTTCTGCTTACTTTGCTTGTTCTATCATAGTGTAAACTATGTAATCTTCAAAGAATCTTTTTATAACCTATTTTGACTCTAACAGTGATTTTTCTTTTAATAGCTATGTTTAAATCATTACTTTTATGTGCAAGAATAAGTGCTGATAATAAAAAGTAGACACTATTCTAAGGGCTTCAATCTTCACAAAACACATTTAATCATCAAAATAAATTGAGGTATATTTTATTACCTCTTTTATTTTATATATGAGGAAATTGAAGCATGGAGAGATTAAATAACTTATCCAAGACTACATATTTAGGAAGAAACTGAGATAGATTTCAAATCTTGGCAGTCAGGCCCTGGAGTTTATGTTCTTTAAGCATCATACTATACTGTTTCTCAAAACAAGTAAATTGTCTTTTTTTGCATACAGTTCTTTATTCTCAGACTTTGTGCTTCTTACTTACTTGTGTTCCATTTCTTGCTCCATAGCTGTGCTTTCTTTCAGTGTTTTTCTCCAGTAATTGGAAGGCACATAGGTTATTTTTTGTTAAAATTGTTGATGCTTTAAAATTTATCCTAAGTAAAGATGGAATCTGTTTCTGATGTAAAGCTCGATGATTCATTAGTTGCGTATAACACCCAGTGCACCATGCAATACGTGCCCTCCTTACTACCCATCACCAGTCTATCCCATCCCCCCACCCCCTCCCCTCTGAGGCCCTCAGTTTGTTTCTCATAGTCCACAGTCTCTCATGTTTCATTCCCCCTCCTGATTACCCCCCCTTTCTTTATCCTTTTCTTCCCCTACCGATCATCCTAGTTCTTATGTTCCATAGATGAGAGAAATCATATGATAGTTGTCTTTCCCTGCTTGGCTTATTTCACTTAGCATTATCTCCTCCAGTGCCGTCCATGTTGCAGCAAATGTTGAGAATTCATTCTTTCTGATAGCTGAGTAATATTCCATTGTATATATGGACCACAACTTCTTAATCCAGTCATCTGTTGAAGGGCATCTCAGCTCCTTCCACGATTTAGCCATTGTGGACATTGCTGCTATGAACATTGGGGTGCATATGGCCCTTCTCTTCACTACATCTGTATCTTTGGGGTAAACACCCAACAAAGTATTTCTGATAAAGAAAAACCGATGTAAAGAATTTGATGAATCCTAAATATGTAAAAACTATTGATTGTTTTCCATGCATAAAAAATAAAATGTATGCTCAGATATTTAAAACATACTTAGTAACAATGGTCTTCATTTATATTTTCCACTTCCTCACTCAAAAGGATACAAAATCCTATAGCCCAGACAAAAGCTTAAAATGTCAAAATACTGAAAAGGTTTTTTAAGTGAATTCAAAATAAAAAATATTTCTTGGATTATATAGTGATCACAGGGAGTTCTGTTTTTAAATAAATAAGGTGATTATGCCTTCAGAGGTTAAGTATAGACATTAGAAAATTAAAGTATTCAACTTGCAAAATGTTCTACTCACAGCAAGTTTTTTTTTTTAGTATTTACATTTATTATACACGGAGTTACTACCCTCAAAATTTTAGCCTCAAGTTTAATATATAGTAAGTATTTAGATGATTAATGGCATTAGATGAAGAGGGTATATATAATTTATAAAACTATGTAATTTGAAAGCCTGTGAACCCATAATGAACTGTATTCCTGAGATTGTAAAGGGATAATGATAGAAGAGGATTTTTAAAATATTTGTAATTATTTTATAAATGCAGTTTGTTTTATCATCTTTGTATAAAAATGATAGCACAGTGTTTCTTTTTTATTACTATAGCTTTATTTTTATTTATTCTTTAAATTCAATTAATATATTGTGTATTATTAGTTTCAGAGGTAGAGTTCAGTGATTTATCAGTCTTACATAATACCCAAACCTCATTATATTATGCACCCTCCTTAATGTCCATCACACAGTTACATTATCCCCCCACCAGCAACCCTCCGTTTGTTTCCTATGATTAAGAGTCTCCTATGGTTTGTCTCCCTCTCTGATTTTGTCTTGTTTTATTTTTCCCATGCTTCCCCTATGATCCTCTGTTTTGTTTCTTAAATTCCACATATGATTGAGATCATATGATAACTGTCTTTCTCTGATTTATTTGCTTAGCATAATACCTTCTAGTTCCATCCACATTGTTGCAAATGGCAAGAATTCATGTTTTTGATGGCTGAGTAGTATTCCATTGTGTATGTGTGTGTGTGTGTGTGTGTGTGTGTGTGTGTATACACACACACAAACCACATCTTCTTTATCCATTCATCTCTCTGTGGACATCTGGGCTCTTTCCATAGTTTGGATATTACTGCAATAAACATTGGGGTGCAAGTGCCCCTTTAGATCACTACATTTGTATCTTTGGGGTAAATACCTAGTAGTGCAATTGCTGGGTTGTAGTGTAACTATGTTTTCAGCTTCTTGAGGAACCTCCTTACTATTTTCCAGAGTGGCTGTATCAGCTTGCATTCCCACCAAGAGTGTAACATACCCTGTGTCTTTTCATTGAGGGCATTTAGCTCATTTGCATTCAGAGTAACTACTGAAAGATATGAATTTAGTGCCATTGTATTACCTGTAATGTCACTGTTTCTGTTTATTGTCTCTGTTCCTTTCTGGTCTAGGTTACTTTTAGGTTCTCTCTTGGCTTAAAGAATCCCCTTTAATATTTCTTGCAGGGCTGGTTTAGTGATTACAATTTTTTTTAGTTTCTGTTTGTCCTGGAAGTTCTTTATCTCTCTTCTATTTTGAATGACAAACTTGCTGGATAAAATATTCTTGGCTGCATATTTTTCTCATTGAGCACCCTGAATATATCATGCCAGCCCCTTCTGTCATGCCAGGTCTCTGTGGATAGGTCTGCTGCCAGTCTAAAGTTTCTACCCTTGTAGGTGACAGACCTCTTGTCCTGAGCTGCTTTCAGGATTTTCTCTTTGTCTTTGAGATTTTCAAGCTTCCCTATTATGTCAGGGTGTTGACCTATTTTTATGGATTTTGAGGGGCATTCTCTGTACCTCTTGGACTTGAATGCCTCTTTCTTTCCCCAGATTAGGGAGTTCCCTGCTACAATTTTCTCCAATATACCTTCTGTTACCCTTTCTCTCTTTCCTCTTATTCTGGGATCCGAATTATTCTAATACTATTTAGCTTTATGGTATCACTTATCTTCGAATTCTCCCCTCATGATCCAGTAGTAGTTTATCTCTCTTTTTCTCAACTTTATTCTCCACCATTTTGTCTTTTATATCACTAATTCTCTCTTCTGCCTCATTTATCCTAGCACTTGGAACCTCTATATTTTATTGCATCTCATTAACAGCCTTTTTTATTTCAACTTGATTAGATTTTAGTTCTTTTATTTCTCCAGAAAGGGATTCTCTCGTGTCTTCTCTGTTTTATTCAAGCCCAGCTAGTATCTTTATAATCATTATTCTGAACTCTAGTTCTGACATCTTACTTATGTCCATACTAATTAGGTCCCTAGAAGTCAGTACTACCTCTTATTCTCTTTTTGAGGTGAGTTTTCCATCTTGTCATTCTGTACAGAGAAGAATAGATGAACAAGAGAACAAAATACTAAAATGGTAACAACGACCCCAAAGAAAAATACACTAAACAAATTAGAAGAGATCTGAAACCAGAAAGAGACAGAGAGAGAGAGAGAGAGAGAGAGAGATTGCAATCAGATGAATAGAAGACAACAATACACTGGATTCCTTGTGTATTTTGGTCTGTTAATAAACAGACCCCAAAATTGTAAAGAAAGAAAAACTTATATGCATACAAGAATAAAATTAAATACAAGGAAAGGATAGAATGTAACTGTAGAAATGAAAATTAAAAAAAAAAACTTAAAAAAAAAGAAATTGATTGAAAGGTAAAGGGGGGGAGTTGAAAAACTAAAGAATCAAGAGAAAAAAACCATGAATTCTACATGCTGTTTTCCCCTAGCACAGGAGTGTGGGAGTTCTGTATGATCAGTAAACGTGGTCTCAGCTGGATGTTCTTGCTGATCTTCTAGGCCTGGGGCCTTTTGCCCTGATTCACAGTTGTCTTTGCCCTAGGTGGAACTGCACCACCCTTGCCAGGGGGCCAGGCTAAGTAAGAGGCTTCAGATTGCTCTATGTGGCTTTTGTTCCATGAAGGCTTCCTGCACTGCTTTAGAGGGTAAGAATGAAAATGGCAGACTCCCAATCTCCAGCCCCAGAGCCAAAAACTCTCGCCACCCCCCAACTCTGTGTGTCCTCAGGGAAAAGCAGTGAATCACTCCTGTCTCCCTGATCTCAGTCCACACGCCATAATCTCCTAGACTGTGACTGAGCATTTCTCTCTCTGACATGTGAGCCATTTTGAGTCTCCAAACTTTACAGACTCCTGTGTTGTGCACAGGCGCTGCTCCTCTCGGAGGAAGGAGGGGCATATCACCATGGTTCTGCTGTTTGCTGAGCCCCTGCTCTGAGAGCAGTCTCCTGATCGTGCTGCAGTTTGTGGTTTATGGCAACACTGAGCTGAAAGCCCACTCCTGGGCTCTCTGATTATAGTCAGCTTCCCCTCTCCAATGCCTGGGAACTCTGCTATATGCAGGCACCCCCATTCATTCTGTGACCCCAGGGATCCTGAGACCACACTGTCCTCCCTAGGATTCCATCCCAGTTTGCCACCTGAGTGCCTTTCCAGTGGGGAAGTCCTCCCTAGAGCAGACTTCTAAAGCTTCTGATTTTGTGTTGTGCTGCGACATCACTTTCCAGTAGTCAGCTTATGTAGGCTGCCTCCCCCACAGTTTATCTTCCTATATATTGCCATGGATTCATTTTTCCGCATCTCCTACCTTACAGAAAGTGGTCACTTTTCTCTTTGTAGAATTGCAGCCATTCTTCTCTTAGATCTTCAGTTGAGTTCACAGGTGTTCAGAATGATTTGATAGCTATCTAGCTGAAATCCAGGGACCAGACAAAAGTAAGGTCTCCTACTCCTCTGCCATCTTGGAAAAACTCTATTTCTTTTTGACAGCTCTTATTACAAATGGGATTTTGGAGAGTCTACTAGTAATCTTTAAAATAAATGCCGTTGGGGATAATAACAATGATAACAGTTATATGAACCTTGTATTAAGGGCTAACTGAAAGGCCATGTGTTAAATGATTTATAGATATAAGTATCATAAATATGTTATACATGATAAGTCATTTTGTAGACAAGAGAATCAAGTCTCAGTGAGGTTAATTAACTTGCTCAAATTCACCCATATATCTTGGATTTTTTAAATCCAGATCTGCTGACTTCAAAATTATTTAATCACTACACTCTACTGGGTCCCACATGCTGATGTTTCTTTAAATAAATTCAGGTATTTCATTAAAAAAATAAATTCATTAAAAAGTTATTGTTGACTCTCACCTGATAATGCTGTATTTTAAGTGCAAACTGACCTGGTACTTTCTGATTCTAATATCTGAATGTTGTAGTTTACCTACCGCCTCTATGTGCAGTTTAACATTGGAGGGTGCACTTAGCTAGAATCCAGGTGCTAGGATTAGATATGTCCTTCAGTGAACAACATTATTAAAGGTTTGCGTTCACAAATGTAAATTGGCCAGCTACAGAAGGTTCTTCCCAGGTGAATTGACCCAGGTCTAGTTTTTCAGTAGCTATCTGGAAGTGGTTGCTTAGAAAATCAAATCAAACTCACAGATAATGAAACATAGTCTCGCTTAACTTATTTGCAATTATCCAGTCTTATTTGTGATTGTCCCGTTCTTTGCTTCCAGTGCAGATAGCGAGTAGTTTTTCAATGTATCGTTATTTTTGGAAGTTCTATGGGGGTGTACTTTACATACAATGCATTGCAAGTGTTTAAAATGTGCAATTTGATAAGTTTTAGCATATGTTTATATCTGTGAAACCATCACCACAATCAAGATAATGATCACATCCATATTCCCCCAAACTTAATCATGCCCTTTGTAATCCCTCCTTCTCTGATATTTATATCCCAATTCTCCACATTCCTAGATATCTGCTGATCTGCTTTGTATACTGTAGACTAGTTTGCATTTTCTAGTGTTTTATATAAGTAGACAATTACAGCATATGTTCCCTTTTTTTGGGTCTAGTTTCTTCCATGCAGTGGAATGGCTTTAAGATTCATTCTTGTTGTGTATATTTTTATTCCCCAGTAGTGTTACACTGTGTGGATATACCACATTTTGCTATCTGTTCATCTACTGATGAACATTGGGATGGTTTCCATTTCGAGGTTATATTTAATAAAGCTGTTATAAACATTTGTGTACATATCTTTTTATGGATGCATTCTTTCTTTTCTTCTGGTAAATACCTAAAAATAGAATGGCTCTTCCTATGGTAGGTGTGTGTTTTAGAGAAACAGCTTATCTTTTTCCTACTGTTGCATTTTACATTCCCAGTGGCAATATGTTCAGATCTTAAATTTTAGCCATTTTTTTTTATCATTGTTCAGTCATCTTTCATTGGTTTTAATTGCATATCCTTTATAACTAATGAAGTTGAGCATTATTTTCTGTGCTTACATGTCATCCATATATCTATTTGGGTGAAGGATTAGTTCAAAACTTCTGCCAACTTTAATCGGGTTGGCTGTTTTCTTATTCAATTTTTAGTTCTTTATGTTTTCTAGATACAACTCCTTTATGAGATATATGCATTGTGTATATTTCCTCTCACTATATAACTTGTTCTTTCATTCTCTAATAGTGTTTGTCAGACAGCAAAAGTTTCTAATTTGTATGCTATCCAAACTTTTTCAATGGATTATGCTTTGGGGAACTTATCCAAATTTTTCCCTAACTCAGGGTCACAAATATATCTCCTTTCTTTCCTTCTCAAAACTTTATAGTTTAGGTTATACTTATGGCACATTTTGAGATGTGTATGTACAGTGTTATGAGGTACAGATCAAAGTTTATTTTTTTCTATATGGATATCCAGTTGTTTCACTGCCATTTGTTGGAAAGACTATCATTTTTCCATTGAATTGCCTTTGTATTTTTGTCAAAAATCAGTTGCCCTCGTGTATTTATTTCTGTACTCTATTCTAGATCTCTTTTTGCCTATCTGATAGCTAGAACATACTGTCTTGAATAATGTATTTTTTAATATTTTATATTCAGGTAATGTTAGCCCTTCAAATTTGTTCTTTTTTAGTTGTGAGTATTCTCTTACCCTTGCATTTACACATTAATTTTAAAATAACTGTGACAGTTTCTATATAAACATTTGGCTGGTTTTTATTGTATTTGCATTAATTTCATAGACAAATTTGAGAAAAATTAACAACTTGAAATTATTGAGTCTTCCAGCCTCTTAACAAGGTATACGACTCCATTTATTTATATCACTTCTAATTTATCTGAGCAGAGTTGTTGTTGTATACAGGTCTTATACATCTTCTGTCAGATTCACCCCTGATTGTTTCACATTTTTGAATGTGAAAAATTGTATATTTAATTAAAAGTTTAAATTGTTCATTGCCAATACATGGAAATAAAGTTGATACTTGCATATTGATGTTATCTTGCAATGTTGCTAAGCTCAGTAATTGCTAGTAGCTTTTTGTAGATTCCATTGGACTTTCTACAAAGATGATGTTATCTGTAAATAAAGGCAATTGTACTTTTTTCTTCGCAATCTGATGTCTTTAATTTTTTCTTACCTTATGCACTGGCTGGGATTTCCTGTACAGTGCTTAATATAAATGGTTAGAGTGAACACCCGTTTGCATTTGGTGTTGTTCCTCCTTAACTTAAGGCTAAAGCATTCCATCTTTTTCATTAAATAAGATGTTAGTTGTAGCTTTTTTATAGTTGCAACTTAAAAAAAAAGATCTTATTTATTTGTTTGAGAGAGACAGACAGATCTTATTTATTTGTTTTGAGAGAGAGAGACAGAGATAGCAAGAGAGAGCACAAGCAGGGATGAGAGTGAGAAGAAGGCTCACCACTGAGCAGAAAGCCTGATGCAAAGCTCTAACCCAGGACCCTGGGATTATGACCTGACTTGAAGGCAGACAGAAAACTGAGCTACCCAGGCCCCCCATAGATTCCCCTTGAAGGTTGAAGAATATCCCTAATATTACTACATTTACTGAAAATTTTTGTTTGTTCCTTGGTTTAGAAATAGATGTAAGATTTTATCAATTGGTCTTATTCTGTTTATTGATCATATGGTTTTTATTTTTTTTCATATGTTCATATGATGGCTTGAATTGATTTTTTTGATGCTAACCCCACCTTTATTAGTGGGGTAAACCCCTTTTTCTGTCTTTTTAATTTTTTGTTTTGTACCTGTCTGGTTTGAAATGAGGCACTTGCTGACTTTAAAAAATTGTTGGGTAGTAATATTTTTCTCCTTTTCAATTTCTGGATGAGTTTTAATATGTAATAGTTCTTACATGCTCATTACAATTTACAAGTACAGTAATATTAAACCTAGAATTTTCTTTGTGGGAAAGTTTATAATTATAAAATGCAGTTTTTAAAATAGAAAGCTATTAAGTTATCTATTTCTTCTTAAATAGACTTTGGTAACTTGTATCTTTCAAGGAATCAATCATTTTCTTATAAATTGTCAAATTTTGTGGCATAACAGTGTTCTTGGTGTTACCTTAAGTACTTGATATCATCTTTTCCATTCCTTTACTTGTTTTTTCTCTTTTTTTAATAATATTTTTTATTATATTATGTTAATTACCATACAGTACATCCCTGGTTTTTGATGTAAAGTTCGATGATTCATTAGTTGCATATAACACCCAGTGCACCACGCAATACGTGCCCTCCTTACTACCCATCACCAGCCTATCCCATTCCCCCACCCCCTCCCCTCTGAAGCCCTCAGTTTGTTGCTCAGAGTCCATAGTCTCTCATGCTTCAATCCCCCCTCTGATTACCCCCCTTTCTATACCCCTTTCTTCTCCTACCGATCTTCCTAGTTCTTATATTCCATAGATGAGAGAAACCATATGATAATTGTCTTTCTCTGCTAGACTTATTTCACTTAGCATTATCTCCTCCAGTCCCGTCCATGTTGCTGCAAATGTTGGGTAATCGTTCTTTTTGATAGCTGAGTAATATTCCATTGTATATATGGACCACAACTTCTTAATCCAGTCATCTCTTGAAGGGCATCTCGGCTCCTTCCAAGATTTAGCTATTGTGGACAATGCTGCTATGAACATTGGGGTGCATATGGACCTTCTCTTCACTACGTCTGTATGTTTGGGGTAAATACCCAGTAGTGCAATGGGTGGGTCATAGGGTAGCTCAATTTTTAACTTTTTAAGGGACCTCCACACTGTGTGACAGAGTGGCTGTACCAACTTGCATTCCCACCAACAATGTAGGAGGGATCCCCTTTCTCCACATCCTCTCCAGCGATTGTTGTTTCTTGCCTATTTTTGCCATTCTAACTGGCGTAAGGTGGTGTCTTAGTGTGGTTTTGATTTGAATTTCCCTGATGGCTAATGATTTTGAACATTTTTTCATGTGTCTGTTAGCCATTTGTATGTCTTCATTGGAAAAGTGTCTGTTCATATCTTCCGCCCATTTTTTGATTTGTTTATTTGTTTCTCATGTATTGAGTTTGAGAAATTCTATATAGATCTTGGATACCAGTCTTTTATCTGTAGTATCATTTGCAAATATATTCTCTCATTCCGTGGGCTGCCTCTTAGTTTTTTTTACTGTTTTCTTGGCTGTGCAGAAGCTTTTTATCTTGATGAAGTCCCACAAGTTCATTTTATCTTTTGTTTCTCTTGCCTTTGGAGAGGTGTCATGAAAAAGGTTGCTGTGGCCGATGTCGTAGAGGTTGCTGACTATGCTCTCCTCTAGGATTTTGATGGATTTCTGTCTCACATCGAGGTCTTTCATCCATTAGGAGTTTATCTTTGTGTATGGTGTGAGAGAAGGTCAAGTTTCATTCTTTTGCATGTAGCTGTCCAATTTTCCCAGCACCATTTATTGAAGAGACTGTCTTTTTTCCACTGGATGTTTTTTCCTGCTTTATCAAAGATTAGTTGCCCAAAGAGCCGAGGGTCCATTTCTGG